>NC_142091.1:50280934-50595621 GCF_054644295.1 Miniopterus natalensis | reverse complement strand
TAGGGTGGGGGAGTAGGGAGCATTACCTCCCCTTTCTTACCTGTGGCCATAGTCTGAACATTTTGGGCACAAGGCATCTTCTATTCATCTCAGCAGCCATGGGACTGGGAGTTGTTCATAACCCCAAGTCTTAGGGCCTAGTACGCTGCCAGGCTATCCTTCTTTTAGCTACCCTCTAAA
Source organism: Miniopterus natalensis (assembly GCF_054644295.1). NCBI lineage: Eukaryota > Metazoa > Chordata > Mammalia > Chiroptera > Miniopteridae > Miniopterus > Miniopterus natalensis. The sequence goes on along the minus strand of NC_142091.1, from coordinate 50,595,441 downwards.
GGTTTGTCTTGCAGTAAATGCTGGTGTTAGTCTGAAGAAAAGGATTTGTCATACCCTATCACATTTACTTTCAGAAAGTACTGACATATACATGGGTGTGTACCCTCATGTGTGCACGTACAGTAAGGACTAAGGCTTTTAGTTATAAGGTTAGGAGAGCCTGGCACACGCCATGATTTGGAGTGAGTTTATGAGAACAGTACTAATGATTAGATTGGGCTTTAGGATCATCTGGCTTTGATGGCAGGAGCTATTTTCTGTATTCCTTCCTTATACCCCCAAGTGCCCATCCCAGTGGGTACATAGATGCTCAGTAAATACATGATAGTTGATCAGGAAAGAATGAGAAATCCACCTTACAGTTGGCGCTGAGACCTTGTACCACAATCCTTCAGTCCTGGAGCGGAAGGAAACCTTTTTCCTTTCAGTTCTAATGTCATACATGTAAGTGGTATATTTGTTTCATAGTCTGGCTTGTATGACAAAGTGCTGTTTATCTTTGGGGTGTGAACAATAACGACGTGCAGTTTCTTAGGCCTCACAATTGGAGTAGCCAGGTGTTAAAGCTTCTTAGCCAGGGCATGACCCAGAGGGCGGCCAGAGCTTTAGGCTTCTAGGCAGCAGCCTTAGCACATCCTCCATGGATGGTTTCCTGAATCTGAGAAATAGTAAAGAAGATACAGGCCAGCTTGGGGTCACACTGGCGTGGTTATGGAGGATTAAAGGAAGAAAGAAAAGACGAGGTTAAAAAACCTTGAGTGTGTACATTGTGGAGCAGAGTTGTCCCTTTATAAATTTCCAGTAAGAATGGCTGTTTCTAAACATGTAGAACCCGGAATATGTCCTATATATTCTTACTGCTGGAGTTTATAGGAATGGAAGGGCCCTCAGACATCACCATCTAAATATGTACTATAAAATGATATAATAGGATTCCTTCCACCATAATAACAGAGACCAAACTCAAACTAGCTTAAATGAGAGAGAATTTATCGGTTCACAACCAAAAAGCCCAGGGATATATCTGGTTGCGGTATGGCTCAATCTAGGAGCTCAGGCTAAATATTTAGGATTCTGTTTCTCTCCATCTCTTTCTCTGCTTTCCTTGGAGTTGGTTTTATTTTCAAATAGCTGCTTTCCCTGTAGTTGTAGCAGCTCAGGACCAATTCCAACCAGTGTCCCAGGGCTGACTCTGATTGGCCTGGGTAAGTTCATGTGTCAACCCCTGAACCAATTGCTGGGACTTTGGAGCCTCAGCTGGGCAGGGACTAGTAGAGTTCAAAGCAGCTTCCAAACCACGTGGACTTGAAAGTGGGGGAGGGTGATCCCCAAACGAAAATTGAAATGCCGTTACCAGAAGGTATAGGGGGTGGGGGTAAAGAAACCCCCTAGTGATGGATAAAAGGAGGTCCAAAGTTTTTTGTTGTTGTTTCCCACAAAGCTTTGGGTTTTTATGGAAAAGTCATGAGCACATGAACAGTGGGATGTGAGATTGCTTTTCTCAGTTCTCCAGGCCCAAGTTAAGGCCAACAGTTAGTATACACTAAGAAGAAGATCCTGTATTAGGGGGGGTATTTTCACTTTTTATTGACATTTTAACTCAATTTGAGCTCCCACACTAGATTGCATTTGCCCTGAATCTGTGCTAATTACTGGTAGCTGAGGTTCCAAGGTTGTTGCAAGGACACCTGGGTCTGGCCACCTAGATGTAAATGCAGCAGCATTTCCATTGTATGCTTCCATGTTGAAATGGAGAACTCTCTGGCTTGTCCAGTTGAGGAGTGATGGATCTCAAGGCCAGGACGTTTTTACCCAGGAGTACAAGTAGACTGGCTGCCCTATCCAAGGATCCCTGGTAATTTTTCTGATCCTTCTGGGATGGAGTGTTTTCCTTTCCCCTGCTTCCCCAGTCTAAAGTCTGCAAAGCTTGTGGAGCCACTGCTGTGTCCCTGGTACCAGGCAGTGGGGATGCAGACATACCTAGGACCCTGACCCAAGGAGGTGGGGAGAAAGACAGCTTACAGTAGGAGATGGGCCATTAAAGAGGACTGGTTCTCTCTACTCCAGAAGCCCTTCCTCTAGCCTCAGTTCACACCCTGACCTCTCACCCCTCCCACCCTCTTCTCCGTTACAGTTTCCAGGCTTGCACGAATGTAGGCCGTGGACATGCACATGAACAGGCAGAAGAGAGTAGTGACTAAACATGTGAGCTCTGCAGTCTGCCTGGGACTAAGCCCTAGCTCCACTCTTTTCTAGCTGTGTGATCTTGGGCGAATCATTTATCTCCCCTGTGTCTGCAGAGAATTGTTGTTAGGTCAGTGTTCTTGTGGGTGCCTATTTGAGCAATTTCCTAATGAGATAGATAAGTGGTCGTATAAAGAGGTTGCTGTGCCTGTTCTCTACTTAACGTCTTGGAGGAATGTTAATTATGCTGCCGTTGTATTGGGGCTGTGCTAGCAGCCAGTGGGAGAGACTGTGGGCTCAGGAGCCTTCAATCCAAGTGGGATAGCCCCAGATAGATAGGGAAAGATATGGGAATGTGTTACGTGTATCATTTATTCACTCAGTAGTGTTTATAGAGCACCTATTCTGTTCTAGTCTCTGCACAGAAGTTCTGGGCATATGATGCTTGGCAAGATGGGCCTCTTGCCTCATGGAACTCATTGTCTACTTGGGCAATTATAGTCCAGTGTGATTAGTGTGACCATGGAGTCAGTTAAGGTTCCTATCTAGACTGGGTGTGTGTGGCTGGGGTGGCTTCTGGGAGGAGGCAACATTTTAGTCAGATCTCAAAGGAGTCGAAGTTTAAGTAGGCAGAGTGAGCGACCAGACATGACAAGGTGACCCAGGCAGAGGGAACAGTCCATGCAAAGGCCTGGAGGTAATTTGAGTGTAAAGTGTGTTCTTTGGGGAGTCTTGGCTGCCGGCTGTGCTGCCTAGTACGGGCTGAATATACGCTGTCATTGCAGGGATATGGAGAAGCTGGAGCGGCAGGCAGTCCCCCAGGTCAACCATGCAGAGTCCTGTCGTGAGTGTGGCCGCGTGGGACCCGGACATGCGCGGGATTGTCCTCATCGCCGCCATGAGGACTCCTTCGGCTTTGAGAGGCGGGAGCAAGAGGAAGAACGGTACCGTTCCCACCCCGCGGAGGGCAAGAGGGACAGGAGCAAGGCCAGGTCCCCGTACTCGCCAGCCGAGGAGGATGCCTTGTTCGTGGATTTGCCTGGTGGCCTGAGAGGTCAGCAGGCACAGCCCCAGAGGGCAGAGAAGAATGGCATCGCATATGGCCCAGGAGAGCAGAATGGGACTGGCGGATACCAGCGGGCCTTTCCTCCCAGGACCAACCATGAAAAGCACAGCCAGAGGAAGAGCAGCCTGGCCCAGGTGGAGCACTGGGCTAAGGCCCAGAAGGGGGACGGCAGGAGGTCAGTAATAGACTCAAGATTGCTGCTACCTATGAGCGCAATAATGAAATGACAGTAGCTGTTCTTTACCTAGCATGCTGGCCTTTAGCTCTTCCTCCATTATCTCAAAAAATCACTTAACAGTCCTGCAAGGAGGGGCAGTAGTCCCAATTTATAGATGAGAAAACTGAGGCTGGGAGAAAAAAAAGGAACCTGCCCAGGGCACACAGATTAAATGGCAAAGCCAGAGTTCAAACCTGGGTCTGTGAGCTTCCTGAGCCCACATGAGGTAGCGTGCCGAGGCTCCTTTGTTCCCCAGGAAGCGTGCTGTGAGACAGCTTCTAGATAGTAACTCTTCTCTTTTTACACGGCTCCTTCTCTGCATCCGGGAAGTATTTGTAGAAAGAAGAGTAAGTACAGACCCATTTGTAACTTTAGGCACATATTGCAGTGCTCAGACAGTGTTTGACGATAGACTTTATCATACCCATTTCTTCAAGAAGCAGTTTTTAATTATTTAGAGTGCACGCATCCTTGCTATTTGTAAAGCACTGTCTATGTTTTATTATAATTTTAGATGAATTAGGACACATTTATGAACGTGAAGAATTCAGAGTCACCCAGCTTCCATTGTCTCCAGAAGCCACTGTTTTTGTCTTCATTGTGAAGACAGTAAATCCCCCTCACTGTCCTCAGGCTTGTAGAACAAACCACCTACTGGAGAGGTGATACCAAGGCCATGGTGCATTCAGAAAGCTCCCCACAGGCTGGAAGGGCCGCGGTGAAAGTGTCAGAGCTCAGACCAAGTCTCCCACAGGCCTGATAGACATGAGCTAAAATGCCACACTTCACTTTCCCTGTTTCTGAGCCTCATACTTTGCACCCTGTTGGCTCTGGAGGCAGCAGTGCTCCTAGGGGAATAGCCTAGGCCTATTTTCCGGTGTGTGGGTCTGGTGTGCATGTGTGGGTTGTGTAACCTCTTTAATCTGGTCCAGTTGGGCAGTGTGAGGGTAGATGGTGGAGAAATCACAGTGGAACCCCCCTAAGCAACTGGTGGACATTGTTGTGGGACAGACACGAGGAGGAAGGCCTTTTGTGTTGTAGCCAAGATACTTTCCCATTCCCACCTGGGAGTGACCAGGTGTCCATTCTGTTTGTTCACATTTTGTGTCTTATTGAAAACAGAAGCTGCTGCTGAAGGACACAGGGGAGGGGAGCTGCTATTCTTGGTGTTGGACTAGGTGGTTTTAAGTGACCTTCCTGCCGAATGAGGCTGGAAAGCTAGGGTTGTATCACGTAGCTCCTCATATTAATGTAAGGAATTTGGATTTTATTTGAAAAAGCAAGGGGGAACCACTGGCAGGTTTTAAGCAGGTAAATGATGTAATGTGATTAATAATTCACAAAGAAGTTAAGTGCCTGGGAGGAGGCTGCTGTTGTGGTCGAGAATGGTGACAATGGATACAGAAAAAAAGATTGGAGGTACACTTTGGAGGCTTAAAAGCAAAGCTTGTCAGTGAATGGGATGCGCAGGATGAGAGAAGGGGAGAAACGAGGATCCCTAGAATTTTAACTTGAATAACTGGGCAGTTCTAATATGGGGAAGGCTTAGAAACAAGTTTGGGGGGGAATCAGGGTTTCTATGTTGGACATATAAGTTTGAGAAACCTCTCACATATCCAAGGGGAGATGTCAGGTAGACAGCTGGGTATGGATGGTGGTGGTGAGGTCTGAGGGCTGTTTGGACGTGCTAATTGGAGGCAATCGGCACAACACTTAGAAGTTAGCAGCGGAAGAGGGATCCTGCAGAGAAGACAGTGTGGTCAAAGGGAAACTCATGCTAAGTTAGCCGTTTCCTCTTACATGTAACTCTTAGGAACTGAAGTCAGTGTGGAGCTGGCTAGGGGACATAAGAGCAGGAGAAACCAGAGGCAGGGGCAAATGGGAAAGGCAGGGGTTTCACCCTCATGAGCCTGTGTTTCCTGATTAGGAGTTTGGATTTAATCCTGAAGGTCTGTGAAGGCCATTGGTGGACTTTCAACAGCAGCCTGGCCTGCCTGGCACTGTCACTGAGAATGGGGGCTCAGAGGGTATTGTCGGGAAGAGGCAGGGGCGCAGAAAGGACTTCCCAAAGCCGTGTGACTGCTATGCAGTTATAGGTTATTCACTGTGAAATGTCTCTACATGACTGTTCCTGGCAGCCCACAAACCCGCATTATCCTGCTATACACAGTGGTCTGTATTTGGGGGTAGGGGTGCACATTGAGGAGCTGAAGGATGAGATGTCAACATCAGGAGATAAGAGGTGCCTGGGAAGGTGCTGGACTGTCCCTAGGATGTGAGGTGGGAATTGCAGCCATTCTTATCTAAGGGGCAAGGTGACATCAGGTCTGCGGATGAAAACAGTTCATTGACCTTGGAGGTCACTGAGCAAGCGGTGAGAGGAGTTTCAGTCTAGTGGCAGAGGCACTTCTCAGTGGGTTGAAAAGCAAAAGCGAGGAATTGAAGGCAGAGCATGGACTACCCTTTGAGAACAGAGCTGTTGGTCTCGGAGTAAGCAGAGTGCTCCATCTCTGATCATTCACTTGTATCTTGAAAGGACTGACAGAGCCTTGCATTCCCAGAGGTTTGTTTTTTTTTCTTTTTTCCTTAAAGATATATTTGAAATCTCTTGCAGTCAAGTAATAAGTCGATCTGGCTGCTCAATAAAGGAACCCCCTCTATTTGAAGATACAGACGATGGATATCTCTGTTTTGTGTATGATTTAGACTTTGCTAATCTCATTAGATGGAGCACGTTGGACATTGGAAGGAGGGTTTTTTTGGGCTGTACTGGGATCTCATATTTGTGGCTTTAGACCATATAAGAAGTTGTTTCTAACTGTTCTTTCAGTACTTGGAGATATATATTTTATTTCACATCATTAAATTCCTTTAGAATGATGGTTTGTGGGGGACAGACTGATGTACCCTTAGAATCAACACATTCTAAGGGATTGTTCTGAAATTCTAGCCTTCTGTCTTTGCCCTGGGGTTTAAATTAATGCACACTTGTAAATTAAGAAGGCATGGGAGAGGTTGGGGGTGGAATCAGGGACTCAAACATCACAGTGAGAAGCAGAGTAGAAAGTGACAGTCCTGCACAATTGATAAGGAAGTTAGGGTGAGGGATATCTGCCGAATAAGTAATTGGTTATAAAATTTGATGCTGTGTTCTGATGTGACCATTCTGTAGTGGCCATATCAGAATATCCTGTTTGGTTTGGTGCCTTTTGGAACAGGGAGGCCCCATAGCCACAGAGCAGGCTGTGAGAGCAAGAGACCTTAAGCACCCCTTTGGCGTGCTAAGGCTGGAGTTGGGGCCAGCAGGTGGATCTGCTGTCAGGAACTAAGCTGCTGGGGGAGCTCCTGCCTGCTCCCAGGGTGATCTTTGTCTGTCTTACAGCCCTACCTACCTCCTGGGTCCTTCCTTTGGAGCCAGGGCTCACCATTGCACTGGGATCTTCGGGGTTGCCTCCAAATGGCCAGCTTTGGAGGGAGTGGCAGGCAGTGCATAGCCAGAGGGCACAGGCTAGCGGACAAGCTAAGGGCTTTGGGGCACTGCCCGGTGGGGGACTGACCATGGGGCATGTAGGTGCACCAGTGGGCTGCAGAGCCAGACCAAAGGGGTGTGGGAGCACAGGTAGGACATGCTTTGCATAGTTTGCATTTTGCTTCAGGAAGGGTGAACAATGGTTAGTAAAGTCATAAGCTCCCCAGGGGAAGGTGCAGCCTAGTTTGTGCTCCTGCCATCTCCGCTGTTAAGAGGATTCAGGCACTGCCTCTTCCTCAGAGACATGGTCCCCTCCGACGCTGGGAAATCAGTAGCAAACCCTGCCACCTGGTGGCAAGGAGACAAGCTAAACAGACACACTAGACACGTCTAGGTTGAAGAGATCTTAACATTGCCTCTTGTAATTGCAAAGGTAACACTAAAAAGAGAGAAGAAAGCTACCATTTTTGAATGGCAACTATTCCTAATCCTTACAACAATCTGTTAAGTGCTTCTTAGTGTCCCCATTTTATAGTAAGGAAAGTGTGGGCGAAAATGATCCCTGAGGACATACAGTTAGGAAGCAATTGAGATGAGTTTTAGAACAATTAGAACAGTTATAATGTTAGCCACCTGAGGTCTTGTTAAAACACAGGTGGCTGCACCCCACCCCCAGAGTGTCTGACTTGCGGGTTGGGGTGGGACCTGATAACCTGCCTGTCTAACATACCTGGTGGTGCTGCTGCTGCTGCTCACAGACCACACTTTGAGTAGCACTGACTTAGAACATTGCCTTGCTCGTAGCCAGCACTATATAGGAGTTTGTTAGATAAAATTGATAGATAAAGGCGGAGTCAGGATTTCAGCCCAGGCCTATCTGATTCTAATGCCTGTTCTCTTTTTACAACATCATGCACCTCTCCGGTTTGACTTTTAAGGCTGCATAAAACTCTGTACTTTGCCCTTGACTGAATTTTTCTTTCACAAAATAAGATGGCTGGTCGGTTGTAGTTTTCACAGTCGCATCCAGCTTTTATGTGCTAGCGTATTTGTATCAAGACTTTTTCAGACTGCAGACAATCTCTCAGATCCCTGCCCTGAAAGGATTTACAGCTTGGCTGGGAAAGAGATGTCTTTAAGTGTGAAAAGGTTATGGCAATATAGGACATCAGAAAAGTTGCCGACCAGACTGTGACTAAGTTAGAGCAGAGCAAGACCCCAAGGGCTGTGACATTGCAGAAGGCCTCTGGAAGAGGCGTGGGACCGTGTCCTGGAGAATGGGTGAGATTGGGGTGAATAGGGCCCCGAGGAGCCCATGTAGGTAGGGTAGGGAAGAACAATATTAAGAGAATGAGGAGAGCTGGGAAGGGAGCACCGCTGGTGAAGTCCCTTCTATGCATCAGGCATGGAGCCTGCATTCTCTCACTTCTTATGGACTCAAGAATAGCCTTATGAGGCAGGTAATTCTGTCCTCATGTTCCAGGTAAGGAAGCTGAGCCTCAGAGCAGTGGGGCACATAGCCAGTGGATGTTAGAGCTAGGATTCAACTCCAGGTCAGACTGCCTCTGCTTTTTCCACTGTGAGAAGATGCCCAGGGGTGTAGGAGGCTGGACAGGATTAGGGTGAGGCTCTCGCTCTCAGGCTCCAGTAAGTACGGGGCTGCCCCTGAGTGGGAGGGCCTCCTTACCTGTTGGGCATGAGATGCCTGGCTCACCCCAGCTCAGTCCTTGCCCCAGTAGGAGCAGTGGAAAGACAGCAGGAGTTGAGGTAGGTCAAGATCAGATGCTAGAGAGCTATGAGGATCTGGTTAAGGGGTTTAGATTTTATTTCATAAGCAGTGGGGAGCCACTGAGGTTTATGAAGCACGGGAGTGATTGGATCTGAGCACTTGACTGTGTGCAGTGTGGAAACTAGTGAGGAAGGTCTCAGAGTTGCTGGGGGGTGGTTGTTAATCAGTATAGCCGCTTCCATTAAGAACCTGCAGTACTTGGTGCTGGGATACCGGGCAGAGGGAAAGTCTTGTAAGCTGGAGAATTGTGAGGTTCCTCCTAGAAATAGGCACACCCATCGGAAGAGCTGACGGGGGTCTAGTGGGAGAGAAGGCAGGATTCATCACGCTGCACTTGGAGCGATGGGCGGGGGCAGCCTGGTAGAGGGTTGACACTCCAAGGCTGACAGAGAAAAGTAGTTTTGGAGTCCTGGATGTCTGCCAAGAGACAAAAGTCTGGGCTGTCTGCTTTGATTGTCCTTTGGGGTTCTTACCAGGCTCACTCATGCCTGGTACATGTCCTTAGCCATGTTTCTAGAAGCCTGGCTGAACCTTGTTGGTCTGGTTGTCTTACCTGCCCTCCTTTCTCTTCAGCCTGCCCCCGGACCAGACCCTTCCTCGCCACGGTCCCAGCCAGTCCCTGTCCTTCCCAGAAAACTACCAGACTCTTCCCAGGAGCACCCGGCACCCCTCGGGGAGCTCCTCGCCACCTCCCCGCAACCTGCCAAGTGACTACAAGTATGCACAGGATCGAGCCAGCCACCTGAAAATGTCAAGTGAGGAGCGCCGGGCACACCGGGATGGCACCGTGTGGCAGCTCTACGAGTGGCAGCAGCGCCAGCAGTTCCGGCATGGCAGCCCCACGGCGCCCATCTCTGCGGGCTCCCCAGAGTTCACCGACCAGGGCCGGAGCAGGAGCATGCTGGAGGTGCCCCGCTCCATCTCGGTGCCTCCGTCTCCCTCGGACATCCCACCCCCGGGACCCCCGAGGGTCTTCCCACCCCGGCGGCCACACACGCCAGCGGAGAGGGTCACTGTGAAGCCACCAGACCAGAGGAGGAGTGTGGACATCTCGCTGGGTGGTTCTCCCAGGAAGGCATGGGGCCATACCACCAAGGTGAGACTCCAGAGTCCTTCCCTGCTGCTGGGGTCCAACATTAGGGCGCTGGGAGCCTCACGTGGTTTGAACACAAATTTGAGCAATTTGCTGTAATTGGTAACACTTAGGCAGTACTTTTAGGTGTCATGTGCAGTGCTAAAGGCTTTACTCTAATTTTTGCAACAGCCCTTAGAAGTAGGTGCTGTTATTTTGCCCATGTCAAAGATGAGAACTCTCATGGCATTAAGAAATGAGTAACTTACATGGGGCCACACATCTAGAAGTCTGCTTCCTTGCAGCTTGGATGGCAGGAAAAGCTGCCAGTGTTCCATTAGTTTAATTATGTATTATAACCCAACTTAAGTTTTAACTTGTCAAGGAGCTTTCATAGTTTGTCATTGCTATAACCTGGTGAGAAAGGGGTATATCCCCATTTTACAGAGGTGAAGCACCTGAGCTAGGCTGCCCTGGCAGTGAGTGGCAGAGGTTCTGGCCCCAGCCCGGCCCCCTTGCCCGGCCCTCAGTGTGACTTCTTGTCTCCCCACCTGCAGAATTCCTCTCACGTGGACCGACGCTCCATGCCTTCCATGGGTTACATGACCCACACTGTTAGTGCTCCCAGTTTACACGGAAAATCGGTAAGTGGGGCTTCATCTTTTCCAGGTAAATGATATAGTACAGCCTGCAAAGGGCTAATCTCATCTGTTTTTCCCCCCTGAGCCAATCACATGTGGTCTGAAGGGCAGTTAGCAACTGCCATTTTAGAGATGAGGAAGTTGAGGCTCAGAGAAATCGAATGACTTGCTCAGCGTCACCCAGCCAGCACTGGGTCCTTCCCAGATCCAACAGAGAGCTTGGGGGGAAGTGAGAGAATGTGGGCTTTTCCTCTCTTTCAGGCAGTGTTTTCCAGCGACTTGCTTTTCTCTCGTTAGCTCCTCTCCTGGTCTTTGCTTTGATTAGTTAACTGCCTTCAAAGTGTGAATCTGGGTGAGGGTGCACTGTTGGCTGCTGTTTTCTGAAAAAAGTACTTCCTACAGCCCCTTTCCTACCAGTGCCTTTATTTGTCCTAATGAGAGAATTAATGCAGTAATTACCTAACGGTGTGACATCAGTGCTGTCCCGACACGGGGCGAAGAGTAATTATAGCGTCGTGCTCCTGCGGTGGCTAATTTCCTCGTGATGTGTCTGCACACCTGCAGCTGGAGGAGCTCTCGCTGCTTGTCACCCGGTTACGGCGGCACCAGGCCAAGTTGGCCAGTGTGCGAAATTTCGCCGTGGGCCAGTTACTGCAGCACCAGCTGACCTTTCCCACCTGCCAGGTCAGCGCCGGCGGGCTCTCGGGGCCGGGGCCACCCCGGGGCGAGGGAGTGATGTGCTGGCCCGCGTTTCCTCGTGCCCACGCTCTAGTCTGTACTTGCTGTCTGGCTCTCTCCCTCGTTGCCCGCCTGTTTGCTTCTGGATGCTACTGCCGGACACTGTGCCGCGGTGGTGGGGCCCCTGCCCGGGCTCGGGGGAGGAGGCTGCATGTGGTGTGAGGGCCATCAACGGTGGCTTCTCTGGCTGTGAGTAGTGACTGGCAGGCTGGTGTGTGGTCATGTCCAAGGGGCTGTGCTGGCTGTCGTCCTTGTTGCCATCTTGGGCACTCCTGGGATGCCAAAAGGTGTGTGTCAGCCTGGAGGGAGAAGACAGAGCAGCCTCTCATCCCTTTTCCCGGTGAACCTCACAGTAACCTGGGAGAGGTTAGGTAGGACAAGAATTATTAGCACACAGCAGACAGCGGATCAAGAAGGGGAAGTGACTTGCCCAGGATCCCTCAGTTATATCCAAAGCCCAGGGCGCGCCTGTCACAGTGTTCTAAACTTTCCAGGACATGGGGCTTTGCAGGCAGGCTCCTGGGGATTGTCCAGGCAGTCGCGCTCCAGCATCTGGAGCAGCTGAAAGAGGGTGCTGGTCCAGATGAGGCTGATCCCTCTGAACTACACAGACATCAGAAGTAGACAGATGAGGGTAACGGGATTGTCACCTTCCTTACTTGTCCTGTTTTAGCTAGACCTAAGGGACTCAGGAAATTTATTTGGAAAGATGAATGTAAGGGAACACTTATAAAAACCCCAAGTTGTGAATTTGGGTGATTTTAAAATAACACTTATTTAATAATAATTTATTAATAACTTAATAATTTAATAGCATTGCTCTGTCCTTACTGCTGTGGAAAGTGTATAGGGACTGGGCTGATTAAGGAACTAGGGGTGGGTAAGGGGACAGTTTAGGGACAGAAATAAGATCTTACAAGCCACTAGTGTCCCTGGCAATGGTCTGTCAGGCCTTCTCATGCTTAAAAGCACTGCCTGAATGTCTCACATTGTTTATTTGTGTGTTTGTTTTACATCAGAGCTATAAATGGACCACCTTCCCAGCCATGCTCACCTCAGCTTGCTGGGAGGCCTCTTGGTCTGCTGAGAAAGTGGTGCCTGGGCTGCTTTTCTTAAGTGTTCAAACCCCCCGCCTTACAGTTAGCTTCCGTGATCAATTCCATGGGAAGCACAAGTTCTAGGAAAGCAGTTTTTTCTCACTTTTCCTAGTAATTATTCTGAAGAACTCGACAGACTGTCAGAGATGATATGAGCTGGTAGGTCTGACACTGGACCTTCCTTAGCTAGCTGCTGCTGTGGCCACACCGGCTCCATGCTGAACAAGGAAGCCAAAACTTCCAGGAAACCCCCAGTGGCTGCTGGTGCTTATTGTTCTGAAACCTGAGGTCACAAGGGGATCTCCCTGGGCCACCGTGGTCATCTCCCTGCCTCTTCCAGGCATTTATCCATACCAGTCATGGGGTCATTGCTTTTGCATGTGAATAACCCAGTGCTAAGGTTTGGTGACAAAATTTGGAGTACTGGTCATCAGTGGGACCCTAGCTCAGCTGTAGCATGTCCTCTTTCAGGTAACTTCTGTGGTTCTGCCTCAGGAGATCACCTCTACCTCAGTTGCATTGCTGTCCTAGCCTTCCAGTGGGATGTGTGCTGTCCCCCTCCTTGCCATCAAACTGTCCCCTCAGCTCATGAGAGGACAAGCTAGCTTTCCTCACAGTGGCCTGCAAGATCCACCATGCTGAAAGCGGGCTCCAAGCTGCACCGAGACATTTGTGCTTCCTCTGTGGCCCTGGATGTGTTGGTCTGCTACGGTCCCTGTCCCCGATGCTGTGCAATGTAAATGATTCATAAAGCCCTGAGTTATGGAAACCCTTGGTGCTCATCACTGGTTTCTCTGTGCTTCATTTGAAGGCTGATGATACCTACCTCCAGCTGAAGAAAGACCTAGAATACCTGGACCTAAAGGTGAGCAACATCAGGGGGTCTCGCTTCCCTTGGACACTCACCTTTCTGAGAGTGTCAGCTCCATTGTAGCCAAGCCCAAACCAAAGTCAGTGCAGGTCTGATCCAATCTGGGTCCCGAATGGAGATGGCTGCTGTCAGAAGAGTTTGATTTCTCACAGCCTCAGATTCTGGGCTCAGTTTCTTGTGAATTCTGCTGGAAGGTCTCTGTCTTATAGAATGAGGCCACGAGATTCGGATCTCTCCTGTCCTTCGTTAGAACCCACAGGTCTTCCAAATAATAACTGGTTGCTTCTTCCAGCCTCTGGTGGGGTGGGGGTGAATTCGGTTCATAGGGCACCACTGATGTGTGCTTTTGGTCACAAGTAGGTTGGTGGATTGTTCATTGCTGGAGAGAAGGTTCCACATAGAATTATGTGGCTCTGAGGGATGCCGTCATCTCCCATCTCCATTTGGGAGATGATCACTGGTGATAAAGCTCCAGGCTCTAAATCAGACTCCGTGGCACAGAGAGCCCGAGAAAGCATGGAATTGAGAGGCATTCTCCCTGAAAGAGCTGCTATTGTTGCATTCACAGGGCTCTCTGAAAGCTCCCACTGTGAAAAGCACTTCTTATGCCTGAGCCATGAAATAGACTGAAGGCATGTGACCTTTAATTAACTGCGGGTGTGAGATGTGGGTGCTGGGCTGTGGGAGGGCACCCAGGTGACTGCCACAGGGGCAAGCCTCCTCCGGTCCATGGTGTACCTGGCTTGAGAGATTTTTAACACAGGGATTGTCATCCAGCCTTGTAAAAGTGGGATACGAACATTAAGCACTATGGTAGCAGATGGGGAGTCTCCCCACACTGAGGCCTGTTTAGAAATCAACTAGTTAACTTCTGTATCTAATGAGCACTTGCTGTGTACCAAGCACCGGAGAAGCCTAAGGGAGGTGCAGGAGTAAAATTGAGGCTGTCTGGGTTGGGGAAAGAAAACATCACCAAATAATAGACTTATTTAGAAAGATCTGGCCCAGTGCTCAGAGCTGAGACAATGAGGATCACTATGGGCTGTAGTGCTGGGAAGGCCTTTGGAGGAGGTGGCATGTGTGTGGAGCCTTGACGAGCCAGAGGGTGTGGGTTGGCTGAGATTAAAGGAAAGGGGATGGAGGGAGCCAAGGAGAGCCAGGGTGAGGGTAGGGGAGGTGGAGGTAGGTCATTCACGTTCCAGCATCTGTCCCAGGCTTCAGGAAGGAAGGTGCAGTGAATAAAAGTCTGACTTGGATTTTGGACATGAGCAAACCAGGGCTCTCTCAAAACCAGGGCATTTTCTAGTTTATCTAGTGTGAGTGAGGATTCTAAATATCGCAGTAATGCCTCAGGGTACAGAGTGTGGGCTAAATGTGCAGCCCAGCCCATCCTCCTGCACCATGATGGAACAGGGTGGGTCCTTCCACCACGCCCATCATCCCCACCTGACCTGGGGACGCCTCCACCAGCCCCCAGCCTCCATCTCCCATGTGTGCTGCCACATCCCTGATCCCAGGCCTTCCTGACCGCCAGTCACCATGCTTTGTTTCTTCTCACCCCTGTTCTGGGGCCATGCAGTGGGCACAGAAGGATTTGTAGAGCATCCATGTACCTCAGCCTGTGGCAGAGGCTTAGCCCAGCACCAGCACAGGTGCACGTTGCAGGAGGAACTTAATAAAGTGCCTGAGCCAGAAGAGTGTGACTATCTGTCTTCTGACTCCTATTTGTATGGGAGAGCTGAAACTCACAGTTGTCCTGGAGGAAAGATCCCGCTCAGGTTTATTTCAAGATAAAGTGAATTTAGAGAGAAACTGAGGCACAGAATAGTAGAGCATAGCCAGAGGTTCCTGTGTGTCCTGACTTGGAACAGAAGCTTAATAACAATAGAGAGTATAATGCATGCTGGCCACTGTGTTTTACTCCTATGAAGTTTGCGAGGCCTGCAGCAGCCCTGGAAGGGAGATGGTGGTGGCATCGTTTTATTGTAGACTGAAGCTCTGAGAGATGAGTGACTTTCTCAAAGCCATATGTAGTTACTGGGAGTCAGTATTTGGGTGTTGCTCTGACCGAAGCTCCTGCTCTTAATCACCTTGCCTCCCAGACGCTCTTAAAATGCTGCTTCTGCTACCATGGGCCCAGAGGAATTAAGTTTTTTATGAACTGAGCTGGGGTCATTATGCCAGGAAATGTGTTTGATGTGATGGAAACCAGGTGTACCCTTGGGGTGTTTCATTTGCTAGGAGCTGTATGTGCCTGGAACGTTAGTAATTGAAAGTTGTCACTGTCATGAAAAACAGCTATGTTGATACCAGACTTTCCCTGGTCTTGTGGCTGTTGCTCCAGTTGCAGGCTCCTCTCAGAGAACTGGTCTCCCAGATAAATGTACCAGCAGCCTGTGTGGGAAGGGATGCTGAGGCTTGTGCTGCATGTGAGTCATCAGTCTGGCATGGCTGCCAGAAAGGCTGGCACCACCTGGCCTGCCTCCAGGGGGCAGGTGCCCAGATTAGGGAGGCAGTGGGCCTGCTCTGCTCTGACCCCACTAGCTACAGCGTTCCAGATGGGTGTCTCATTTCAGGATCCAGACGAGGGAAGGGCTGGAATCAAAGGAGAGGTGCTGAGGACCTGCAAGAACCATGGCTGAGGACTGTATAGGTGGGGTGCTTTTGTTTGCAGGTGTCTGAAATCCACATCAACCCACTAAGCCAAAAAGGGAATATACATTCCAGGGGCTCAGGCCATGTCACTGTTCTGCTTTCCTTAGTGTGCAGGCTGCCTCCACATGGCCAGGGAAGGTGGCCACCTGCAAATTCAGGTTCATTTCCTCCCAGCGTAGCCTCCCTGTAGAGTAAGGAGAGGTCCCTACTGGGAAGGCATGCTGGGCAGAAACAAGAAACATAGCAGCAGCTAGCACAGCCTCAGTGCAGAATGGTCGAGGTAAGGGTGATTCAGGGAAGACATAGAGACAGTTTACAAAGCTCTGAAATATTACCAGGTGCCTTCTGTGGCCCTAACGGGGGATTAGACAAGTGAGGATTAGCTGCAAGTAGAGAGGTTTCAGACTAGTAGGAGAAATACTTTTCTAAAAGGGCCACCACAGGTCATGGTGACTCCCCATCATCACTGGGGTGCAGCTGAGGCCAGAGGAGCACTGGGTGGGATTAGTGACTGGGTTAGGAGCACCCCGAGGCCTACTGGCTCTTGAGATTCTATGACATGGTAGAAAAAGGAGCTGATATTGAGCCCAGCTGGGGCCCCTGAGACGAAGACCTCTGTGAACACAATTGAATGGGCCCTGGGCGTGGAGGTAGTGACAGGCACAGTCCCCACTGTCACCAGCTTGTGAGAGGTTCCTCCTGGGTCCTTGTGGGGAGAGTAAGGAGGTAAGCCTCTCTGGAGAAAGACGGTCCCCCCATCTCCACCAGATTGGCCTAGAGTCCCCCTTGTTTCTGCCCAAAGGCCATGGACTTAAGGATCTAGAGCCAACCATTCCCTCCATCAGCAGACACTCAGCTTCCAGAATCAGCTGGTGGTATTTGCTTCCCCCCATGTTTTGGAGATTTTTCTTCCTGAGATGAGCATTCCTGATGCGGTGCCCAGTGATCCCACAAGGGTGTACTCCACTGTCTCAGAAGAACCTCTGTTTAATGTTCTTTTTGGGAACGATTACTTCTCTGGCGTTTTACTTGGTGCCAGATTGGAAAGGACTCCACACTGATTAAGCATCTATTTCTGCCTGGCAGTTAGGGCACCTGGTGTTCTTACCTCACTTAATCCTCTCAGCATCCTCATGCAATAGGAATTATTATCCCCACCTTACCAATCGGGAACCCAAGTCTCAAGGAGGTAATGGCTGTAAGTCGCAAGGCTGGGATTCGAACCCACTGACTAACTCCACACCTGTCTTCTTTCTTCTGTGTACCATGTACTTCACCCACCCTAAAGGTATATCCGCTGAACTATACTTTTTTTTTTAACCCTCACCCGAGGATATTTTTTCCATTGCTTTTCAGAGAGAGTGGAAGTTGGGTGGGTAGAGAGAGAGAAACATCAATGTGAGAGAGACATATTGATTGGTTGCCTCCTGCTCACACGCCAACCAGAGCCAGGGATTGAGCCTGCAACCGAGGTATGTGCCCTTGGCCAGAATCCAACCCTTCAGTCCCCGGGCGACACTCTAACCACTGAGCCAAACTGGCTAGGGCTGAACTTGCATCGAAGTTCTGCTCTTTAGGACCCTATACCCTGGCTAGGTCCGAGGAGAGGGTGTGGGGGTCTGCTGTTGCTGACAGCTTCAACTGTTTCTATGCAGCTATGAAGCACAGCTGGGATGGGAGGCGGAGGGCAGGGTGTCTGCATACTGCTCAGGTGAGGCCTTTGTAGGTAGAGTAGGTTGCAGTCAACTTCAGAGAGGCTCTTGTCCCTGGTGAGGGACATGTCACCAGTGGCTCCAGATGTCTGGCCTCCAGACCCTTCCTGACTGTTGGAGCCCGAGATCAGGGCTTCTCTGTTTGGGGTCTGTTTCCAAAGTCAGCATCTGGAGCAAAGTTTCTCAAGTTGTGCTCTGGGACACCCTCTGCTTCAGGACCACTGGGGGCTTGGTAAATCACTGCAGGTCTGGGGGGTTCCACTGAATTAGAATCAACTACATTGGAGTCTCTTAGAGTGGGACTCAGGCATCAGTATTTATTAAGGTTCCTGGGTGATTACAGGGCTCAAGCCAGGGTTGAGGTCCAGTGTCTTAGCGGGCGAGGACAGTCTTCCCTCAAAGCGGCTGCAAGCATCGGGATCGTGGGTGAGACATAATTATTTGGATGCAGCACAGGGGTGGAGGCGGGGGTCCGCAGGACTGATGAGGGAGCCTCGCTGAAGTAACGTATGTGACGAGGGAGGGCGGTGGGGAAAGCAGAGTTGCCTCTTGCCTTCCATGGCAGACCCAGCATGAAGTGGGACTGAACTGGGCCCGCTCATGTAACTAGCCTGTGCAGAGACCCTTCAGGCAGGGTGGATTATCCCCCGTTTTACAGACAAGGGAACTGGACTCCAGAAAGGTCCAAGAGCTGGGAAGCCACGCAGGAGGGCTGAGTCCCTGTCACTGACTCACACAGCAGCATCCTCCCTAAGGTTCCCCTTGCCTGTTCTCCAAATTCTGGCTCCTTCAAGTGCTGTTCAGTGTCTCACCTGTTACATTTTGTTGTATTTACCTTTCTGTTTGGAACAGATAAAAAATAATGAACCTTTGATCAACGTGCTTTACAAAGTGCTGAAGAAGTCAGCACGGGGCTGTCGGCCCAGGAGAAGCGTAAGATGATCCGATCTGTGTCTCCAGGCGGGGCCATTCCATTGCTTCTGGCTCAGTGCCGATTCCATCACTTGCTTAACCAGGGGCTCTCCTGACTGCCCCCCCGGCTTCCTGCAAGTCATTTCGGTTTCTTTTCTACTGAAGCTCCCGTCAGCGTTTTGGCTGCTGCACCAGGCTGAGCTTCTCATCCCTGCTGTCCTGTGACTCCATCTTTTGTGCTGCCGTAGGGGTGAGGGTGAGGGTGAGGGTGGGGGGCTTGCCCAGCTTGCTACCAGCTTGTGTCATGTTCCCATTGTTGCTCATCTGCCTCCATGGTGAGGCCCCACCTAGACAGAGACCAGCATGGCCTGGGTAGTTGAGCATGAGTTCCCTGGTCACCTTGGAGGAGCTGGGGTGTCCTCAGATTCCACCGTGGACCTGGGATTAAGGTCGCTCTTTTTCAGGGCAGGGTGTTGGTGTCTGGAGCTGGACTAGAACAAAACGAGGCCTGCCACCTGCCCTTTGACTGATGCAGAAGTACTGCCTGAAACACGGCCAGCTTTTGTCGCATTCCAAGGGAGACTGCAGGGTGGGGAGCAGGTGCCATGTCCAGTCATCCTGAGCCCTGAGAAGAGGTGTCAGGGATGTGGTGGAGGGAGTATGATGTCTGGGTGGCCTCCAGTGCCTTTCTGATGCAGACACTCTTTCAAATGGACAAGTGCCCACTCACTTCCACTTTTTCCGGTGACAGTGATGCTGGGGACCCATAGTTGATGTTTTCAGTTAATTTAAACATAACTAACACAAAGCATGATTTTAAGAGGAAAGTTAGATGTAATACATTACTTGTGGATGTGTCTTAGTAGCCTGGCTCTCTGGAACAGAGCTAAATTCAGAAGTTTAAAGGGCCTCCGGGGCTGTGTAAACATGATCACAAAGCCCCGCTCTAAAGCCTGTGGTCTTTATCCATAGGAGGGGGTCTCGGGCCCTGAGCACAGGCAGCTCCCCTTGTTTTGTTACATTCACAGACTCACTAAGCAAACGTTTCCCGAATGTCCTCAGCATGATGGGCCCTGGCTGGGCTTTGAGGATACAGAGAAAATAGGTCACAGTTAGTGTCACCCTAATTAGGTTAGTATCTAGTGAGGGGAGACAGAGCATTTCATCTGATGTACTAAGGCCCTCAGTTGTGGGAGACACTAGGTGTGGGAGCATCTCCCTTGAAGGGCACCAAACCCAGCTAGAGGGAGGGAGACGGGAAAAGCAGCAAGTATTTCACCTGTGTGGGGTTTCTAATCCTAAGAGACTCAGTCTGAGTTTGAATTCCTAACTCGTAGCACCTTAATTAAGAGCAGCACATTAAAAGGAGACAAGAAAAAGTTACTTCTCTGAAAAGGAGTGCTAATATCCTGAGAGAGAAAGGGAATGTTATGTGTCAATCTAAAATAGAAATGAAAGCACAGAAATTTGGGAGCATTTAATCAAGGGGCAAATAGCCCTAAACACAAGCTTCAAAGAAATTCTATATTACTGATTTTTTATAATGACTGATTCATCCCCCCCAAAAAAGGCTGAATATATATTTATCATTCTGTGAAGGCAGTGAAGGGCATACTTTTAGTAAGCTTTCTACCAAAAAATAGAAAAGATTCGGCTTTCTCAAAATGCTCTTTTTGTGTAGAATTCCTGGTGGTGCTGGATAAACAAGGCATTGCTCAATTAGATTCTCTGCCTTGCTATTTGAATATTGAAAAGATATCATCTGTAAAAAGCTTCAGCAAAATGCGGGGAAGAGTTTTGCTGGGAGGAAAAGTCCCCAAAGCATATCTCACTTTGAAAATCATTTCTTCCTGGGATACCAGCCGAGTGTCAGCCCCTTGGAGGGTAGACCAGCTCGGTGCCCTCTGTATTGATGAAGGTTTCTGGCTCAGAGAAGATTCCTATACTCACCTGCTGGGTTCCCCTGAATTTAAAGGCCCAAGTTCTGCCTGGGAAGTTCAGCTGTGTGTGGTTTACCAGGATTAGTTCCACTGCCTCCCTCTTTCCTTCTGCCCTTACAGAGGCCAGCATTCCTCCTGTTTGTTTGTGTATTGTTGCTGTAGTCAGTATGTTCTGTGACTGTGTGTATACGTATATGTACACATGATCCGTCACTTTGAAGAGCAGAATTTGGCTGGAGATCCATTTTTCCAGGAATTCTATAGCACTGACATACAAGTATTTCCCTTTGACCTACTTGCAATGCAGTGAGCCTTTGCTGAGCACCTTTCAGTGTGCCAGGCCTTATGCTTGGGGCTGACTTTACCAAGATAAATAAGTCAGTGTTCCCTGCCCTCTACTGTGTGACCAAAGGGAGCATGGGAATGGGGTAGGGCGCAGTCTGCAGCCAGACTCAGTCCTCAGGCCAAGGCATGGATGGAGAAGGCATTCTCCTTTGACCTTGACCTTTGCTGCTGATGATTGTCAGGGAGAGGGAGCATAGAACGGTTGGGCATATGGGGGCGGGGCTTGAGTTCTGAGGGAAATGCTTGCCAATATATTTCTGTTTCTGAGTGACACTCATAAACTTACTTGACCTCCCAGATGGAGTAGGGAGAAAGCGAGGGCCATCTCTCCAGCAGCTGTCTGTCCATCCACACTGGGACGCTCTGCATAGTGCACACCACCACCTGTCTTGGCCATGGCTAGCTATACCCTGTGTCCCTAGTCAGATCTGCAAAATGGAGTTCAGCAAGACAGCTCCCCAAGCAGGGCACATTCAACCTGGCTATTCCTGCCCATGGCTTGGCCATGGGGGTGGCCTCCCCTCCCCTGCGCAGCTTTTGGCAAGAAGGAGATTTGGGGGAAATGAAAACATGGGCTAAAGAGTTGGGGTTTAGCTTCGTAGGGGTCAGTTAGAGATGGGCAACATGTTGTCCACGTCGGGTCAAGGGAGAGATGGGAACTGTGAAATTCCACCTACCCATAAGTTTGGGTGATTTTTGTCTACTGCTTTGTGGTTTCTTTTCTTGAGAGGACAGGGTAACTTATAACTTATACAAGTACCGCCCAACCTCAGTTATTCCGGGATCCATTGAAAACCCCAACCAGGAATTATCCAGCTTCCTTCTTCCCTTGGCCAGATTCTTTTCCCAGATAGAGTGAGGAAGGCTGACATCACTCATGGGGCCGTGGACAGCTCAGACACTTCCTTAAACTATGGCTTGACTATGTCCAAGGGATTTGCTTGGCCCTCCTGGTCCACTCACCCCACTGCCCTGGGCAGGGTTCATGGACCTTTGTCACTTGTTTTGACCCCAGGTTCAGTAGCAAAACTCACTCTTATCAGTGACAAATCTTCCAAGATTCATACTGATTTTGAGCAAATATAAGCTGCTACAGTTAATGATGCTGTAACTTGAACTCATCTGCATTTCCTTTAATTTGAGAAATTTACAAGTGCTACTAGAATCCTGAAAAGGTTTCAGTTTTTTCCTAAAATGAAATAGGCATAACAATAAAGCAGGTATTGCCCGCGTTTTTGCCCCTCCTGTGCCGTGACCCTCCTGGCCACTGCCAAGACTTCCATACCCATCCATCGTGGGGCTAACTTTCTTTCCTGAGTTTTGATCCCAAACTTTGTGGTTAAATCTCCTTTAACCTGTTCACCTTGCAGATGACAGGCCGGGACCTCCTCAAGGACCGGAGCCTGAGGCCGGTGAAGATTGCCGAGAGTGACATTGACGTGAGTGAACAGAGTGACAGCTGACCCCTTGGCTGCCTGCTGTCCCCAGACCCGGAGTGGGCAGCTTCAGGAGGGTTTGGATGGTTCTGTATCCAGAGGCTTTCTGATTACAGTCCAAGGCTGTGCCCTTTCCTCCTCATCCCAGGCCCTCTCCAACCTGTTCTTGCTCACAGGTCAAACTGAGCATCTTCTGTGAACAAGACAGGATCCTCCAGGACTTGGAAGACAAGATACGAGCCCTCAAGGAGAACAAAGTATGTATCAGTTGTGGATATTCTTAGATTGGGTGGAGTAGGGGGTTGGTCTTTTCTCAGTTAGACTGGATGGTGTCGACCAACAGGTGTTAGTTTATCCAGAACAATGTCTTTAGGTTTAAAGGGTGTTTCTTGGGGTATTGGGGGTGGTTCTTTCTGAACCTGTACCACTGCCCTCCTCCTCCTACCCCTCTAATTCTGCTCTTGCCCACCTCTCCCTGGAGCCTGGAGAGGTGAGCCTGGGAGAGGAGGGCTCCACTGCCTTGTATGTGATACTCCCGGGCCCCTAGGATGTGCAAGTCTGGGGGAGAGGGCAGGAATGGGGCGGAGTTAGCGGGCACCAATATTTGGTCTCCTAGACACTCAATGTGAATTTTTTTCTTTATTGCCTTTTAACAAGGTGTTATATTTGTGATGTTGAAGGTTTATAACATGCCCTTTGTCCCAAGAGCTTAAAGAGTTTTCCATAGACTGATTTATTCTCATCATTTATCCCATAAGGAATTGGTAGCCTTGTGCCCATTTTGTAGATGAGGAAACCAAGGCACAGAGCTTCTCGGTTACTTGCCCCAGGCCATCCAATGGGCAGAGTCAGAGCTGGACTCAGAGACCCTGACTCTCAGGACCCAGTAGACACTGGCCCTTCAGTTATGGTTAGATCTGGCAGCTTTGTTTAGTTCCTGGCACGGTGTGGGAGGCCTCCACGGACTACCCTCTTATCTTCTTGCTCTTTGACTCTTGCCCGGTGTAGGACCAGCTGGAGTCCGTGCTGGAGGTGTTGCACAGACAGATGGATCAGTACCGAGACCAGCCCCAGCACCTGGAGAAGATTGCCTACCAGCAGAGGTTGCTGCAAGAGGACCTGGTCCACATCCGGGCGGAGCTCTCCAGAGAGTCCACTGTGCGTACAGACACTTCCCCCTCAGGGTGGGCTGGGCAGGGGGCTGCATTTCTCATCCCCCCAGTTATAACTGAATTGGTGGCCAGGGGCAAGAGTCTTGGGGTATCTGGCCTCCTGGCAGTAGCTTCCCTTATCCAGGGGGTAACATGTTCAGGGGTGCCTTAGGGTCCTTTCCATCAGCGACTCCTGTATGGCTATAGTGACACCTGAGGGACCAGATTTCTCAGAGCAGCCTGTAAGGCTTTTCCCTGATCTGTGTGCAGTTAATTCTAAGATGTCAGACTTTCCACTTTTATCTGTTCACCTGATGTGGTGCAGGCCCTTCTGCCAGGGCTGAGAACCAAAGTGTCTCCAAGGGAGAAGAATGGACAGTGCAGATGGCCAGGGTCAGAGCATGAATGAGAAGACAACCCATGTCTCTCCCTCACCAGGCCTGCCCAAGACCTGTTGGGCTCCCCTTGTCTCTCCCCGAGGCTAGATCAGTTGTGGCCAGGAGCACAGGTGCTCATGGAGCTTCTGAGGGGAGAGGAGAGGGATAGCTAAGAATCAGAGCGTTTCCTTGGCCAACAGGAGATGGAAAACGCCTGGAATGAATACCTGAAGCTGGAGAGCGACGTGGAGCAGCTGAAGCAGACCCTGCAGGAGCAGCACAGAAGAGCCTTTTTTTTCCAGGTGACTCAAGGGCTCTTTATCCATTCTGGGCTCTGATTTTTTGTGAGAGCCTTCACCTGTGGGGACTTTGAGCCCCACCCAGGGCCTTCTTTCCTCCACCAGGGCTTAGCCTGCGCACCACCCCAAGCTCTCCCTCGGGGATCCCTTCCCCCAGCCAGGCTGTGATGTGCAGCCTCCCCCCCAGTTCTCATCTCTCTGCTCGTAGACAAGCGCTGGGACGTTTTTGTAAGGATTTTACATTTGGGGAAAAAAGCCCTGAGAGGAGACAAATGCCAACCTTGAAACCCTTACAGAGATTGAGAGTGATCTGTGTTCCTTGGTTCTTGGCCCATCTTGGTCTCCTAGCTACTCACTCAGACAGCAGTGGGAGCCCTGCCCCCTCCCTTCCTTCCTCTTGATTCCTGAAGATAGATGTTATCCAGCCTTCACCTGAGGAGGTAGTGTGAATCCAGGAGGTGCCTCTGGTCTGCAGGCAGTCATTAGCATTTCTGGAAGGAGGGCTAGGAGATACCCATCGCTGTGGCCCCTGCCTCACTCAGCAAAGGCAGCCTTAGAGCCCTGCTTCCTCTATCCTTAAAAATCAGGCCACCTTTGGACAGTTGCTCTGTCCCCAGAGGTGAGAGGAGAAAGCTCCTGTGTGGTTTTCCTTCCTTCCTGCTGGGTCCTCTAGATGCCCAGTGTTCTTTCACTGTGATGCCCAACCAGGCACCAGCTTCACCCTCAACATCTTAAAAATGGAAAATAACCCGCTTTCTAACCCAGCTTCAGGTCTGTATCTCCTCTTTCAGGGCCCTGACATGAACTCGATTTATTTGAGTTCAGCGAGCATTAACTGGGGCTTCTTGTGTTGAGGCACCGTGCTAGGCCAGTTTTGGTGCTAGGCTTGCTAACTGATAAACTAGTTCTAGCCAAGGCTCCTCACTCATGTGATTTAATGAATATAAGGTATCCCCAAAAATGTATACACATACGTTTTTTGATAGCTCGATTGATGTCTTTCTTTTCAGATTTAACCCAGTGGAATTAATAATTATTCAAAGTGTGTATATTTATTTTTGGGACAACCTGTATGTTGACTCTCCCCACATCAGCCTCACTCCAAAAAGAGAGAGAGAGATTCAGGACTGAAGGCTTTTCCCAGGCACTGCTGCCCCCCACTCACCATTCAGCGCTGGTTCCAGAGAGCCTGGTCCAGGGCCCTGTGGGCACTTACCTGTGGCTCAGAGCGTGCTCTGCTTCACAGCACTTGTCTATCTCCTGCTGCTGCTACGTTTTCCTATGATTTCCCTCATCCAGGCTGACTAACATTTTCCTACTCTGTTTTGTATCTCCAGCACTTATCATAGTGGCTCAAAAAATACTAGGTGAATATCGACAAAACCCTGCGGACGATTATTTCTGATTACTGGTTTCTTAAACCGCCCCGCGTTGTTATACCTATCTCCCGTTATACCTGTCCTCTTGGACTTCAACGAGCCAGATTCATTTTTGCAATAACTTTTTTTTAGCTCTTTATTCTTTATGTTTCTATGACTATCCAAATAACATGTGAATACATCTCTCTGAAAAGGGCCAAACAATGAGAAGGAAAACCAAAATATAAACAAAAGCTTCTCTTCCCTCCGCCCCCTTTCTGCCCTCGACCGCCACCTTCCCTCTGTGTAATGGGTTCCAGCAGTTTGCAGCGTTGCCTTCCCGACCATTTTCTTTGCATTTCCGAACACGGGCACACACAGAGAATTATATCATTTATTTGGGGGTGGCAGGTTTCTTTAAAGAGGAATCATTCTTACACCTTGAACTCACTTTTTTGTCATAACCTCATGTTGTAGAAATCTTTCTAGGAAAGATACCCCCAAGTCTATGCTGCCCAATACAGTAGCTACTTAAATTTAAACACAAATTAATTAAAGTGAACTAACATTAAAAATATATTCCTCAGTCACACTAGAATCATTGTAGGTGCTCAGTAGCCACATGTGGTTAGTGGTCACTGTGTGGACAGCACAGATGATGGAAGATTTCCATAATCTCAGAAGGCTGTACTGGGCAGTGTTGGTCTAAGTCAGTGATTTTCAACTGGTGCGCCACAAGAATTTTTAAAACATGCAGTACCTGACTAGTCAAATGGAAAAATGAATTTAGATTGTGAAATGAAAAAATGACAACAGGCAACACAACAGTAGCTGTCCAGTGTGAATGAATAAAAATTATACCTATTTTTTTTTTTGGTCAGATGGGCCAAAAATATACTTTTTGGTGTGCTGCAGAATTTTAGTAGTTTATGTGTGCCATGAGATGAAAAAGGTTGAAAAGCACTGGTCTAGGTAAATTAAATTAGTTTTTAACTGCTTCATAGAATTTTATAGTCTGGATAGTCCAAGCTTATCTATCCATTCCTCTTCTGATGGGCATTAAATGTTATTTGCAGTTTCACTTTTATAAAAGGTGCCACAGTGAGCATCTGTGTAACTGCCTTTTCAAGCTCACTTATGAGCATTTGTCTAAGACAGGCTCCCAGGAGCGGACTCGGTGGGTTGAAATGAGTGTGTATCTTCAGTGTGGATGGATACTGCCTGATCACTCTCTAAAGGCTGTACTCATTTGCCCTCCCACCCACAGTGAATGAGGGTACTGAACCTATCTACTCACATCCTTGCCAGCACTTGATGTTATCAGTCTTTTTAGTTTTTGCCAGTCTACCTGCTGAAAAAAGACATCTTGTTTTAATTTGCATTTATTTACTTGCTAGTAGGTTAAACAGCTTTTCATGTGATTATTGGCCATTTGAATTTCTACTGTGCCTTATTTCATGGTGATTTAACATACAGTGGACCCAGGAACCTTTTTCCCCCTCTGCAAAACAAATGGGTACAATGTACAGGTCTTGTCACAGACTCCCTAGTACGTTACTAAAACATGGGCCAGTTTGGAGCCTGGTCCCTGCTGCTTGATTTGCACCTAGCTCGGTGGCACTGCTCATGCTTTCCCTGAATGCCACAATACCTGGGAAACTCACAAAGCCCTTCTTTGAGCAGGCTCTGTGCTGACTTCTTGGGTGTAATTCTAGGCCAGGCAAGCTATGAGAGTCCTGAATAAATCATTAACACTGAGGATATGCTTGCGGCCCCATACACACATTCTCAGTAGTGGGGCCTGGCAACTCACCTTTAGCCAGGTTTGGCTGTGAGAAAATTCATAGCCTTTTCATTACTGATGAGTGGCTTTATTTATAAAGATTTTCATGGCCACCTGGACGAGGAAGCCAGGTGAGAGGCAGTGATAGGTGAGGCTAACTGTAGGTGTCCCTACTTCCGGACAATGAGAGCCTTTGCTGAATGCAGTACACAGGAGCCTTCCTGCCCAGCCTGGTGGCAGGATTCAGGAATGAAAGCCCACTGCCTTGCTCCCCAAAAGCCTCCTTTCCTTTGTCATTAAGTTCTGAAATTCCATCGCCCTTGGGGAAAGATAGAGGTTCTCTGGCCTTCGCTCCTCTCTGCTCTTCTCTTACACGTGGGGGTGACAGAAAGGCAAAGCGGGGACAGGGTTGTGAACTGGCAGGTAGAAGTGTGCCAGGTAGACCGCCAGAGGAGGAGCGAGTTGATTTGAATCCCATGCTCCTTCACCTGCACCCAGCACTCTGCTTGGGGACCTCAGCTCTAGAGATAATCCTGTTAACTTGGGCTCAAAAGCATGGCTGTTTTAGGACACCTGTACTTAAAGTGAGGAGCTGAGCTCATTATTTGCTTGTCAGCCCTGAGGATGTGTGTTGGTGTCCTAAGGGTGGGGAGAGCATGAGAGTCTGAGCCTCGTTAGGAAGGAAGCCCCAGACATCTGTTGTCACGGCTGCTGCACAGTATTTGATCAGGGCCTTTTAAGTGATTGGTCCTTTATTCATTCAACATATGTGTACCAAGAATCTGCTGAGAACCTGCCCCTGGGGGATGGTTCAGGGAGCGCATAGCCCAGCTGTAGAATCAGGTCCTTAAGCATCGCAAGTGCGAGAACCCTTCTGATTGAGGGTGGCCAGGTGCCTTGAGAGGAGATGGGCATGTGAAACTTTCTGCCCTCCCCCATGATAATTTAAAAACGGAAAGAATATTCTATTTGATGTTTAAACAAGTCTATTAAAAGATGCCGGCAACCCCTTAGTCACGACGGACCCCACTCTCCTCTTTCTAGGGCCTCTTCCCAGCTGGTATTGGTTATAAGTTGTCAAGTGTGCATATGGTCTTGTAGCCTGAGTCTTTCCCCATTACTTTAAAAAATAACAGCTTTGTTATATAATTCCCTTTTAAAGTATGCAATTCACTGTTTTTTTAGAATCTTCAGAGTTGTGCAGCCTTTCCCACAATAAATTTTACAACATTTTCATCACCTCCCAAAAGAAACCTTGTACCTATTGATGGTCACTCCCCACCCCCACCCTCAGCTCCCCACTCCTGCTCTATCCAGGTACTAATCTACTTTCTGTCTTGTGGGTTTACCTATTCTGGACATTTCATATAAATGGAATCATATAACCTGTGGCCTTTTGTGTCTGGCTTCTTTCACCTGGCATAATGTTTTCCATGTTGTAGCATGTGTCAGTACTTCATTCCTTTTTATTGCCAAAAATTTCCACGGCCCATTGTACTCTGAACTAAACTTCAAATCCCAGGATTAGCTCTCTTTTTAAAGATGCTCTTTATATTCTAGGGAAGGCGTAACCTCTAGTCCTTGCCTTCTCTTCCCTTATGCCATAGTTGCCTAAGACAGTCTGTATTTTTAAAGTGTGGTAAAGTATACATAACATAAAATTTATCACCTTAACCATGCTCAGGTGTAGAGTTTGGAAGCATTAAGTGTT
This sequence comes from Miniopterus natalensis, assembly GCF_054644295.1. Lineage (NCBI taxonomy): Eukaryota > Metazoa > Chordata > Mammalia > Chiroptera > Miniopteridae > Miniopterus > Miniopterus natalensis. The sequence continues at coordinate 50,566,618 of NC_142091.1, read as the reverse complement.
CACATTGCTGTGCACCCACCTCCACAACTCTTTTTGTCTTGCAGAACTTGAATTCTGTACCCATGAAATAACAGTCCTCACTCTTCTCCTCCTGCCAGCATCTGGCAGCCACCCTCTGCTTTCTCTCTCTGAATCTGACTACAGTACCCTAGATGCCTCATATAAGTGGAGTTGTACAGTGTTTAAGGCAGCCTGTTTTTAAATTAGGTGGAACTAGGCAAGGTAGACTGGTTAGGGCACCTCTGAAACTCCTCTCCGGCGCCCTGGGCATCCTCCATGTCTGCGCTTCCCCGCGAAGCCATGAAGCAGGCTTGGCTCTATCTGTGGTGGGGTTTCCCAAGGAAATGCTGCTCCCCCTCCCCCCGGATGAGGGGCTCTGTCTTAAACAACAGCACAAGTCCTAAGAAGGAGATGAACCACTGCCTTGCCTTCCTTAGGAAAAATCGCAGATACAGAAGGATCTCTGGAGGATTGAAGATGTCACTGCAGGCCTGAGTGCGAATAAAGAGAACTTCAGAATCCTGGTGGAGTCGGTCAAAAACCCGGGTGAGTGGGCTGTCTCCCGAGGCCAGCACCCAGGTGGGTGGGATGGCCCTCAGGAGCCCAGGACCTCAAGGTGTGTCTCCCCTCTGAGGAAGCGGCTCTTTGTTCCAGCCCATCCTTTGCTTCCCTCTACGCCCCTTAGAGAGAAAAACGGTGCCTTTGTTTCCTCACCCGCCTGTGCCTTCACTCTCGACTTCTGAGAGCAAGCCAGCCCCACAGCCCAGCCCTCCCACCAGCCCTGTGCGGACCCCGCTGGAGGTTCGGCTCTTCCCTCAGCTGCAAACCTACTTGCCCTACCGACCTCACCCGCCCCAGCTGAGGAAGGTGACGTCGCCTCTTCAGTCACCAACCAAGACGAAGCCCAAAGTTGTAAGTATGATGACCAGGAGCTGAGCGCTGTCTTTTCCTGTCTGGCAGATGACTGTCCCTCTGTGCACTAGTCAGCATCTCTCAGGAGAGAAGTTTTAGGTAAACTTGGGGAGACAGACCCAGCCAGAGTCCTGAGCCATGAGAAATTAAGGAGTGGAAGAGCCCTGCCATTGGACCTCAGACTCCCAGAGTTAGAAGGGCCCTTCGAGATAATCTAGCCCAACCCTCCCATTTTGCAGTTGGGAAAACTGAGGCCCAGCCAGAGGAAGTGACTGTGACGAGTAGGTGGCATTTGTGATCTACACTGTGCACAGCAGTGTGCTGCTGCTCCTTGCAAACCTGCAGTTGCACACATCTATCCTCAGTAGAAGAGGATCCTTTATCTTCACCTACAGTTGAGCACTCTGCTGGATTGTAGGGTACATTTGATCCTTGGAATAACCCTGTGGAATATAGACAGGAAGGTCAGTGTCCCCATCCCACAGATAAGAACTGAGGCCCGAAGGTGTTAAAATTTGCTTATGGTCTCCACATTAGTAAATTCAATCTATATCTCCTGACCATTCTCTGTTCCATCTGTCATCTTATTGGGCATTCATCCCAGGTCCTCAGGTCAGGTTTGTGGCCCTTGTGACTGCCTTGGCTTGCCTGGCATAGAGAGGGGCCAAGCCCTTGGCAGAGTCTGGGACAACAGGAGACTTTAAGGAAAAAGAAGGTGTGGTCAGGTACTAGGATAGCTCATGTCTCCAGGGCCAGGCCAGTTTGGGCTGGAGAACACAGGGGGTCTGGTCCAAGTGACTGGAGAGTCATGGCAGAGGGGACATTGGAAGGGGGACCTTTAGGACTTTGCTTGGAGGAGCTTTGCCTGTACACCATGATGAGGTCATGCACAGCAGTGGCTTAAACACATAAATTCCCACATCCAGGTCCTCACCATCTACCTGCTTCTAGCCAGGGCCCAGGGCCCAGGGTCATTGTGAATTTCTTCATCTTGAGATCTTCCCAATCCTAGATCTAAGAGGCACAGAGCACCAGCCACAAAACAGGAGGTAGAAATAGCAAATCCAATAGGAATGGCTGGGGAAGACGACTGCTGACATACGGCAGGTTCCTGCCAGTCAGGACAAGCAGCAGAGGGGCAGGGTGCTAGCCTGGATTCCAGCTCTTGTTCTCTCTGGGCCTCGGACAAGGCCCATCTCCTCTCTAAGCCTCCTCAGTTTCCCCTTGTGCACAACAAGCCGCTCTGAATAGACGTCACAGAGGCTCCTCTTCACGGCTTGGTCCTCTGTGGCTCAGGGGCAGGGCTTTTCATGTTGGGTCAGCCTCAGGGTCACCAGTTTCACCATTTTTTTAATTATTGTTTGCTATTTTATACTTATATTTGTGATAATGATATACTGAAATTGACATAAAGCCTGAATATATAATTAACACATAATAATAAAGAGACCACCCATGTTATACCAACACCCAGACCAAGAAATAGAGCTTTGCAGCAACCAGAAGCCCTCGGGCTGGTGGGTCCCTTCCCAGGGCAAGGCCCTTTTTGCCAGAGGTAACCACTATCTTGACTTTTTGGATAACTTCCTTGCCTTTTTTTTTTTTTTTTTTCAAGTTTTGCTGCCCATGTTTGCATCTCTAAATAATTTTACTCTTTCATACCTTGCATCTTTTCTTCAACAATATGTTGGTGTGATTCATCCCCATTGTTGTGTGTAGCTGTAATTCTTTCATTTTTATTTTGCTTAGTTTCTTGAATTTAATGTCATTTACTTTATTAGATAGTACTGTCAAAGGGTACAAATCAGAAGATATTTTTAAACAATAATAAAATGTCCTCCTCCCACCCTCTGTCTCCAGACATTCTGTTGCCTTCAATCAAGGACAGTCAGTGTTTTGTGTTTATCTTTCTGGAGAGCTTTTTAGAAATTGGTGACTCTGAGATCTTGTTGGGGTTGGAAACCACTGATGCTCAGAGAGCCTGTGGGGATAATATTCGCACAGCGATGACAGGTGTTGCATAAGAATGCTGATAGGCTTTGCAAGGCAAGCTTGGACACCCTTTCCCAAACCCTGCAAAATTCTGAAAAACTAAGCAAAATTACTCTAAGGTGGGGAATTTAGGAGGAAGGAGTCTCAGTGGTCATTTGTCCCAGGAGTAGGTGTCCATGGCAGTTGGGAGCCAGGCTGTTGAACTGTAGTGAAGCCACAGCCCTCAGAGTGTCATGGGCGGGGCGGGGTGGGAGGGATTTTGAGGAAAATAGTGACATTCGTCATCCTCAAGGAGTGGACTGCAGGGCAGGCAGCGAGTCACCAGTCCTGGCCGCCTGCTCAGCCCCCAGGTCAGGAAGGAGGAGATGTTCTTTAACTGTTCACATTTCTGATAGAGGGGGCAGGAAGAGGTAGACTGTCCTCGCTTGGCTCTCCAGCCTGCTAAGGGATCCTGAGACCATGCGAGGCTCAGTCTGAGCACTGTGGAGTGGGCGGATGTTTGGGGGCGGGGAGGCTGTCGTAGGCTTACCAATATGTGCAGAGTGGCCAGCCTGTGCCCCCTACGGTACATTCCAAGCACTATAGGAGTAAGAACATGGACCTAGGAGACCTGAGGTCTGGGTTTGGGGACACAGTGTAGGCAACACTTTGAAAAATGGGAAATGTGTGAATCAAGGGGAAGAGTGGATTTGGAGGTGAGGTATCACTTTCTTCACAGCTCTGCCAAGGCAAACACTGGCACCTTTGGGCTGAAGTGGTCATGCTCCACAGACCCGAGGTGGCCAGTTCTGCCCTTTGGGCCACCACTGTGGTGGTTCCACTTGGCACCCTTCCTCCAGCTCGCTCTCACTGAGCACTGGTTCTACTCCTTTTTCTGAGCAGGAAGACGAGGCACCTCCCAGGCCCCCACTCCCTGAACTCTACAGCCCTGAGGATCAGCCCCCGGCCGTGCCACCTCTGCCCAGGGAGGCCACCGTCATCCGGCACACTTCAGTGAGGGGCCTCAAGCGGCAGTCGGACGAGAGAAAGCGAGACCGGGAGCAGGGACAGTGTATGAATGGGGACTCTAGGGTGAGCAGAGAGGACCCTGGGATTGCCCACTATGGGTGGGGACAGGGAAGGTGGTGTGACTCTGGGCAGGTATGACAGCCTCAAATTCTGCCCACAGGTGGAGCTCCGGTCATACGTTAGTGAGCCTGAGCTAACGACTTTCAGTGGTGACGTGGCCCAGTCTTCCCTGGGACTCGTGGGCCCTGAGAGCAAGTATCAGACGCTGCCTACCAGAGGTAAGGCAACACTCTCCCCAGAGGCTTCTGGGAACCCCCAGCACAGCCAGTCACTGCTCCCCAACCCTCCCCTGGTACCTCGCACCCTCTGCCTGCAGCTCTGGGCCTTGGGCAGCAGCTGTCACAGGGCTCTGGGCTTTGGGGAGGGCCTGTCCTTCCTTTCTCTGGCTCACATCCTGCTTCTTTTTCTCTTTGTTACATCTGTTCCTGGAAATGATGATAATAGCAATTACTGTAAAGCTCAGCACTGTGTTGTGTTAAGCACTTTGTAATCACTTAGTTAATACAATATTCCTCTGAGGGAAGTACTATTATTATCTCCATTTTAGAGGTAATAAAACTAGGTCTCAGAGAAATTAAGTAACTTGCTAATAAGCTAATAAGTGATGGAGCCAGAATCCAACCCCAGTGTTCTGGCTCCAGAGCCGCTGCACCCTGTAGGCTGGGACATTGGGTGACTGCATCAGCATGGCCATCTTGGGCCTTCAGAGAGTTAGTTCCTCTTCTATGTCACTCTAAGACTCAATGAATTCTTTCTTTAAACAAACACACTTTTCTCTTCAATTGGGTCTTTCTCTCACTGACCTTCCCTATCCCTTCAAGGTGGGGATGGGAACAGACTTAGGCCCTTAGGCTCACTCGTACCCCATTTCCCCCATATCAGACCCTCTTCCTCAGACATCTCCATAAAGGGAGGCCTCCTGGAACCCTTGCAGGGGCCATGCTCCCTCTCTGTTCCTCCTGTCTGCTTCTGGAGGTAGAAGGTCCAGTGCTTTCCCCCTTTGGCCAGGTGGACACAGAGCCCTGGTTCCGGCACGTGTGGGGGTATGTGACCCCCAGGTCTCCACACTGTCTAGGCTTGCTGTGGCCTGAGCTGTCCCTGCAGAGTGTGGGCTCTGGGTTTTGCTGAGTTGGTGTCACAGCAGCCCTTGACACTGTGCCTAGGGGCCCTGTCTCTTCATTCATTACGGCCTGGAGGTGCTTATCAGTGGCAGTATTGGTGACATTGTGGGCAGGACAATTCTTTGTTGCTTAGGTTTCTCTGGGCACTGTAGGACACTCATCATTCTCTTTCCTACTTGTTATATGCTAGTGGTGTCCTCAGTCAGCGGGTGCCCATTTCCAGATATCACAGACCACCCCTAATAACAATGGCTGCTAGTGGAGAAAGTGCAGGCTGTGGCACCAGCTGGCCAGGGTGACCTGAATTCTCAGAGCCATCGGACCCAGATGTGGGAAGCACGTGGTCAGCGAGACCCCTCCCCTATACCTTGGACCAATCTCTTAGTGTCTGTGAGCACCTCTACACTGGTCAAGTGATGCTTATTCTGTAGGGCCAGTGGGACAAAGTCTATATAACAGTGCCTGACATAGCAAGTGCTCAGTAAATGTTTGGTGCCACCTTCTTTATCTTCATTCATTCAGTCAGTCAACCAGGCGTTGTTGAATTCACAGTCTAGTTAGGTATGTTGACACTGGTCAGTAACCAGTGAATATCCTGAGGGCTATTGGGGATAACTGATTCTGCCAGGGGCATTTCAGGAGCCTCCATACAGGCAGGATATTGGGTCACGCAGGATGCCTGGGAGTTCATCAGAAGGAAGGGATGAAGGATATTCCTGCTCCCCCATCCTTTCCATGTGCCAAGCAGCCCTGGGTTTCTGTATGTGAGGGAAGACTAGAGTGGTCCACAGATCTGTAGAGACACTGTCCCCCACTGGGGCCAGAGGGCACGCCTGGCTGGGCCCTCATCCTCTATCTGGGTCTCGCTCTTCCAGGCCCTGGGGAGGAAGAAGGGTTGTTGGCTGAACCCTCATGGTTCCTTCATGGCAGTGGGAGGTGATTAGGGAGGGGCTGAGGGGCTGTCCATCACCAATACACTTGCCTTTCTCTTTCCTCACTAAGGGCTCTCAGGGTCCACGTCAAGGCTCCAGCAGTCGTCCACCATTGCGCCCTACGTTACCCTCCGGAGGGGTCTGAATGCCGAAAGCAGCAAGATGACCTTCCCTGTGAGTGGCCTTGAGAAGTTTGCGAGGAGCTCACTGCTCCCTCATGCACAGAGGGAAGGGCTCCAAAGTGGATGGTGACTGCGATCCTGTGAGCCCTGGGCATGGTCTCTGAGGTGGTCTCAGCCCCTCTGGAGCTGAGGGTCCCTGTCACCATGTGCTCAGTGACGTCTTCCCCACTGCCCACCAAGAAAGGCATCACCCTGCCCTTTCCATTTCCTGAGGACCCCCCACCTTTCTCCTCAGTCTGTGAGGCTCAAAGGAGGGAGCCCAGGAAGTCTGCACCTGAGTTCTGACCTCGCCACATGCCGCATGTATGCCCGACTGGACAGATCTGGGCCTCAGTGTCTGCATCTGCAGAATGAGCTGCCGCCCAGGGAGGCCGTGAGGGCCAGGGGTGTCGTGTCTAGGAATATGCTTAGGGGAAGTGGTTCTCTGTGGACAAGAGGAGCCCAACTAGATAGAGTGTTTTGTGTGATAGAGACAGACAAAGACCGGGAATGAAGCCAGCAGCATGGCTGCCCTCCGTGTTCCCAGCCCAGCTGCTCTGTCTCACCTCTTCCTCCTCAGAGACCCAAGAGTGCCTTGGAGCGCCTGTACTCAGGGGACCACCAGCGGGGCAAGATGAGTGCAGAGGAGCAGCTCGAGCGCATGAAGCGGCACCAGAAGGCCCTGGTCCGGGAGCGCAAGAAGACCCTGAGCCAAGGAGAGAGGATGAGTCTGCCCTCGTCGCGCTACCTCAGCCACCCGCTCCCTGGAGATCTTGGCTCAGTATGTTAGGAGGGTCCAGGCAGGTGGGGCTGGGACAGGGAGCAGAGCTTCCCCGAGGCCCCCAAACAGCACGTCACACCCCTGAGAGAGGGCCGCTGACCTAGATGGTTCAGAGAACACCTCATGGGGATGTTTTGTTCACAAACTGGGACACGTGTGTGACCTGGTCAGAGGGTGATTGGGAAGCAGAGCTGGAGTGAGGATGTCACTGCAGGAGTCAAGGAGCCGGAGGAAGTGTCCAGTCAGTTATCTGAGTTGAGCTTGAAAGAGGCCTTTGTAGGCATTCGGAGTCTCTGCTGAATCAAGGACTTGGGAGCATGTACTTGGTTCGAGGATTCAAGGAGTGGAGCAAGATGGTAATATGATGCGGAGGAGCACACGCCACCAGCCTCCCAAACTTCCAAGCAGATGCCCTGTGGGGCAGCTGAGCACAGGGTCACGCCCGCGACTCCGGGCTGTGGGCTGTGGTCTGCTGCTGCTTGTGGTGCTGACAGGCCTCAAGTGCCCCAGGAGAGTCAGGGGATTTGTGCTGCCCCCTGGTGGTGCTTCCAGGCACTGCACCTGCCCGCTGTCGCCTTAGGTCCGTTTTGGATACATCCCATTTGACTTCCCTGTTGTTTGAAATTAAGTGTTTCTCTAGACCTCTAGCCTGATGGTTCTTTCCCTGATTCACTGCACAAGCTCTTTTGCTTTTAGTGTTGCCGCTCGTTGCCTCTCTAATCCTGCCTGATTGTGTTTACAGAAGCTTCTAATTTGCATTGAACATTCTCTAACTGGCCTGTGCTCTTTGTTACCAGGCTTATAATAGCAGCTCTTGTCTCCATAGCCTAGTGAGCACTCCCATGTGTGACTCACCTTTCTGCTGCCCCTCCAGGCAGGCCTACTGACTCATAATTCACTCATCCCAAAGCTGCTCCGCAAGACTGAGCCAGCCTGCTGCCCGAGGGCCGTGGTCACTGGCAGAGGTCTGGGCATTATGAATTTATCAAAGTCCACGTCTTACGTCTGGGCAGTAGACACAGACTTCAGAGATTGTACATTTGAATAAATTTTATCAAGTCTAAGTTGGTTTGGTTTGGTTTTAATTCCTTTAGTCCCGTTGCACAATTTCTTATGGAAAACTCTTTGTGGTTTTAGTATTTAGTAAGATAGCAAGGTATGTTATGTTCTGTAGTCAGAGGCCCCTCTGCAGCCTTAGCTCAGACACCAAAGGGGTAAGACCCAGGACACTCATATCCCGAAGCACTACAAAGCCAGTAACTTTTAAACTTTATAAGCAAATGTCATGTGGGGGAACACTGACCTTTTACAACCTGATGTCTCAAATGTGGAAAGGTTATCTAAAAGTCGTAACTTGAATACCTTGTAATTTTTCTCTTAAAAAAGAAAAGACTTGTGTAAGTCTCTGTATCAACGCCAATAAATGTGTTGCTAATGATAATGGATTGGCGTGGTTCTTCCCCAGGATGCACCGCAGAGTCTAGTGGCCTTTTTCTGTTTGTGGAAACAATCAGGCTGGGTTTGAATGAGGACTTCTCTCTCTATCCGGGGCACATGCGAGCGTGTAAGAAAATGTGCTTTTTCTTTGTGAATCATTAAATTAATTTTTCATCCCTCAAATGTCAACTGCCTAATCCTTTCATACTGTGATTGGAAACCTAAGATACTGGCTTGGCATCAGTATCGAGAGCTTGTGCATGAATGGGTGAAATGTGCTGACAATGGCTATGGGTTTGGGGCTTTGGGGGCGCTTGAAGGGTCATCGGAGACAATCATGACTGCTTGGGACTCTGTCAGGTGAATGGGATGGGAGGGAGGAGGTGACCTGTGATGGAGAAGCATCTGTTTGGCTTCCTCTCAAGAGAAGAGAGACTTTGAGCTTGTTCCCTTTTCTCAAACCTGCTCAGCACCAAAGGCCTGTGAGGATATGGGCCACATGGGATTAGGAAGGTTGCCTCCGTGTCGCACAATTGTGTTTAGATCTTAGAATGGCCAGTTAGATTTTTCCCTCTGTAAGGAGACACTTGTTAAAAGGTTGATACCACAGAATAGCCTTGGAAACGTTGCATGTGATTTAGCATTTCAATTTTACATGGTTTTGTTTTCCGACTTAAAACTTTTGCCCCAAATAGATGCCATGATACACAACAGTTTATCTGCCTCACTGGCCCCAAGCTGCTCCTGCTTGGACCACCCCAGCTCCACCGTGGGTGCTATAGGCCCACCCCTAAATGTATCCTGTTGCGAGTACCCCTTACAGAGGCTCTTAGCGATTCCACTTGCTTACCAGGGCCTTAATGGGCTTGTTTCTTCCATTATTTCTGAGCTGGGACCTATGGATCCTGAACCAGAAAGGCTCCCATGACTGTGGGGCAGCAGAAGGGCCAAATCCCTTCTCCAGAGTTCCCCCAGGTTGTGTAGGTGTCACCCTCTCTGATCTGGGAGCCTCCTGTATCCCTGGGGACCATAGTGAATCTAAAGTCATATGTCTTCAGCCTGTGCCCTGGGGATGCATGTTTGAACCCTCGAGGGACTTAAAACAGAAAGAAATCAGCCGTCTGGAATCAGGCCGTATAAAAGCGGTAGAGGCCCCATTCTCCATTCCTTGGAGAGTTACAGCGTACAGCAGGGACATTCCGCGTCATAAAACTGCTGCCTTATTTTAGAGATGAGGAGGTTGAGGTCCATGGTCACCCAGCCCATCTTCCCAAGGACTCCAGGGCCTGCAAGACCACTCAAAATAGGACCAGCGTGGCTCCTGCAGCAGTCGGGAAGGGACTACATTTAACCCTCTTGTTCTGTTGCCAGTGGAAGCGCGAGCAGGACTTTGACCTGCAGTTGCTGGACCGCGCCATGCAAGGGGAGAGGAAGGACCAGGAGAATGGCTGGTTGAAAGTACAGGCCATGCCTGTGACTGAGTTGGACCTGGAGCCTCAGGACTATGACTTGGACATCAGCAGAGAGGTGAGGGCAGGGGCTTCCTTCGTGCTCCCCCAGGAGGCATAGCCGTCAGGCTCCCAGCCTCACCCACACTGCCCAGCGTACAAGGGGAATGTCCTCAATGGGGACAAGGCTCAGCCTCAGTGTGGCCCAGGAGACAGGATGGATAGCAGCTTGAGGCAATTAAAGGAGCCTGGTATTTTGATGCAGGTTCAAATCTATCTGTAATTTGGGGCAAGTCATTTAGCTCCCCTGTGCCTCAGTTTCCCCAGTGGTAAAGTGGGCTATGATGAGGATTAACTGACTCCGTGTGTTGCTGGAGGATTAGCAGTGATCAAAAGAAGGCCATGAGCACTGGGCCTAGCGCATAGTAGGGATGGGGCAAGGTAGTTATTGTTAGGAAATGTTCCTTGCAAAGCCTGGGATTGGCCTTGCATCTGGCCTCTCAGGCTGACTTGGGCGACCAGACCTGGGGAAAATGGGGAGGTTTGAAAAGCGCAGTGAAATTTCCAGCCACTGCAGAGGCTCGGAGACCTGCATAGTTCTGCTCTGAGTGCTTCTGGCGCCCTCTGGTGGCGCAAATGCATCATGACCGGCAGACCTGGGAAAGCAAGTAACCTCTGGATCTTTACTGATCAGGAATGTTGCTACCCAGGAGAAGAGAAAGGGAATCAGAATGACAGATGCAGGGTCTTCAAGACATAGGGTGGTCTCCTGTGACCTCTATTTTGTCATTTGTAATCTCTTTAGGGCATATTCTAATGGCTGTTTGGTTCACTTTTGTCCCCCTAACACTGGGCCAGCAAATAGTAGATGCTCTATAAATATCTGCTGAATGACAGCTCTGTTGAATGAAACACAGTGGCCCACAGATATCCCAAAACATTTGTATGAGGACTAGCCAACCCTGATGCTGCATGAGAGGAAATGCACTCACCACATGAAGGATAGGTTAGTGGTCTGGGGCAAATTGATGCCCCTGGAGGATGAGTTCCAGGGTTGGCTGGGGCTCCAGGGGTTCAAGAGCCTCCTGTCCTCAGACCTTTTGCCTTTGGCACCTCTGAAACAGCCAAAGGTTGGTGCTTTCTCAGGTTCACAAAAGAAGCTTCTGCACGCTGCCCTGGCAGTGAAAGTATGTTCTATAGTTAGTGTCCTAATTGGCCTGCCAGCCAGGGGAAAAAGTCTGCCCTTATCTCTAACCTAAATCCCTCCCGCTACAATGTAATCTGCTTCCTTCCTCTGGATCTGCCCTCATTGGGAACAACAGAGAAGAGCTTATTTCTTGCCATCTTTCACCAGAATGAAAGGCCTGCATGGGTTTAAATTTAAGTCCAGATTTGCCCTGGGATTGGAGTTAGCTCCTTTTTAGAAGCTTCAACCAACCCCATTTTAATGTGCTGTTGGTAGTTCAAGGAGGAAAAAATTCCCCGGGGTGTGCAAAGGTTGCCTTTAGCGAGATTTTCCACGCTGAGGTTGCCCCTGGGTTTGTGTAAAAGCCTAGGGGTTGGGCAGGAATTGGGGCCCATTTTCCTGTAGAAGGAAATAGAAAAGCATGGCTGCCTCCTGTCTAGGTCGCAGGAGCATTTGTAGGAATAGGAGGCACTGTTGCCACCCAGCCATCCACTCAGCCATCCCTCCATCCTCACACCTGCTCACCCACCCATCCACCTACCCATCCACCCCCCACCCAGCCAAGGAGTATTTGCTGAGGAGTTACTAAGTGCCAGGTCCTTGCGCAGACAGGAGGGAGCAATGGGGGCGGGGCGTCAGGGAAGGCTTCCCGAGGTGAGGCTGGGACGGCGAGGCAGAGTCCGAGCGAAGGAAGAGCATCCCGGCAGAGGAAGGACGGGTGGAGGCGCACAGTGGGTCAGCGTAGCTGGAGAGGCCGGCAGGGGTTGGAGCACACTGAGGGTGCATTTAAGGACGATCATTTCTGTCCTGAAGGCTTCTAGGCTCGTAGTTTTGCCTACCCTTCCCCTCCCCTCCCCTGCAGGAGGGGGTTTGGTGCACTGGAAAGAACATGGGTTTTGGAGTCAGACCCAGATTCTGATCCTGACTTCTCAGTGGACTGCATTGTGATCTTAGCAAGCCTACCTCTGTGGGCAACATGAGCTTCCTTGTGGTGGGTGACAGGGTGTGGGAGCAGGTCCCAAACCCAGATATCTGAGTCCCCCCATCTCCCACCGCCTCTTGCTCCTCTCCTCAGCTGTCCAAACCAGAGAAGGTCTCCATCCCTGAGCGTTACGTGGAGCTGGATCCTGAAGAGCCCCCCAGCCTGGAGGAGCTGCAGGAGCGGTATCGCAAAGCCGAGAAGATCCGCAGCATCCTCACCCGGTCCAGGTCAGTCCGCCCGCTGCCCAATTCCTGCGGACCCGCTAGGTCTGGATCCCATGGGTATCTGAGTTGAGTGGGCCGTGGGCCAGGCTGGATAGGAGGGTGCATGTTTTGCCAGCTTCCTCCTCATCGGAAGGGGCAGCTGGCACTCAGTACGTCACCAGCAGATCATCGAGGAAGCTTGCCTAGGTCATCTGGGAAGTCCTGAAACACAGACGGCCTGTCCTGTGTCCCAGGATCCTGGCAAATGTGGGGAGTGGAGCCACGCATGGTGGTGAAGTGGACACAGCTGGAGCTCCCAGCATTAGTGCCCTTACACAGACGCATAGACCAGAGCCAGGGTCCCCAGCCTTGTTCTCAGGTGCCAGAGGCCTTTTCCGTTTCCCTGGAGACTAGGACAGGGCCCTAAGAAGTGGCTCCTTTGTCCCCATTCTCCATAAACCTGGTGTTTGAGGGCCTCCCTTTCAAACCTGAGTTAGCCATTTCACACTTGGATTTAACAGGAGCCCAGAGCTGGCGCTCTTATCTTGAGTTCTGTGATTCCCCAAGGAAGAACAAAGCTGTGATTTGGGGGATATTTGGGGAGAAGCATGCACACCTTTATCTAGAGAGAAAGTGCACTATTTTTATCAGCGCCCCCTAAAAGGATGAGATTCCCCAGGCCAGGAGACCCTCCCCTCCCGAGGCGATGGTGGGGGTGGCGAGGGCCTACCACCTGCTTTCTGCCCATCCCGCAGCATGTGCAACCTGCAGCCGACCTCGGGCCAGGACCGGAGGAACAGTGTGGCCGACCTGGACTCGCAGCTGCAGGAGCAGGAGCGCATCATCAACATCTCCTATGCCCTGGCCTCTGAGGCCTCCCAGCGCAGCAAGCAGGTGGCAGGTGAGGCACGGAACCCGGGTCCTGCTTGCTGCTTCTTGGGGCTTAGGGCCAGCCAGGCCTCTTAGGGAGTTTGTGGAGAACCAGGTGTCAGGTGTAGTGGTTGGGGTCCAGTGGTGTGCTCTCCTGTTTCTCGAGCACAGTAGGGCTTGGAAGATGATGAGGGGCCGGCTGGGCAGTGGAGGAACTGGAGCTCAGGAGTGTCAGAGGAAGGAGGCCTCCGAGGGGGGTCCCTAGCTTCTTCAGTAGCGAGTGGCACTGCTCTTCAGCTTTCCCGGAGATTGTGGGTTAAGAACAGGTTTTTAGGCCCCTGACCAAGGGGCCAAGGCTAAGGTTTCTGGCCTCGTGAAGAAAGGGGCAGGAAAGCTGTGGGTGCTTGGATTTCTTGCTGGGACAAGGCAGGACGGGGCCCTCAAGTCCTCTCTGGGACCCCTGCTTTGGTCCCCAAATCAAAGCTACCATGCACCTTAGAGTGACAGAAAGCAGGAATTGGGAAGTGGGACTTTGGGAGTCAGTGGGGAGAAAAATAACACCGTGGGATGGGAGGGTGGGTGTGTGCCCATGCCTGCAAGTGTGTGCGTGTGGAAGAGGCTTTCTCTCTCAGCCAGGAAGGAGACTCCTGGCTCCTCCCTCCTGCCCCCGCGCCCCTCCCTGTGCGTGCCCTTACGGTTCACCTGCTACTCTTTCTTCCACATGCAGAGGCCACCGTGTCGCTGGGTGGTACCCTTGGCAGGTGTGCTCTAGGCCTTCTGGAGAGAGGGTGGCTGTAGAGCCTGAACTGGTGGCACAGTCCTCACCAGTCCTCCAACCCTGGCCAAAGGGTCCAGAAATGATCAAGGTTGGGGCCTCCAGGGCCCCCAGGTGACTGGCCCTGGGGAGCCTGGTCCGGGGAGCAGAGCTTTAATGGTGCCTCGGGAAGCCATCAGAATTACCAAGGACAAGCAGAGGGACCAAGATCTCAGTGGAAGCCTGTTCTCTGTCCCCATGAAATCCCTGCTGTCCTGACTCCATTTGGGGACATTCTGAGTGGGCTGAGAGGTGGTCAGTGTGGCTTTCTTTGGGGGGGAGACAGTAGATGGCTCCCCCAGACCCCTCCTCCTAGTGACCCTGGGGGCTCCCTTTGACCTACCTCAGCAATTTTGAGCTCCTTCCTGTGTCAAGGTTTCCGGGGGGAGGGTACTCCCCCACCATGCGTGCCCCCCTCCAGCCTGTGCTTGCTATGTGGATCTACTGCCCTCCACTTCCTCACCACCAGCAGGCCCCAAACCTAGCACCTGGGCACCTAGGGCCTCCCTCACCTCCTGCTGAGTGGCCACCCTTGCTGCAGCCTTTCCTCCCTCTTGCTCCCTCTCCCCATCCAAGAGACATAAGTGGATCTGTCCCAGCCAGGCCCAGTGGATGTGCCCCCCAAAGCCCAGGCCATTAATGGTGGGCAGCGGGGCCTGCGCCACCCGGCCCTGCCGAGTGGGGCATCTGCACTGCGGGAGCAGATGAGGAGCCTAACGCACCACTTAATTCCTGTGTGCCCGTCTAGCGCAGCAGCTGGCCCTCCTCCCGCCTAAAGGCCCCCTGTCCTCCAGGACGGTGCCACCTTATCCCCCCTTAAGCAACGGACTTCACTACACCTTTGTCTAACACCACCTTCCAAGTAAGAGCATCTGCCTGGCGTGCCCCTCGCCTAGTGCTGAGCATGCCCCACCCCGCCCTGCTGCTGAGATGATTGCCGTGCCACCTGCTCACGCTTCCTTCCTTTGGCAAAGCGGCTGCTGGGGAGACTGCCCTGGACTGGTAGGCAGGTGGGGGACTGATGTTTTTGGGGAACTCCATTCTCAGTGGCTCCAATACAATAGAAACTATGAGATCCAAGTCGTCGTTGTCGTGTCCCCCCCCCCCGCCTCCTAGAAATCTCAAGAGCTAAACTACAGGCCAGAGGATGCCCCAAGGGGCCAATGCAGGCCAGCTGGCCAGTTGGAGGATAGGGTGGCTTGGAAAAGAAGAGTTAGATCTTGGCCACTCTGGGCTTTGGCCAAAGAAATCAAAGAACTGGACGACTGGGAAAAGTCATTTACAGATGAGGAGACTGGGGATGGGGCTCTCTCTAGGTCACACAGAGTTGGTGTGGGAGCCAACCTGAGAACCACCCTTTTGGTCACTTGAGCACTTTAGCAAGGAGAAGGGAAGCTTCCTGGGGAGGTTGCCCAGGGCAATGTGAGATTGGCTCTTGGCCACTCAGAAGGTTCTGGCAACAGCTCTTTTGAGCCCTCCCCATGTGAGCATTTAGTAATGTGAGGTAGTGTGGGATTAGAGAAGGAGCCCTGGACCAGGGTTGGAAGGCCCAGTGTCTGATCCAGTCTTGTGAGTTGCTTCTGAGCCCAGTGGTCTCACCTGGACAGGGAGGGGTCAGAGTAGAAGTCTCAGCAGTCCTTTCCCTAATACTCATTTTGTAGGGTTTCCCCTTTTCTTTCCTTTATATGTACTTACGGTTAACACTGTTGCGTGCCTACTATGCTCCAGGCATTGTAAGCATCTTTGATCCCCACAACAACCCTATAAGATATTCATCCCCATTTTACAGATGAGGAATTGAAGCTCAGAGACCTTGAGGGACTTGCCCAGGGAGTCGCAGCTGTGTCAGAGCCAGGTTTTGGCCCCTTCAGTGAGAATTCAGAGCCTTTGCTCTTCCACAGCACCTATGGACTTACCTGGGCCACCTCCAGGAGCTCCAGGTGTTTGGAGAAGAGAGAGACTTGAGAGACAGAGAGTGTCCATAGGGGCAGGGGCATGCTTTTTGGCAGGTGTCCGTCAGCCTGGGCTCCCCCAGCTTCAGAGCAGACTCAGCAGGCCTGGCAGCCTGGGGGTGGAAGGAAGAGGCCGGCAGGCTCTCAGGACGGATGACGAACCACAGGGGATGCTCCAGCTGGGTCCTTTGGAAAGGCCACAGGGACTTGCTGAGGCCAAGGTAGTATGTGGCTCTCCTGGAGATCTGAGTGTGTCCAGGCCATAGAGGCAGGGGAGAGGTCTCCGCCCAGCTTCTGGTGCCCCCATGCTATGAAATAGGCCTTCACTGCTCTTCTCAGAGTATCCCCCCCATTTCCTTTCACCCTCACTGAAGCCTCAGTAGGAGGTGGGTGTGATCACCCTTGCTTTAGATTAACTAAACAAGGCTCATGGAGGCTGAGTTACCCCAAGTCGCTCAGAGAAGGAAGGGCAGGGCCAGAACTGGACCCCAGAGTACTCTGCTCAGGCCTTTTACTCTGTCAGAGCAGGGACCCAATTTAGGGGCCAGCATGTGTCTGGCGAATTTCCTAGAAGTGGTGGTGGTGGTGGGGGGCAAGCAGCCATGAGTCCTGGAAGCCGAGGGTCCCCCTGCAGCTGCCGCATTGCCTTAGCCCTCTGCTCTGCTGCTCTGTGTGTCTGTCTGCCGTTCTGTGTCTCATGTGTGTGCAGACATGCCCTCTGCCTAGTCCCAGATGTGGGCAAGGGCCTGCCAGTTTCTCAGTCCCCTGTGCTTTTTGCAGCCCAGGCAGTGACTGACCCGTGACCCAGTGTGCGGAGGAGAAGTCTGGAGCCAGGGGGCCAGTGGAACCAGCATCCTCCAAGAGAAGATTGACTGTTTCTCCCCCAAGGAAACCCTGCCCGCTGGGCAGGAGTTCTGGCTGGAGGAGGGAGCAGCTCACCAATTGCAGGTGCCCACCACAGAGTTAGGTGCCCTCCCCCCCACCTCGTGTTAGTTCAGACTCCTTTTTACATGTGACAGACGCACTTTTGATACACACTGTAAAATACTCACACTGTATTTTAGAATCAGAGTATATTTTATAATATTCACCTCAAGGGCTGAGTGGCTGGAAAGCTGAGGATGCAGGATTTTGGCTGCACATAGAAATTCAGGGACTGTTGGGTGGTAGGTGTGGGTGGGGGGAGAAGGGCAGGGCAAGCGTAGGCAGGTCCAGCATCCGATGAACTCAGGTGACAGTTGGATCTGAGAATGTGCTTCCAGTGGATTCTGGCATCGGGATCCTCGGCGTGCTATCTGGGGGAAGAAGGGCCCTTTGGCTGCAGAGCTCAGCTGTCCCTGACCTGACCGGATGACCAGCTCTGGAGTGTGAAACCCCATCAGGATGGCACATGGAGCCCAAGTCTGTGCCTTGGCCCTTGGGCTTGGTTTCGGGAAAACAATGTGTTCAAGAGCTTCGGTTCCCAACCTGCCCATGAGGTCCTCTCAGCAAAGGGCTCTTCTCAGAAAGAAAAAAGCAGTTTGCTTTCATTTAAAGAATATGCTTTGAAATACAGAAAAGGTGAGAGGAAGCACCTTTTGTTGTATCACAAGCAATAAACTCCACACTGGGTGGCATCTACCTAACACTGCTTGACTCCACAGTAGGCTGTCATTGGAATCCTGGGACCTTTGCTGGCTGTCCCTGGAGCACCCAAGTCAGCTTTCCCAGGACTCCGTGTGCTGGCAAGAGGGCTGACAGTGTGCCCCCACCATCTCTGCTGGCTGGCAGCCAGCGGGGCCACGATGGCAGGACTTTGACTTGACTCCCAGCCCCAAAGGAGGAGGGGCTGCCAAGCCGGTCGCGGTGTTTGCGGCCCTTTATTTAAATGGAGCTCATGACACTCTGCGTACAGAAAGCGATGTTTAAAGGAAAACAAAAAAACTCCATTGGGTGGAGCCACACTTTAGATGAAAATTGGTCTTTGGCTATGGTCAGAAAAAAAAGATCTTGAATATATTTAGAAGTTGCTGTCTATTTTTAACTAACTCCATATGCTGCCAGTATCTACGTCATGACATTTGCCAAAATAAGATTTTATTTTTGCCTTTATAAGATTTTGTTGGAAAAATGAAATGAATATTTTGCAAGAAAAAGTTAATTTAAATAAAAGTGTAATGGTTTGCAAAAAAAAAAAAAGTGATGTACAGTTAAAATATTAACCTGATATGCTTCCTGCTTCTTGCAGGCTGTAATCTTACCAGTGGCCTGTGTTAGTTTTTTTCCCATTTCTTTGGAAAATTGCCACTGTCAGCTCTTGATCCTGCTTGTGTTCACCTATGAAGTTTCTCCCAGTGACAGTTCCTTGCCACTTGATTGACTGTGGAGGCCTGGGGGAGAAGGCCTGTGCTCCGGGGCCTCAGCAGCTGCTCAAGGTGCCCCCCACCCCTGTGGAGAAGCCGCTGGGCTTTGGCAGGCAGACTGCAATCCAAGATACAGGAGGGACTCCACGGGCTCTCTTCCAGCCCACACCGCCGGCTCGTTCCAATGAGGTGGGTTAGCGAAGGACCGCTGCAGACTGGATTTGTATTTAATTCCTTCTGACTTGTGATATCTGCTTAAAACAGAAGGCAAGAGGTCAGTCGAGTTTAGGGACGGGTGTGTTTCCAAGTTTGTTGTAATGGCAGTTTTTCTCTCTTGCCAAGAGCACCCAAGGTTTAGCGTGAATTTCCAACTATTTAAACCAGGGAACTGCCGCTTTTTTAGCTACTGATCCCTTTTTGAATTTTACAATAAAAAATACTTTCCTGTTGTAAGCATTTCTTGGAGCTATCTCCATAGCAGAGGACTGGGGTTTGGGGGAAGAGGATTCCTCCAGGACTGAGCGCAAAGAGAAAATAAAAAGGTACAGGGTGCGCCCTGGCCAGTTTGGCTCAGTGGTTAGAACGTCGGACGGCCTGTGGGCTGGAGGGTCCCGGTTCGATTCCAGCCATGGGCACATACCTTGGCGGCAGGCTCAATCCCCAGTCCCGGCTCGGGGGGTGTGCTGGAGGCAACCAGTTGATGTGTGTCTCTCACGTCGATATTTCACTCTCTTTCTTTTTCTCTCCCGTCCACTCTCTGAAAATCAATGGAAAAAATATCCTAGAGTGAGGATTAAAAAAAAAGGTACAGGGCGCAGTGCCCCCCGCATGGTGAGACCATGTCAGTGGCTTTCTTACTGCTGGTCTCTGTTTCACAGAGTCCCCTGGAAGAGGGAATATGGTGAGTGTTCTCTCCAGCTCCAGCAGGACGGAGGTGTAGACTGTTCTATGAGAAGCGTGGCCCAAACTTCAATCCACGGAGTATTACAGGCCCCAACTCCCCATGAAGAGCTCCAGCGGCAGCGTGATAGCCGCCTCTCGAGGGCTCCTGTTCCCTGAGGGTGAAAGTACTGGCTGACCAGGGGCCCTCCAGGTGGGGACAACTCTGGGAAAGTCCATGTGGCCAGCTTCGCTTCTTTAGAGGGGACCACAGCGCCTGAGCAGAGTTTTAAATGATGGAATTGCAGTTGACGCAGGGGACGCAAGCAAGCTCTCCTGAGTTTTAACTTCAGCCCGGGCCCAGATTTGAGCATTTTAGGATCTAGTAGGCGATATGGGGGCTGGGAATAAAATATTTTCCTAATCCCCAGTGGAGCCTCCCGACTGCCCAGATTCTCAGCGTGCCCAGGGCTTTGTTTTAGCGATTGGAGTTGAGATGGGTGCACATTTGTGAGTGCACACGAGGCGGACGTGGCCAGACTGATGGGGATGCTGAAAACAAGCCTTTTGCTTGCTCCGTGCCATTAACTTTCCTATCTAGCTGTGGGGTGGAAACTGCCGCCAGCCCCTTCCCCACCTCGCCATCCTCAGGTAAGCTGGGTTCTCCAGGATTTTCCTGGATATTGTAGGTTGCAGCCCAAGGCCAGGGAAGCCTCTGTCTGCCCAAGGTCAGCTTGGGGATAGAAGGAGTGGAGGGTGAAGTGGATGTGGACCCTTGCTCAGCCAGATGGGAGCCCATTTTAGGCTTTGGATGTTCCCCCTAGCTGTGGTACAGTGCTCCATGGCAAGTCCTTCTTTGGGTGCACCAAGGGTGGGAAAGCAGCAGCAAATTGTCTAATTTACAAATCACATTTCTGAGACGTGACAGGCAAATGCTGGGAGCTCTCTGCTTCCGATCAGCGTCAGATGCTGGGACTTGTGAGGGACTCTGCCCACGTGGGTTTTGTGCTGTTATGAAAAGAACAAAGAGATGAACCTGCGCGGGGGGTGTGTGTGTGAAAAATGGCAGCCCCTCCCGGCCCGGTAAACATGCCATTGCTCGGGCGCCTCCACTCCAAAGGCGACCACTTTCATTACTCTCCGAGCAAAGAAACCTTTCTTCAGAGTCAGTGGCGGTACAAAGGCAGAGTACAAAATGTGCGCACATCAGAGTCCCTGCAATTCTGTTTGAACAAGCATATTGATTGGGTCTGACCCTGTTACATTTTTTCCCTATTATTTGAAAAGGTGCATCTAAGTGTAGTGAATTGAACCAGCAGAGCTGAACTTTCCATGAGAACTTCTCGAGGTATTTCTTTAGTTCAAAGCTTTTGAATTTTAAAGGGCATTTTTAATATGAGTCTGTGGAGTATTCTCTGCCACAGCCCAACAAGGAATGTTAAATGCAGATGAGGCTGGAGCATGGGGGTGGACTTGCCTGCCAGGCAGGGGCTGCGGGTCGTGGTTGGAGGGTGAGGACCAGCCAGGAAGGGCTGTGCTTTGGGGTGGAGGCTGAGCCCCATGCTGTGGAGCAGCACACACAGAGGCCTTCTCTGAGATGACTGGGGACAGCTTAGGGGACAGGGACGAGGCTTCCCAGTTGAGCTTCTTGAAGGCTTTTACGTGGAAAGCAGGGTTTTATCCTCATGAATGTGGGGTTCCTTCTCAGTGGCTCACTTTCCCTCACACTGTGCTTTAGAAGTGAGTAGGAATGAGAGGCACAGTCCCTTGGCTGAGGCCACAAAGTCCACGGGAAGCTGCTACTGTCCTCAGCCCCTGGGCTGACATCACTAATCAGTCCCAGATGCTTTCCCACTGAGCCCTGAGTCACATTCCAATCCTTAACTGATTTGACATATTGGGATGTTTTGCTAGTTGTGTGGTCCACTGATGGTCCCTCTCGCCACCCTGGCCTGGGGCCCTGGGTCATCCACCAACTCTCATTTTCCCCACACACAGTGGGGCGGTCCTCGCCCACCGAAGGCACACAGCCCACTTTGACCTAGATCCTGGCTCACTGTTGGTGTGAATCTCTGTTGGCCTCCAGATGCCTCTTGGATCTAGAAACCACCTCCTTCTCAGACCCAGAATGTGGGTTCGGAGGCTGAATTGTCCCTGGGAAGAGCTAGAAAGTTGGATTCTCTGCTGAGAAAACCCAGGACCTGGGCCTCTCAGCAAAATCCTCCCAGTGTCCTTGCCAGCAGGTGGTTACCACGAAAGTCAGGAGAGTGGTTATCCTTTGTGGGAAAGGGAGGGCCTGCTGAGTGCTTCCGAAGGGGCATGGCCAGGGTCCTACGACACTTCCATTTCTAGATTGAGCTACACAGGCATTTGTTTTCTGATCATTTACTGAGCTATACTTTATTTTGTGTACCTTCTATATGTATGTTACATTTTGCCATAAAGAGATTTCACAAACCTACACACAAACCCACATCCTATTACCCAGACCAAGGGCCTGACCTAAGGTAAGTGCCGGGTAAATGTGAGCCACTGTCCATTTTCAGGACTCCTTCAGGTGGGAAATCCTTTCTGTCTCCCCTCTTGATGGTGCTGAGCACTGGAAAGAAAGGAAGGCAGCGGGGCTGTGCCTCCCAGAATCCCTGTTAGCAGCAGGCTTTGGCTCGGAGGGGGCTGAAACAGGGTTCAGTCTTCTCCCAGTCACGGCAGGGCAGGAGTGTGGGGCTGGCTGCTTGGTCCTGGTCAGGAGTCAGGCATAGGGAGCCCTTTTGGAGCAGCCTCTGGAGCTCTGCTCTCAGAGACAACCTCCCTGCCCCATGTCACTTCAGTGAGAAGACGCGAAAACCCTCTCTAACCACCTCCTTCCACCCCGAACTTCAATGAAAAGGTCAAGGGAATTTTCCTCTCCTTTAAATGGAATGAATCTTTCTTGGGCCCAGAAAGAATTATTTATCAGTTGTTGGCGGCACTCCGTTTGCCTTTACAGGGCCCAGCCATGCTCTGAGGCACAACAGACAACTTTCCTCCTGAAAGCTCAGATTATAGGCCGACTTCAAAGCCCAGGTCGTCAGAGCAGGGCGAGGGGCTCCAGTTTGGGAGTTGACATCAAAGGGGCACACACAGGTGGATCTGATGGCCGGTGGGCGGCTGCAGGCTGCAGGGGAGGTCTCAGAGGACTTGCCTGTCCTCGCCTGGAGGGCTTGGGGAAGCAGCCTGGTAGTGGTGCGGCCTTGAGAACCCCAACTTCAAAAGCCAAGGTCATTGCTTTGCTTGCAGGCAACTATCTAAAATGGCAGGCAGATGGTGGAGGGCAGAAGACCAGGACAGGGGGACAGAAGATGCCCCCAAATGTTTATCCTGCTGAGACAGGTAAAGATAGGGTTTCACTGTGGAAGAACCACCTGGAGCTGTGGTGTGTTCATAAGGGTCACACATGAGGGCACCCTGGTGTGGGGGCACTCACCATGGTCAGTGCCTAAGGGTGGTCCCAGTCCTCACAATCACCCATGGAAGGGAGGTACTGTTTTTCCACTTTCCAGAGGAGGAAACTGAAGCTTAGGGAGGCTCGGTGACTCGCCCAAGGGTAGTGTTCATAAGGGTGGATTTGAATTCCACAATCCCTGCTCTTAGCTACTACTCGAGGAACATAAAAATAGGCATTAGGGATGCTCTCGGGGCTGGAGCACACGTAAAGTACTAAAATTCTGACCCCCACATGTGCGATTGAGAGGGGGGAAGGGAGATGCCTTTTCTTGGGGGGCCACTGCTTCTGTCCCCCTCACAATCCAGGCCTTAGTGTGAAGATGGCAACGGACTCCTCCCTGCTGCTGCACTCACTGGAGCTGGGGTGGGCACCGAACATCCACCATGCCTGTCCATCCTGCCAACTCCCCTCCCCTATTAATTCCTGTCGGCCCACCTTCGGATGTACTGGTGTGTGGGTCTTTCAGTCATGTTTGTTGAGCAGGGCATCCTTTGTTGAGTTATATTGTCTGACTTGTAAATTTAAGGAGAGAAAAAAGGAGAGGACCTCTCACTCCGCCGTGAGGCTGAGGTCACTCTGCACTTCTCTTTTTAGTTCACAGCTCTTTTACTATAATTTTCCTAGGTGCAATTTTTTCTTTATCCAGGTTGGGATTTGTAGATCTCAACTTTGTGGGTGCATGTCTTTTGTCACTTTGAGAAGATTGTCGTTTATCTCTTTCAAAAAGTTGACTTTCCCCATACTCAGTGTTCTCTCTTTTCTGGATTTCAGTTATATGGATGCTAGCTCTTTTTACTCTATTTCCCACTCCGGGGAAGCAGTATCTCATTATGCAGGAATCCATGACATCCACGTGAGAATTCTCTTACTGAAATGCTTTTGCCACTCAAATTCTCCTGTATCCCATAGCAGTGTCTGTCTCTGCCATCAGCAGTGGCAACACCCACAAACATTCATGGAATTTGGACATAGTCACCTTTGTTTCAAGGACATAGGGCAAAAGATATGGAGAATTTTCTGGGCCACAAGGTTAAATATTTAAGGTTATAGGCTGTACTCTGCCAGTCCTCTGTGGCAGATTCTGAGTGACAGAGGTACCTACATCTCTTTGATGACTATGTATTTGTGCATGCAGGGCCCTCTAATGCATGGGTCCCAAGGCAGCAGCCCATTTTACCTGGGTCTAAAGGTAGCATTTCTCAATATTAACACTACTGATATTTTGGGCCAGATAAGTTTTTGTTGTGGAGATCTGTCTTGTGCATTGTACAATGTTTAGCAACATCCCTGTCCCTCCCCACTACCTACCAGTAGCACCTCCCAGTTGTGACAAACAAAAATGTCTCCAGACATTGCCAAATGTTCCCTGGTGGGCAAAATCCCTCATGGTTGAGAACTACTGATCTAAGGATAATATTCCAGACAAGAAAGACCCACATGTAAGTTCAACAATCTGCTTTATAAAGGAAAAAAAGCATGTCAGTTTAACTAGAGACACAGGTATGTTTCCCTTTAGCTTTGGTTGTTGGGAAGCTCAAAGCTAAGTTTTATGTTCACTACGTTAACTGTGAGCCTGTTTTCAGGACTGATCTTATTTTGAATATGAGTCCTTTAGAAAATGGCCTCACGTAATTTGAAGATTGGAAGGCAAAATGTCTCCATGTGAAAGCCTTCGGAGGCAACATCTTGGTGCTGGTAATGGCACAAGAGGCACCATTTTCAGTAGTGCAAGTTAGGGTCCCCACAGTGGCTTTGAGGGCCGCGAAGAGGGTGGGTGTGGGGGACAGGGAAGCAGTGTTTGGTGACTGCAGCGGGTCTACCTCGTGAGGAGCATGCAGGAAATAATCCTTTGGCTTTCCTCATGCTGGAAGTAACTGTGGGACACTTTCTGAGCGGGGGAAAGGCTGCTATGGAAGGAGAGTTTGTTTTCAGGGGGATCAATTTAGGAAGTACAGTAGCCTCGCCCCCCCCCATCTGCAGTTTCACTTTCCCACGGCCAACCATGGTCTGAAAATGTTAAAAAAAAAATTCCAGAAATAATTTGTAAGTTTTAAATTGCATCCTGTTCCGAGTAGCATGAAACCTCAAGCCATCCCGCTCTGTCCCGCCTGGGATGCGAACCATCCCTTTGCCCACCGCATCCACACTGTATATGCTATTTGCCGGACAGTCACTTCGTAGCTGTCTTACAGGTCAACTGGGCGTCGCAGCGCTTGTGTTCAGGTAACCCTTGTAGCCAAATGGTGTATCACAGTGCCTGAAGCGTTCACTTCATTGTCTTCTCTCACGTCATCACAAGAAAGCTAAGTACAGCACACAATTTTTTATTACAGTATATTGTAATAGTTGTATTATTAATCTTATGTGCCTAATGTATAAACTTTATAATACATATGTATGTCTAGGGAAAAACACATGCGTAGGGTTTTGTACTATCTGCAGTTTCAGGCATCTACTGGGGGCCCTGGGACATCTCCTCCACAGATAAGGTGGGGACTACTGTGTGTGTGTACAGGTTTGGGGGATTAGATTGAGGAGGGAAGGGATGGCAGTGAGGAAGTAGAGAGTAAGAGAAGCTATTAAAATTGGATGTAGAGGTATGGAATTAGGGTTACAGCTGAAGTACATGGTACCTAGGAACAACCTTTTCAAAAAGATGTGAAATCTTTCAGGGTACAAATGCTGACGGAAAAGGGTCAGTAGATTGGGGAGGAGTTGAAGACTCAAAAGATAATCAAAAGCATGAGGTTCACAAGATGCAAAGGACTTAGTAGCCAGCACTTACTGAGCACTTATGAACTCTTGGTGCGCTTCAGGAGCCTTTTACCTGTTTTATCTAATTCTCACAGCTATTACTATGCTCATTTGACAGCCAGGGAATGGAGATTCAGGCTTAGTTATGCTCAAGGTCACTCAACCAACTAAGGTGGTAATCTAGGATGTGACGTAGAGTACTGAGACACTTTTCTGTGGTTGTGGATTTAGGTGGAAGTTCAGAGAATTTCTGCCTGATAAAATCTCTATTTCTTATGGAAGCTGGAAGGCAAAGACATGTTAAGAGTGAAGGAGAAAAGAGAGGGTCACAAGTTTGAGAACAGGTTTAAAAAGTTGTTTTGGAGAATGGGAGAAGAGTTTGACGAGGGAAAACACTAAGATAACATGCAGTGTTGAGGCCAGTTAACATTTTTAGTCATACTGATTTGTGAATTTGGTGTTTTTCTCTAATCTGTAGAGGATTAGCTATTTCAAAGGTTGGGATTTTCCAGGAGGGTATTACATAGGGGAGGGTTATCTGGGATACTGACAACAATGATATTGAATTGACAGATCAATTAAAAATCTAGATAGGGCTTATGAGACAGATGCAAATAGATGGACAATAACCTGATTTGAACACATGTAAAGAAATAGAGCTGTTATGGTCAGAGGTGAATTCCTAAATTGGTGATTTCAGAGGTAAAGTTGGTATTGGATATTGAAAGTACCTAGGACATGGCTTTCATGGAGACAAAGTAATACAACTAAAGCCCTTAATGTAAATGGTCATTGACATCAACCAGATAGTTGAAATTTATTCCCTCAAAATTCACTGAAAGACTGTGACTTTTCTGCTCTCAAATTACTGTTTTATCACAATAATAATTTCAAACTTTCTTCTGTACCGTTAATGCCCCGAAGTTTAAGAAGTTATAGATTTGAGGAGAGGAATTTTACTTAATACACACAAAATTGAAATCTGTGTTCCTGAATATCTTTTCAATCACAAGGTAGTTACCCCTTCTCCCCAGATAGCTCCTCTTGCTCCTGTCAACTCTGGGTCTGTTGTGGGTGGGCACAAGGTGAGTAAACAGCATGCTGAGCCCTATCTATTTAAACCACCCAAAACTAGCAGTAAATTCCACATTGTCAGGTCCAGACTTTTCTTTCAGCATTGCATACAAAGTTTTTGCTTGTAATCCATTATAATGTGGCACCACCACTGTATATGGGTCCAACACTGACTGAAACACGAAGCAGTGTATGACTAGATTTTTAAAATAAAAAAATGGAATATTCTGAGATAGATCCAAGATGGCAGCATAGGACACTGAACTTGCTGCCACCCAAGAACACACTGAATGTACACCTCTATTTAAAGCAATTCCTCTTGAAAGACAATTGAATAGCTTCTGCACAACAAGAAAGAGAGGCCATATAAAGAAGGCTGGGGAACCCCAGGAGCTCTTGAGGAGCCAGGGGAACTCCTCAGGACCAGAACCAGTAAGCACTATTGTTTACGTCCCCCCTGCACTTGGGTAGTGGGTGGGAGCTCTACCCAGGTGCCTGGCTGACCTGCAGGGCCACTGTATTGCGCCCTCAGGCACCCCTTCCAGAACTAACTAAAGCAGGAACAGGAGGGTCTCACAGCATGGGTGGACAGGGTCCCTCCACCCCAAAATTGATCCAGCAGGTAAAACAAGGTGCTGTTGCACATGCACACAGGGCTGCCTCGCTCAGACCTAGCTCTGGTAATAAAGCAACAAGGGGCACTACACACACTGGGCTGCCCTGCCTGGATCAAAGGGCAAGGAAGTGCATACATATCAGGCTGTCCTGCCCCAATTCTGTTCTGCTCATGGACAGACAATAGGGAGCTACCACACACGTGTACAACAGCTGCCCTGCCTGGAACCTGCTCCTTCTGGCCAAGTGGCACACCAGGCACTGCATGCACCCACTAAAACTCCAACCTGCCTGCCAAAGCCAGCTGGCACAGCCTACACAGCAGTCACTTCTATACAAGACCACTTTTTCAAGACTGGGAAAGAGATAGACCATCTAACTTACAGGAACAAAATAGAAAGTCAAATACGGAGAAAGGAGAATATGCCCCAAATGAAGTAACAAGAAAACAATTTGGAGAAAAACTCTAATGAAATGGAGATAAGTAATCTGCCTAATAAAGAATTCAAAGAAATGGTCATAAGGATGCTCAACAAATTTGAGACTAAAATAGAGGAACTTAGAAGTTCAATAATTAGAAAATACAGGGATGGGCAAAAGTAGGTTTACAGTTGTATTTGAAACGCTTTATTTTCTATATGAATAACTATAAACCTACTTTTGCCCATCCCTGTATAACAAAGATCAGAGATGATGAATACAGTAACAGAAATGAAAAATATATTAGAAGGAATCAACAACAGATTAGTTAATACAGAACAGATTAGCAACCTGGAAGACAGAATAGTGTCAACAGCAAAATGGGAAGAAAAAAAATGATTGTACAAGGGTCCTCTGGGGCAACATCAAGCACTCTAATATTCGCATTGTAGGGACCCCAGAAGGAAGAGAAAGTGGCAGAAAGCATATTTGAAGAAATAAATGGCTGAAAGTTTTCCTAATCTGGGGAAGGAAACATGACATCCAGGTCCAGGAAGCACGGACAGTTCCAAACCCGATGAACCCAAAGAGTCTCACACTAAGACATATTGTAATTATACGGCAAAAGTTAAGGAGTAAAGAGAAAATCTTGTAGTCCGCAAGGGGGAAACAAAAGTCACATATAAGGAAAACCCTCAAAGGCTATCAGCTGATTTCTAAGCAGCAACTCTATAGGCCAGAAAGGAGTGGCAGGAAATATTCCAAATGCTGAAAGAAAGGAACCTAGAATACTGTACCAGGCAACGTTATCATTCAGAACTGAAGGAGAGTTTCCCTGAAAAGCAAAAACTAAAGGAGTTCACTACCACTTAACTGGCTTTATAAGAAGTGTTAAAGGGGTTTCTTTCTACAGAAATGAAAAGGCCATAACCAGAAATAAGAAAATTGAGGAAAGAAAATCTTATTGGTAAAGGCAAATATATAATAAACACAGTGAACAAACCATTTAAAAAGCTAATATGAAGGTTAAAAGACAAAAGTAGCAAAATTAACTATAATAATCTATCAGGCATACACAAAACAAAAAAACATAGATGATGCCAAAAATGTAAAATGTGAAAGGGGGAGTAAACAGACTGCTGTATAATATATACGAACCTAATCTAATGGTAACCACTAACCAAAAACCTTAAAAAAAATAAAAATAAAAAAGCCCAAACAAAACACTAAAGAAAACTAGCAAACCAAAAATAAACCAAGAAAAAAGGAACAGAGAAAAAAAATACAAAGAAACACAAAACAATTAACAAATGGCAAATACCTATCAATAATTACTTTAGAGGACTTCCAGGCCAGATGGTGGATTAGAAAAACACTGTGCTCGCTTCCTCCCACGACCACATCAAAATTCACATCAAGACCGGTAAGAAGGGCAGAACAGGCAAGTTCCACATCCATGGTGTGGCAAATAAGAATCAGAAGGGATTATCTTGCCTATGGTGGGCCCCACACCAGGCTCTGCAACCTGGGGCATCAGTGCTGAAAACAGGAGTCCCCATAACATCTGGCTGGAAAATTCAGAGTGGACTGTGACCAAGACAAAGGGCTACCAGAGACTGAGGCGGTTCTTTTAAAGGGACCACATACAGACCCACTCGCTCACAAACCCACTCACTGTAAGCTCCAGTGCAGAGGCAGATGCTCAAAGTGCCTCAGCTCATGCTGCACATTTCCCCCAAACCACACAAACAAGCAGCAGCTGACCTTAGTGTGCCTTGTAGCTCTCACTAAGCATCCCCAAGCCCAGCATAAGCTGTGTGACGTGGTCTCAACTTGCATTGTACTCCTATCAGCTGGTCCCAAGCCTGGCATAAATGGCGGCCAGTCTTGGCCTGGAACATAGCTTCAACTAAGTGACCACAAGCTTGGCACAAGTGGCAGCTGGCCTCAGTTCATGTTGTGATCCCAACAAAGGGTCTCAAGCCTGGAACAAGTGGCAGCCAGCTTCGGTGTGCAGCATAGCCTCCCCCAAATGCTTCCAAGCTGAGCACAAATGGCAATCAACAGATCACTTTGTAGCTCCTACCAAGGCCCCAAGCCAGGCACAAGTGGTGGCTGACCATGGTCTAAACCAGAGCCCCACAGAGGATCCATACTCAACACACCCAGTGGCCAGGTTCAGACCATACTAGAGCACCATCCAACTGCATGAATGACACACCAAAGGTCAGACACAGCTGGTACTAGAGCCCAGTTAAAGTGACTCCCACTCCATGGGGTCAGCCCCAGTATAAAAGCTCATTTGCTGTAGTCACAGCCAGTCCTCACAGCCAGTCAGCTTGAGGGTCAACCCCACCCACTGATGTGCCAACAGCAAATGAGGCTCAACTACAATAGAAGGGCACACACAAGGCACACAGAAGATACGCTTAGAACACCCAGCTCAGGTGATCAGGGAGACTGCACCTCTGGGTCCTGTAGACTGCACACCTTCTACGTAGGGGCACTATCCCAGAAGACTGGGATACAAAGATCTACCTAATACATAAAACAAACACAGGGAGTGAGCAAAATGAGACAAACATGTCTCCAATAAAAAAACAGGACAAAACTCCACAGAAAGAACTAAAAAATGGAGACAAGAAATCTGTTACACAGAATTTAAAACACTGGTTATAAGGATGCTCAATGAACTTAGGATGAATACATAAGATGGAAAAAAACAGTAATTAGATGAAGCAGAGGATCAAATCAGCAATCTGGTAGATAAGGTAGTGGAAATCACCCAAATGGAACAGCAAAAATAAGGAATTAAAAAATTGATAGTTTAAGGAACTGCTGGTACAACATGAAATGTATCAATGTTTGCATCATAGGGGTTCCAGAAGGAGAAAACAAGGGATTGAAAACCCATTTCAAGAAATAATGGCTAAAAACATCCCTAACTGGATGAAGGGAATAGACATATAAGTCCAGGGAGTCCCAAACAAGACAAATCCAAAGAGGATCACATCAAAACATAAAATTAAAATGTCAAAGGTTAAAGACAAAAAATCTAGAAAAGCAGTTAGTATGTACAGGCCCACTTCCGTAAGATTCTCAACAGAAACTTTGCAGGCCAGAAAGGATTAGCATGGAATATTCAAAGTATTGAAAGGTAAAGACCTATAATCAAGATTACTCTATGCAGCAAGGCAATCATTTAGAATCAAAAGACAGACAGTTTCACAAACAGACAAACAAACAAAAAACTAAAGGAATTCACCACTAAACCAATATTACCAGAAATGTTAAAGGGACATCTTTAAAAAAATAAGTAAGAAAATATTGGAAAGAAAAAAATTCTCACTGACAAAGCAAGAACTTAGTAAAAGTGGTACATCAACCAACCATAAAGCTAGTACAAAGGTTAAAAGACAAAAGTAGGAAGATCATGTGTAATTACAACAATTAAGGGATACACAGAAACACACACAAGAGGTAAAAAATGAAAAAAACAGGATTAGTAAAACTTGTAGTGATTTTAAAAATGTTTGAACTTAAACGACCACCAACTTAAAACAGACTGCTATAAACAGTGTCCTGATGAAGCACGTAATAACTACAAACCAAAAATCTATAAGATATACAAGAAATAAAAAGAATTCAAACACAACACTATAGAAAGTCATCAACAAACAAAAATGAGCAAGAGAAGAAACTGCAAAAATAATCAGAAAACAATAAAATTGCAATAACTAAATATCAATAATTACTTTAAATGTAATTTAGTATGAACAATTAATTATATACCAAGAAATGGGAAAACCTAGGGGAAATAGATGAACTTCTAGAAAGATACAACCTTCCAGGACTAAACCAGGAATAAAGAGAAAGTCTGAATCAATTACTAGCAATGAAATTGAAACAGTAATAAAAAACACACCAAACGAACAAAAGCCTTCACGAGTGATGTCCACTAAACATTTAAATACCTATCCTTCTCTAACATTTCAAAAAAATGGAAGAGGAAGAAAGAGTTCAACTCATTCTATGAGCCAGCATTACCCTGATACCAAAATCAGACAAAGAAAGGCACAACAAAAATATCTCTGATGAACATAGATGCAAAAATTCTCAAAACACTAGCAAACTGAATTCATTAAAAGATTATATACCATCATCAAGAGGGATTTATACCAGGGATGCAGGATGGTTCAATATCCATAAAACAATGTGATACATAACATCAACAAATTGATTAAAATCATAATCATCTCAATAGATGCAGAAAAAGCATTTGACCAAATTTAACATCTCAGCAATGTGGGTATAGAAGGAACTAACCCCAAAATGACAAAGGCTATATATGATAAGCCCACAACTAGCATCATATTCAATGGTGACAAGCTGAAAGCTTTTTCTTTAAGATCAGGAAGACAACATATAATTGAAATCATGTATTTCCCCACCTGGTACTTTTCAAATAGGGATATCAGGAATGGCAGAGCATCTGTCCTCCTATGTTTCCCCCTCTAATTTGATAAGGGAAAAAACCCAGTGTTCATGCTTAAAAGACAGCCATGATGTTTAATGTGCTGGGACATGAGGTGACAGGGACCAACAGACTTAAATTTATTCCAACCCTGAATTACGTTAATATACACTAACATATGACTTAATTGAAATGAGAATTTCTCTACTTGGAGATGAAGAAAAATGGTCTTCCAGTGCAGTTATTTTAGAAGGCTTTTCTATTTACATATAAGAACTAGGACTTGTAAACAACTCAGCTTCTGAACAACAAATCAATGAAAATACTTTAAAAAACATAATACTTGCCTCTCCCTCTTCCACTCTTAAACATGTATCGGTCGTAATATGCAACACTACAGACCGGATATTTGAAAATCAGTGGCCAAAGTGAAATTAGTTAAATAAAGCCCAATTAGTTTAAACCAAATTTTGTTAAATGTCACACATCTTTTCTACTATCCACTTACTTAGTATTTAACTATAGGGTGGGGCAAAAGTAGGTTTATAGTTGTAAGTATGCAAAAGAGTTTATTCTTATATTATTATTTATTGTGTTATTTTCCATATGAACTGTAGACCTACTTTTGCCCTACCCTGTATATTGGGTAGCACCTATTACAAAACAATGTGGGAATTAAGAGGGGAAAAAAGATAAACATTGGAGTCTAATATGAAAAATATTTCAGGATGTATAAACTAGAAATTATCTGTTCTAGTTGCTACACTCTTCTTTCAAAAGGACATAGAAATAATTTAAAAAACCCAACACATCAAATAATTAAGTATCTAGGTGTATAGTAGTTCAGTAAACAGGTTTGATTCAAGCCTCTGAACAGGTTACTAAGAAACATTAATATTTTGGGGCCAATTACTCAAAGTTCATTGACTAGCCCATAATGCAGTTTGTGTAAATCTGATGTACAAATCAACCACGTAAGAGTAGTAGATGACTGTAATCTTACTCTAACAGAACTAGCAATTCAATCAGAAAGCAATACTACATTTTAGGAATTAGATAATCAAAATAAAAAGCATTGGGATAAAATGAAGAGAACTTGTTTCAGCTTCTTGTTCAATAAGCCTGTTCCTCAATTTTAGATAATGAGGTTAAAGGTATCACAACCAAATATGGGAAACTGCTTTCTCTTTATTTAGGCCTTAGGAAAGAAAATTAATTTTGGTCACATATTACCTAAAAAACAACAACAAAATCCTCCAAAAAAACAAACAAAAAAACCCTTTTACATATTCCTAGATAGGACCAAATAATCAGAGAAATAATTTCTTCTGTATAACTTTGCCAAAAATTATTAAAAATTTTAACATTCAATGAAATTCAACTTATATAAAGACTGCTTGGGGTCATAGCATTCCAAACGTATGACAATTGTAACTCTATCCTAACAGGTGTGAAAAGTATTTGCTCTCATGTTGCTTTGGTCCGAAAGAATAGAGCTGAATCAGTAAGAGTATACTAAGTACCTAACCGTTTGCCAACATTAATTTAGCTTATTACTGGCAGCAGAAATATCCATGATGAATAGTTCTACTATAATGAAGTATAATAAAATAATTTTTTTCATGAACACATCACAGTACAGATAAACTTTTTATAAGAGAAAAATATGAACACACAAAAAAGCTACCATAAACAAAAGATAATGTCTCCCTCGTAACTATTTGAAGGGGTAAAACGGTGAGATTAGAGGTTTGATGATGCTAATATCAAAGGAAATTGAGTATTGTATTTATTTCTTATTTTATACAACTCTTACTCTTTACAAAATTGATTTTAGTCATGCCCATAAAAGTATAACCCATGGCATCTGAAAGCAAACACTCTTTGTAATTACTTAAAAGGGCCTTTTTAAAAATTATAATACAAAGGTCTGTGCTCTATAAGCAGTCCTCCACTGTGCATTATAACAATAAGGCTTACTTTTAATACAAAGACTAAGTGTTTGGGAGTTATGAACCACTGGATTTAACAAACATCATTTTATAGTTGCTTTTTGCATCTTTTTTGTTTTTGGGATCCTCCACTTCATCAGGGTGCTCAGTAGCCTGGAGTTCTTCAGCAGATTCTTCTTTCTCTGACTCTGAATCACTTTCAGAATCATCTGGACTTTCGGGATCAGGTGAATCATCATCATCATCATCTCCAGCCACATCACCTTCTCCATCATGATCTTCTACCTAAAAACACCAATCAACAGGCTCTTAAAGAAATATAATCAAGTACAAAAGCTGGAAAAAACCATTTCCTAGCCATTACATTAACAGTTTTAAGACTGTACTATGATCACAGGCTGCCAAAGGAAGAACTGAGGACTTGGGTATCTCCATGTGTTTTACATACTGGGACTTGAGTAGGATTTTATTTTAAGAAAAGGT
This sequence comes from Miniopterus natalensis, assembly GCF_054644295.1. NCBI lineage: Eukaryota > Metazoa > Chordata > Mammalia > Chiroptera > Miniopteridae > Miniopterus > Miniopterus natalensis. The sequence goes on along the minus strand of NC_142091.1, from coordinate 50,532,282 downwards.
TTTGAAGACCACTCACCTATGTGTCCCACCCTCTACTTTGTTCGAAAGGGTGAGACAACTTTATTTAAGTAAATAAGGCAAGTTAACTTCTGATTCATGGAAATGTGGAAAAGTGTTTTGGATATCACAGTATCAATGTTTTGCATATTACATTACTTTGGAGTAATAAACCAGTAGTTATAATATGAAAAAAGATGACTTGGGAAACAACTGAGAGAATTCTCCCAAACCAGTACTGACATGATATATTTTATCTAACTTGAATGTTATTCATGCGTATTTAAGATGTCATAGTGGAGACAAACACACACAGGGTAAAAAAAATAATGACAAAAACAAATGTGGGGAGAAGGTGAGTAAAAAATGTAGTGATGTGTTCAAACTTAAGCAACTGTCAACTTAAAATAAGACTACTATAAACACAGCTTGGTATATATGAAATACATGGTCACCAAAACTCTGTAAGAGATATACAAGAAATAAAGAGAAAGGAATCCAAACATAACACTATATAAAGTCATTAACATATGAGAGAAGAGAGCAAGAGAATAAGAAAGGAACAGAGAACTATAAAAACCAACAAAACAATTAATAAAATGACAATAACTACATACTTTAAATGGACTAAATGCTCCAATCAAAAAACATAAGGTAGCTGAATGGATAAAAAAACATGACCCATTCATATGCTGCCTACAAGAGTCCCACTTCAGATCAAAAGACACACATAAAGACAAACAAAATTGGTAACAGACCAATTACTAGTAACAGAATGGAATCAGTAATCAAAAAATTCCCAACAAACAAAAATCCTGGCTTCCAGAGGTGAATTCTACCAGACAAAGAAAAATATCTATTCTTCTCAAACTTCCAAAAGAACTGAAGAGGAAGGAAAGCTCCCAAACTTACTGTAATGCAAAAACCTTCAACAAAATATCAGTAAACTGAATTCAGCAATACATTCCAAAGATCATATACCACTATCAAGTGGGATTTACTCCAAGGATGCAATGTTGGTTCAGTGTCCACAAATCAATTAACATGATAAACCAGGTAAACAAAATGAAAGATAAAAATTATATGACCTTATCAATAGATGCAGAAAAAGCATCTGACAAAAATCCAACATCCATTTATGATAAAAACTCTCAGCAACATGGGGAGAGGTAACTCAATAATAGAGACCATAAATGACACACCCACAGCTAACATACTCAATGTTGAAAAGTGAAAGCTTTTCCTTTAAGAACAGGAGGAAGACAAGGATGTCCACTAGCATCAGTTTTATTTGACATAGTACTGGAAACCCTGGCCACAGCAATCAGACAAGAAAAAGATAAAATTTCCATCGAAATTGGAAAGGAAGAAGTAAAACTCATTATTTTACTGACAAACTATATATAGAGAACCCTAAGGACTCCACCAAAAAACTATTAGAACTAATAAATGAATTCAGCAAAGTAGCAAGATGCAAAATTAATATTCAGAAATTAGTTGTATTTTTATATACCAATGAACTATTAGGAAAAAAACTAAGAAAACAATCCCATTTACAACTGCATTGGACAGAATAAAATACCTAGAAATTTAATCAAGGATGTAGAAGATCTGTGTGCTCAGAAAACTGTAAGACATTGCTGAAAGAAACTGAAGACACACATAAATGGAAGGCTATCCTGTACTTGTGGACTGGAAGAATTTAATAATTAAAATGTGCTCATTACCCAAAGCAATCTACAGATTCTTTGAATTCCCTAACAAAACACCAACAGTATTTTTCACAGAATAAATAATCCTAAGATTATATGGAACCACAAACAACCCTGCACAGCGAAAGCATATTGAGAAAATGCGAAGTTGGAGGTATCACTCTACCTAGCTATTGTAATCATAACAGCATGGCACTGGCATAAAAACAGACACATCATGAAACAGAATAGAGATCCCAGAAATAAACCCATACCTGTATGGTCAATTAATCTATGACAAAGGAGGTGAAAATATACTATGGGTTAAAGATAGTCTCTTCAATAAATGGTGTAGGAAAAACTGAACAGATACATTAGACCACTTTCTTATACCATATACAAAAACAAACTCAGAATGGATTAAAGATTTAAATGTAAAACCTGAAACTATAAAGGAAAACATAGGCAGAAATCTTTTAGATACTGCTCTTAGCAATATGATTTTGGATATGTCTCCTCAGGCAAGAGAAACTAAAGAAAACAAATGGGATTACATCAAACTAAAAAGTTTTTGCAGGGCAAGAAAACCATCAACAAAAGAACCTCCTAAATGCAAGAAGATATTAGCCAATGACATACCCAATAAGGTGGTTAATATGCAAAAATATAAGGAATTCATACAACTTAACACCAAAAATAACATCTGATTAAAAAATGGGCAGAGTACCTGAATAGAGAGATGTCCAAAGAAGACACATAGAAGGCCAAAAGACATCAAAAGATGCTCTGCATCGCTTATCATCAAGGAAATGCAAATTAAAATAACAATGAGATTATCACCTCACACCTGTTAGAATGGCTATCATCAATAAATCAACAAACAAGTGTTGGTAAGGATGTAGAAGAAAGGGCACCCTTATACACTGTCGATGGGTGGAAAACTCGTGCAGCCTCTATGGAAAACAGTATGGAGGTTCCTCAAAAAATTAAAAATAGAACTACCAAATTATCTAGCAATTCCACTTCTGGGTATTTATCTGAAGAAATCCGAAACACTAACTTGAAAAGATATATATGTACCCAACCCCTATTTTCCCTGCAGCATTATTTACAGTAGCCAAGATATGTAAGCAACCTATGTGTAAACCAACAGACAAATGGATAAAAAAGAATGTGGTTCATATACACAATGGAATATTATTCAGCCATAAAAAAGAATGAAACCTTGCCATTTGCCACAAAATGGAAGGACCTAGATGGTATTATGCTAAGTGAAATAAGCCAGACAGAGAAAGAGAAATACCATATGATTTCACTTATATGTGGAATCTAAAAAACAAAACAAATGAACAAATAAAAGAAACAGAACTGACAGATACAGAGAACAAACTGATAGCTCCCAGATAGGAGGGGGTAGGGAGGATGAGTACAAAACGTGAAAGGGATTAAGAAATAAAAATTGCCAGTTATAAAAATAGTCTTGAGTATGTACAGTAGAGCATAGGGAATATAGTCAATAACACTGTAATTATTATGTATGGTACCAGATGGGCACTACACTTAATGTGATCATTTTGTAAGGCATATAACTGTCTAATCACTATATTGTATACCTGAAACTAATATAACATTTTACGTTAACTATAAGTGAAAAAAAGGTGCCCTAGTGATTATCTAAGCAGAATTTACAAAAACTTGTATCAGAATATTTATAAATCTCACAAAAATATCTCATTATCTACAAAGACCTAGTTGGGCATATAAAAATATTTAAACTAACTATAAAAACTATATCAAATTGAAAATTATCTTCCCATTTAATGAAAATACATTAATGACTACCTCACTGAAGCCAAGTCCACAATGTCTTCGATATCTTCCTGACAATTTACTGTCCATACTTTGCTGGTATTGAGACTCCAGTTCTTCATTAATTTTCTTGTCTTCTTCCCCTGCATGTCCAGGGTACTTTGGTTATGTTTCAGTCAAATTAATAAAAATATTTGATTACACAAAAAAACCCATAAAACAGATGCTATTATAATCAGGGCTGATTTCTTGAACTCTGACTTATTTTACAGTTAATTTTGTGGATGGGTTTGTATACCATAGGACACAATGAACATAAAATAATTGGAATATATATTTATGATTACTTCTTTAATAGCTAACCCTTTGAACTAAAAAAGCATTTACTGAAGATAAAGAGCTTATATTTCCCCAATTATAAAGAGCTTATATTTCCCCACACTAGACACAAGAGTCTTTGAAAGAAGTGCCAGAAGTTCAGATACTGCGAATATTACTAAGAACTCTAGCTATTATATGTTTTAGCTTATTTATAGTCTAATAACTGTTTGCCTGAAAGTGCATGTTTTCTTCTAGTTACATAAAACCTTCAAACAAAACCTTCTGTATTGGAACAGAAATAATGAAAAGACATGCAATCTTGTTAGAGAATGGTTAAATAAAATGACCTTTGTAATGCCTCTCCTTTATGCCTTTCCTTACATATCAGTTTATTGAAGTGACATAAACGTTTTTATTTTATCATGCAACATTTGACATATATTTTTACATATATACTGTTGTATGTAGTTATTAAGCAGAAAACTAAACAACTACCTGTGAACTTAATATGCAAGAATTAGAGGTCACCAATACAATTAAAGCTTTCTGTGCATGACATTTTAATTTGTAAATATAAGAGGAATTTCACATTTTATCACAAATGTTGGTGCTTTTCATTATTGTTATTCATAAAGCTCCCAGTTTTAAAAAGCAGTTGAATATATTTCCATTCTGCAAAGCTTGGGGACTCTTAGTATTTTGTAGCAATGCAAATCAATATGAAATTATTTAATACCAAAAATATAAAATAACTATTAACTTCTAAAATGTGCTACATATTCTAGGCCAGTATAATGTTAATTCAAATCCAAATCCATTTTCAGTTTTTATTTAAAAGTTTTTCCCCCACAATTTTTTTTGTTAATTTCTTCAGGTTTTGCAATGACTTAGTCCTTCAAAGATTTCAGAGCAAACTAGTGAATAAACTATAAACCAGTATAATATGCCAATTAGAACATTATATGCTAAATAACTTATAAAGTAAAAAATATATCAATTCACTACATACTACAGTTGGCAAGATGAGACATAAAACCTTATTACAATTAAAGTATATGTTGTGAATCCGTAAAAATGAAGACAAAAAGGGTCAGTTTTTTGGTTAGAACACCATATTGATGTATACTCTTAAATCTTTTAAAAATCAAAGTATATACTAATTGTTACATAATATATGTAACATGTTTACATATACTACATACATTTCCAGTTCTAATGTTTTAAATTATAAACACAATTATACCTAGAAGTTAGAATATACCGAAATATGTACAAATATTCCATATTCCAAATTTAGCTCCTTCACTTTAATTATGTTTTAAGTTTCTTACCTGTTCGGAAGTGAGATGTTGATTTGTGATCTCCTATAACTAGACGACCAGTATGTTCTTTCTGTAAGGAGGCAGAAAATGTATTAGAATCTGAGACCACTAATCTAACATAATTATTGAGCGCCTACTAAATGCCCAACACTATTCCAGGCTTCTGGAATACAATGTAGAAAAAAGATTAAAGGCCGATTAAATGAATTGCTTTAATTTTCCCATCTTCTCTTTCTGGTGCCTCAGGTGTATCTTATGGAGATTGCAACTGAGACTATTTAGCTAACTAAAAATGAAATAGACTGATAATGAACAAAGTGAAAGATCTTTAAAAATATAAAAAATGAAAATCATTATTACTATTGACACATCACACTCAAATAGCTAGCTCATTAGTATGTGGCTGCAATGAACACCCAATCTCAAACTGTCAAAAACAGCAATTTAAAACAATCTAGTTCTATAAAATAAAAAAATAAATCTGATTCAAAGTTACCAACTGATCTGGCTACATAATCATTCGTAATTTATCAGTTGCAATCCATTCTTTATGGTTCATATTCAGTTTCACAAGGTAAAGAAATAAATTGATCACTAAGATATAGAGTGACTTTGCAAAGCAATCTTAATCATCTGTGAAGGTACAGTAAATAACAAATCTTTCTATTGTGAAAGGATGACAGACACATTCTCCATAACCAAAGATACTACTGAAAGCTTCAAGCATTAATGCTTATTACCTTACATGCCATTAACACATAAGCAAATCAATAATTCAATATGCTATTTCTTTAGATTGCAGAAAATACATCAAGAAGATCTGAATGTATAACGGCACTGATCTATTCATACTTTCTCAGCTAGTTCTCTCTGTGACCAATGAAATACTCATGGTAGCTGGCTAGGATTAAGTATATACTTTGTGGTCACAAACCAGAACAAATCTAACCAGCCTACATAAAAGATCTAAGCTACAATCTTTGCCTTGCTAGCAAAGAATTTAATGTATGCTAAACAGTCCATTTACTGGTAGCCAAATTTGTTTTTCAATTGTTCAATCTGTTCCCTCCCACTTTTATCAATATAATTGACTACTGGTAGCTAAATTTCATACATTTTGTTAGGGTGTTCTTCTTAAGTATTTGAGGAGCTTTCATTCTACTAGGTTGAGCATGACCCCTAAATGATTACCTACTTTATATATACTTAGTAAATCTTTTATTTGCATGAACCTAGGCAAACTTCAAACTACTTTCTATCACAAATTACAAATTATGGAAAACCTGGATTAATAAACTACACAAATGGTTCCTTTGTATAGGTCTTCCTGTTTTGTATGGTCTCTCCCTACCCTCAACACCACTGCTGTAGTCTGGCTAACTCCTCATTCTTCCATATTCAGATCAATTCTATTTCTGGAAAGGTTTCTTATACAGCTAAGCCAAGGTTAGCTACCCTTGTCTGTGATTCCACAGCATTATGTGTATAGCTCTTTCACAGAAATTCTAATTCCATATTGTTATTATCTAAGTTTCCTCCATTACACCATAGCTCCAAACATGTGTTATTGCTTTACATGATCCCCCTCCCCCAGAACCTAGTACAGTACCTGGCATATAGCAGTCAGTAATTGTTGGTAAAACTAAAATGCGGAAATATATTTCCATATTAATAACAAAAAGAAAAAGCGGAATCTCATTTTAAGGATCTTAAAGGAGGGAAAAGTCTTCCTATTTCTTTCACATTACATTTATAGGAAGGCTATTGGCACAATGTTACAAAAATAAATTTACTTGCTGACAAAAAATTAAATATCTAGAGATCACTGTATTTGCATATAAAAATGAATTGCTAGGAACAAGAGTTTATTCCAATTGGTGATGCTTTCCTGGCACCTACATTTTGCATCTTCTATTATGTTAATCAAAACAAAGGGATTTCACAAAAACATATCAAGTATTTTAAAAATCAGGGGTAAAGGTTATTCCCTTGGTTACTGCTTCAAGGGCTGAAAGGAGCTATATGACCTACCAATTGGTCTATCCAGAATACCTTGTATTAAATCACCAGTCTAACAAATGGCAAATCACAAACTTTAACAACATCTTTCTTTCATAGGAGTCTCTTCAAACCAAATTTTTTTTTCTATATAATCTCTAAACCTACTGCCCAGAGGCAATAAGAATCCTAAGAAATAGTAAAAGTTTTAAGCGCTCGGTTTGGTCAGCTATATTCTCCAAAGCCTAAAATAATCATGCAGAACAGGGAAATGGGATCCAAGTATATTTAGTTCTTCTCACTTAACATACACAAAAAACGACATTATTTTCACAGGAAAGATAAAAATGCATACTATCTGATGCTTACCTTTCCTGCGCCCATAAGTCTCAAGAACTTTTGTTTTCTTTCTTCATTACCTAAGTCTGCTGCCTCCCAATTGCTAGATCCAAGCTGGAAAAGAAATTTGCCTATTAATTTTTTTTGCATAATAATAAATATTAAAAGATTTAAAGCCTACCAGTAAATCTTGTTTTTCCCTGTCAGTTTTAACTGTAAACAGGGCTCATTCTTACTTAAGAAATTAAGCACATGTATCATAAATATACAGCCAGTCCCCAACTTATGATGGTTCAACTTAAGATTTTTTAACTTTATGATGGTGTCAAAGTGATACCCATTCAGTAGAAATTAGCCAGACAAAGCTATGATGTTTGGTAAGTTAGGTTTGCATTTTTGACTTAACGGTATTTTCAACTTATGATGGGCTTTATTGGGATGTAACCACATAGGAGGAGCATCTGTTTTCCTTTTGTTACCTCAAGGCAGAAGCTTTCAGTTCTTCTGCAGCCAGAGAGTTTAGTTCTCAAGTTTGTTTCTATCAGAATCATCTGGAGGGCTTGTGAGAACACCCCAGGAGTTGCAGATTCAGTAGGTCTGAGGTGGGTGTCATGGATTTCATTTCTAACAAATTCCTAAGTGATGCTGATGCTGTTCATGTGGGCAACTGCATGTTAAGACCTACTGTGCCAGAGCCTTATTAAACTCTAGAGACCTAGTACTTTGAACCCAGAAGGCTGCCAAAGTTGTTAGTTGAACTATTTGGCTTTAGTGATATTCTAAAGGGCAGTTTAACACCAGAATCTACTGGACCTAATTTTAATTTTTCAATTTCTTTTTGAGCAGTTCTAGTTTTTGTAAGGATTGATATGTTATGACTTTCATTCTTTCTTAAAGGTCTTCCAAAGAACAAAGAGAAAATTTACTTATTTTTTAAAAGGACAGAGTAACGCATTCTATCTTATAATTATCAAATGGGCCAAATCAATATCAAATATTGAACTCTTTGATAAATCTAAGAAATATTATAGAATACCAATGCTAGTTTTCCCTATATCTTGAAACAAATGTAATAATTACTTCATTTTAATTCATCAATTATTCCCAACTATGCTAAAAATGACTAAAATAATAAAAGAGAAAATGGTAGAAGAGTTTTCTCATATGTTGTTCAAAGTATTGCATCATCTTTCAAGAAAACATCACCCCTCTGTTGATCACTTTTGGCTTTCTTTGGATACAGTTGATAATTCAGAATTTTTTCATTTCTACCCATAACTGCAAGTAGGTAAAAAATTGAAAACTGACAAGGTATTTCACAATTATTACACAAATAAGTAGTTGAATGCAAAATGACAGGTGATGGCAATATTAACTGTATATGCAAAAATCTTATGACTACTAGTCTTTGGATGATGAAATACTAGATAACTTTTCTCCAACCCAGAAATCAACGATAGACAAAGAAAAAAAAAGAAATGTAATACTCTCATCCAGAGAGTCACTCAACAGGAAGGACTTCATCCTGCAATATTCTGCTACAATAGCCTGGACCATCCTGTTTTTCTAAAAAGATCTGTGACTGCTTCATTTCATCTTTTATGATATCTGTACACCAAAACTTACTTGATATGGTTTTTAAGTGGACAAATGATGAAGGCAGGTGTGTATACAAAGGTGACTAGAAGGAACGTAGAAATGAAAACATTCATTGATCATTCTAATTGAGTCTATAATCTAAAAATGAAAATGTTTCACAATTATGGAGCAAAGATGACAACCCCCTTTTCAACACAAAAGTATAAGCAATCAAACGTTTTAAATAAATTTAAGTAGTATATTTTGATGATGCAAATGTAAGAACTAGAATAAGTTCATAATAAAGCTAAAATCTATTAGATATAGGTTTGGAATCTGAAATTGTATGTTCCAGTTTCACACATGACAACTGATAAGCAGCTGTAGTCAGAGGATGCTAATAATTTTGAGTATGTATATCATGCAAAAGTAGAATACAAATTTGGTTTGTTATGGTGAAATTCTTATTAGAATTTCTCATGACGGTGATTTTCACTATCCCTTTATTCTTACTTCTGAAAATTATTTGTAAAAAAGACTAATAGAATAAAAAAGAAACAATGGCCATTTCTTCTGGGCATATGAGAATTAAAACTATCTGTACTATATGGACAGTCATGGCTCTTCTAAATTCCTTTTGGTAGGGGGCTTACATGCTCTCATGACTTTGGCTACTGAAGTTCCAAATTTCTGCTTCTTTCCATCTAACAGCTCATCTTTTCACAGACCAGTTAGTTCTTAGCTATTTCTGGTTCAACAGAGTTAAAAAAAAAAAAAAAAAAAGTATAAAGTACTAGTGAAACTTAAGTTTTGACTCCCACTAAATTAACTTGCTCTCTGGGAACCTAGACCTGGCATTTAACTTCTTTTCATTCCTTATCGACACAGAGAGGCTTCTTTAAAAGACTGTCTTAATAACAACACCTAAAAACTGCCTAATGTTTTACAACTTACAAACTGCTTTCACTTACAATCTCTCAAGAGTCCATTTAATAAATAAGGGCAATGAGGCAAAGAGGGTAAGGGACTTGCTTCCATCCTCTGGCCTTAAGTCCTCTGCTCTTTCTACATCATACTGTACATGATCAAATGAGATAGAATATGTGGAAGTAGTTTATGAACTAGTTATAAAAATATATAAAATTAGGTTAAAAACAACTGTCTAAAAACCAAAACTTTCCCAAACTCTATTCAAAGAGCAAGTGTATTCAATGTCTTTACATAAATAACCTTATCATTTACAATTTATAATCCTAATTTTTTTCAATCATGAAGTCCTCTAGTTCTTCCTTTCAAAGACCTTAGCATACAACAGCAAGTACCTTGCCCAAGTGCTACATTCTGAATAGCACATGGGTGCCCTGACACATTCTCAGAGGTTCTCCACTGGTGACTAAAATTAACCTCCCCACCCCCCACTCCCTAAAAGATAGCTTTCATTTCTCCACTCTAATTAAGCCAATGAAACCATTTTTAAGCTGTCTATATACTATAGAACTGCAATCAATTTACCTCCAATAATACCATAACAACTATATTGGAATTCACTTCTAACATTGTCTGCATTTTCCTAGAGTTGGATTCCGTGATTTAACATCTACTTTTAGTATCTTTTTAAATGTTTTGCAATCCCCATTTAACGTATGAGGTCAGTGGGCAAAGAAAACTTCAATTATCTTTTACAGGCAATGTATGTTCATTACACTGTTGACCAACTACATCTTACAATTAGTAATTTTCTACAATTTAGATGTCTATTTAAAAACATTTTAAATGTTTTCCATATATTAAAATATTTTTAAAATAAGTACTTAAAAGATAACTCCCAAATACCAGCAAAAATAAAATTCATATGAAAGAAACTGACTGAAAAAAATTATTATCAAGGGATAGGTTACTGTATTGAACTATAATATAAAATTAGCAATATAATCAATTTTAGGGAGTGTGTGATTTGCAACTCTAATGATCACCTTCAAAAAGAATGCTTATAGAACTGGAAAAGGGCTTAAAGGTCACCTAGTTTCAACTGATCTCATCAGAAGCTGCAGAGACTTAATTACTTAATCCCTTTAACTTTGTGTTAAATTACTTAGTATCACCAAGACTTTTCTGTCAAGCTAAAAGTGTATGTCTCTGTGTCTAGTAAAGCAGCTGCCTAACAGTCTAGCAATCAACTCACAGTTAAATACCAGGAGGAAAACAATGTAATAGCTTTTAAAATGGCACCCAGGTTACTCACAAGCCTACATAAATTCATGTCATGTACTGGATTACCGTATCAACAAGAAAAGATCTAAAAGCCAGTTGTAGGGAGGAACAGAGGGCATGAATAAATCTCACTATAACTATTCATCCTCAAATCTTTACTGATTACTAATTTTTCCGCAAAGCTAAAAGAGCCTTATTATTCTGGACCTAACCCTTCCACCCATCCAGAGTGATGGGTCTTAACCATTAAGTCGTTTGCTACGAAAGATGCACTAGTAGTATTCAGTGAGCCTTTTATGGTTCACAAAATAAGATGCTATGAAAGGCACTGAACTGCACTATAGATAACAAAAAATTCTATACATTCAGAAGTTGACAGTGCTTTAAACAGTAAGGGAAAGAAAACCAGACGTTATCTTCACCATCCTTAAAGATGACCTACCATGCCATGCCCCCTCCCCCAAACTTCCCCATCAACCTTCCCGTGGCATTTATTTACCCATTGTAAGAAGGACCTAGTTTTAAGTTTATTGGCTACTGCAGTCTTCCTGACAATGAGCTAGGAATTGGGGCAGATATAAAAAAGGCCTAGGATAAGCACATACTTATTTATCTTTGAATTTTCAACACCTGGCATAGCAGTAAATATTTAATATGTTACTTTAAGGAATGAATGGTTTGCTATTTAAACTGACATGCTGGCAGGGTAGAAAAGGGGGGAAGGAGGGGGGAGGGGGAAGGAGGGGGGAGAGGGAGGAGGGGGAGAGGGAGGAGGGGGAGAGGGAGGAGGGGGAGAGGGAGGAGGGGGAAAGGGAGGAGGGGGAAAGGGAGGAGGGGGGAGAGGGAGGTACTTGACATCAAAACGAGCTTCTAGGTCTCAATGTCTTAGACCTCACCACCTTGCGCCATAACAAATTACTCCCCTGGTACAATTTGTCCATTCAATACTGTTCTAACTTTTAACAGTAAAGTTTAACTGTTAACAGTTCACTGCAAAAATAATCCCGGCCGGAACATTTACTCAAATTGCACGAATATCTTGACACTGTCACAGGAACATTTTAAGCCTAAAACAGGGAGGGTCTTCCCGTCTCTATCCTGAGCAGAAAGGCCCGATCAAGAGGCTTCATCAGCCTCGGAAGAGGCAAATATGATCTCCTGACTACGCTTTCACTTCTCCACTGTCCGGGATTCCCTTCCTCTATCCCACTTCCTACGCAGGCCTCTGGCTCTTAGCGTGCGGCCTTCATCAAACCTTCCGGCTCTAATTCAATAGGGAGACATTTCCCATTCCTCTGGGTCCCCCACCCTCCCTCCCTTTTTGGGCCACTTCAGGCTCTTCCTCCTTCTACACCCACCCTTCCCGGTCTACCCCAACCTTTAGTAGGCCTCAACCCTCAGCCGTTTCCGCCATTGTTATTTACATCGTCGTCTGGGGAGGCTGAACGCTTCACCCCGTGCGGATGGGACTCCCTGGCAGCACTCATCGTTGCGGGGACCCCGACTGCCAATGCCAAACGGACTCGCTGTTCTCCTCAGCCGCGGTACCAGCAGCCTGCAACCTGCCTCCGGAACAAGCAGCGCCACTCCAGAACGCAGAGCCCCTCGGGCCTTCTCTGCCACAGTCGTCACGCCGCAGCCGCTCGCCACCCCGGAGCACTCTGGGAGTTGTAGTTTTCTGGCTGACTCCATACCGGCTTAAACAAAAGACAAAGCGGGTGACTAAACCTACAATTCCCAGGAAGCCCAGCGGCGCACCCCGCGCTGTGTGGCAGGAGTGTCCTCAGAGGCTCCGCCTTCTCCGGCTGGTGAAGGGAGCTTTCCCGCGGATGGGTATGGCGGTGAGCGTGGTGGTAGAACTTCGTTGGCACAAAAAGAGGCATAGGCTGGTTTTCGCTTTTCAGTGTGAGATGCCTCACCGTTGACATAGGTATCCGTCATAGTTAAGCACCTAGGTTTAAGTGTAGTCTTTGAGGCTTATTTAATGTTAAGGAGTAACCTGCTCCTAAGACAAAAACCTTTGAAAAAAATATGGCTTCTACCGTTTCCACCCTGGTGTTCTGTATTGGTGGCAGAGGTTTCTCGGTGATCCCTCGGGCAGCTTTCTAGAAGTTTCTGATGAACATTTTGCTGCTTTCTCTTTTTCACCGAAATGAGGCTAAAATGGTGGTGTACCAGTTTATCGGATGTTATTGAAACTAGGGCCCACCAAAGGGAATTTTGTAAGCTTTCCACATGGCTTTGTGTGAAGTGGAAGTGACCCTATCTGACCTCGCTGCTGGTGTGTAGGTATTGTATTTTGGGGGGCCTTCAAGTGAAAACCCTGCACCCCCGTGACCCCCCCCCCCCCGCAAGCCATCTATCTTTTTTTCCCTTTAAACATTTCCTTTTTTTTTTTTTACTGAGGTGAAATTCTCATAACATAGAATTAAACGTCTTAAAGTGTACAATTAAGTGGCATTTAGTACCTTCACAGTGTTGTGAAATCATCACCTCAATCTAGTTCCAAGACATTTTCATCACCCCAAAAGGAAATTCAGTAGCCATTCAGCAGCCCTTCCCTATTATCTCCTCTCCCCAGCAACCACTAATCTCCTCAGAAACTGCTGTATCTAAAGGTTTTATTTGGATATTGGAGATTTATTCATGCAGAATCAAGGTATCTGAATTTTTAACCAGGCCTGAACCTGGCTGCCTTCAACCCTAACATTCTGTCAGGATCCTTGTCCTTACTCTGAAGCTTTCTGACCTTGATCAAAAATTTGGTGTTTTTTTTTTTTTTAAGCAAAAATCAGTAAGTGGGATGACATTACAGATAGAGTTGCATTTTGGTACTGAAAGTAACCTGTGAAACTGCATCACTATTAGCCCCTGAACTCCACAATTGCTCTAGTTTGACTGCCTGTGTAGAAATAGTATTACTTCCCTAGATTTCAGATGATTACTGGCCATTTATAGAACTGTGACCAGTGGAATATAGTTCTATGTCCAGTCATATATCCAAATCTGCTCCTTTATATTGGAAGCAAAGGGATAACAGTACTAATTAGGAATTTATGAGAAAAAAAAAAATCTCAAGGCTATTTTTATAACCAAGCAAGGTCACCTTAGTCAGTTAGTTTTTAAACCATAAATCAAGGTGGAGAAGGGTAAACCCATGAGGAGAAAAAGTATTTTTCGGAAGTGGTTGTTTGCTCTTTACTGAGAATTAAAATATTTTTTCTACTAACTATGATTCTACAAAAGTTCTATAAATATAATTACAATGAAATTACAGTTAAGTTACAGAATTTTCTAGGATGGACTAAGGTTCTCCAAAGCATTTGACAGACTATTAATATATATAATTTAGAACTCAGCTTTATTACCAGTAAACAAATGAGATGCCTGAATAGGTCATTTAAATTGCTAAAAGAATTCTGAAAAAAGGACAACCAATAAGGCTAATAGTTACTAAATAGTTTTAACTTTAATTAGTGAAAGTTTGGAAAAGCTTAATGAACTGGCAAACCTGTCTTTTATTTTTTCACCAGAATTGTTTGGTACCTGTAAAGCTAAATCTTCAACTTATAAAACAAGATCACAAGCCAAAAAGTAACATAGGAGATAATAAAGACTGGATCACTTAATCAGATTTTACTCAGCTTCAAATACAGAAGGCTATAGGTAAGGATGAAATTATACAGTGTAATAGAATTGCATATATGGCATAGAAACTCGGTAATACAAGAAGATATTCTGTACTGGGTGGAACTTTGAAATAACATCTTTGGGATAGGGACTGTTCCACCTTTATCTTTTGTTCTGTATCTTCTAGCACAATGCCTGATACAGAGTAGTTAATAACTTTTTTTGAATTAATATATGAAGTATGAAATAATATAATGTAACAGAGCAGTATTTCGTATAAGGTCCAGAAACTCAGCAATGTCCTTTCTTGGGTAATAAAGACAAGGAGAGGAGACCATCTTGCTAATAGAACTTTGAAATACTTTCATGAGAGTAAAGACCATGCCTTCCTCATTTTTTATATACCCAGTGCTTAGCATGTAATAGACATTCATTTTTTTGAGTGCATATATTAATATACAACCAAGGGTAGTCATAACTGAGTATAGTTAACAATCCTCAAGAAGAAATAATGCTCTGTATATGCTCTGTACAAAATAACCTGCTACTAGACTAAAATAAAAAAAATCTTGGAACCATAATTATAACTATTATTTATTTAACATTCACTATGCACCATATACTTTGCTAGGTGCTTTTTCTAATTGATCTCAAAACTTCACAATATTTGCAAGAACTTATTTTCTAGATAATGAAGCTTAAGAAAAGTTAAATACTTGCCCATAATCAAATAGCTAATGAGTGAGTAGCTAAGCTGGGATTCATTCCTCATGTCTGTCCAATTTCAAAAACCCATGCACTTTCCACTGTGCCTTTGTATAGAATGCTTAGTACGTGTCAGGCAGTGTGCTAAATTTGAGGAAAACCAGAATAAATAACGTATAATCCCTTACCTCAAGGAGTTTACTGCAGTCAGGCATGTAAAAGAGATGTTCTTGGAAAAGCAAAGAAAAAAGAAAGAACATTTAAGGGCAGAATGAGGCAGAAGAGCCTGAGATTAAAAGATAGATGTGGAAGTAGAACAAGGAAAGTTGAGTATCATTGAAGCCAAGGGGAAAATAAAGAATGTTCAACTGTGAGAGACTAAAAGATAAAACCTATCTTAAAGCTAATTTTAAAGGCATAATATAAAGGAAACTATAGAGCCTAACATAGAATGCTGAAGACAAAGTATTAAAAAAAATAAATCTTTGTGGTTGATAATAATCAGTGATGATGAGCTGAATTTCCCTTCTGTCCTTTGGATGTGCAGATTTGCCACTGTTATTGTGGTTGAAAATCTGGTGTCTTAAATATTGGCTTGATTGTTTTATACATACCTAGAAACTGAAAGGAATAAAGAATGAAAAAGGAGATGAAAATGTATTTGCTTATAAAATTGCTTCAATAAAATTATTGTTGATGCATATCTCCTAATCTGGTCATAAGGTCTGTGTATACATAAAGCAGCAACATTCCAGTATTTGGAATATTGGAACATTTCAATATTCCAAGAGAATTTATGAGTTTAAATCAATGAGTGATATTCTTTTTTAAGGGAAAATTGGAATTAGAACACTCTAGTTTTTTCTCCAAAGTCACTTTGTTCTTCTTGCCAATTATAAAAGTAATATGTCAATATGAGGCTGGCTAAGTAAATTATGATAAACCCATACATTAGACTACTATGTACCCATTAAAAAGAAAGAGGAAGACTAACAGCTGTCAGAAGGGAGGGGGGTTGGAGGTCTTGGTTAGACTTAAATTTTACACCACTGTAAGACTTTTGATATAAAGTACTTTACAAAAAAAAAAGGTAACAGGGATTTAGCAGTACAAATTGGTAGTTACAGAATAGCCACAGAGGTGCAGATTACAGCAGAGGGAATATAGTCAACATTGAGATAAATATGTATGGGGCCAGGTGGATACTTGAAGCAATGGGGGTGACTACTATGTAAAACACATAATTTTCAAACCATTTTGCTGTACATCTGAAACTAATACTGAATAATATTGAATGTATACTGTAATTGAAAAAATTTCAAAATGAACAAAAAAAAGAAAGAAGTTCTGATATCTGGAAGTCTCCAAGATAAATTGTGGAATAAAAAAATCAAAGTGTAGAACAATGTATATTTTACACTGTATTTGTGTTAAAAAACAGAAAAGTGTGTGTGTGTGTATATATATATACACACACACACACATATATACACATATATATACATATATATATGTTTACATAAAATATTTTCACAGAGATACCCAAGAAACTGATAAATATTTGTAGACTATGCTTGGGGTAGTAGGTGGCTGGGAGGCTGAGGTGCACAGGTAGCAGGGAGACTTTTCACCATACTTTTTGTATCTGTTGAATTTTAAATTATCTGACTATATTAACCTATTTAAAAAATTAACCAAAAATGACTACACAAGTAAAGTGAAATGGATTTTTAAAAAGTTAGAGTCACAAAGATAAAACAAACCTATTGAAGAAAATGCAGAAAATAAAGTAAAAAAAGAAATAAAAATCACTCATAGTGTCATAGTTCTGAGGTAACTACAGTTAACATCTAAGTGTAATTCCTTCTAGTTTCTTTTTTCTGGTGATTTGGAGGATATGCATTTAATTTTTAATAGTATTAATGGTTATAATTCAGTTTTTTTTACTCGAAACAAGAGTAAAACAATACCTCAGTGTCTCACGACCCCCCTATATGTGTGAAGAATTTAGCACCTTTACTTTTCCCGTGTTTTTTCTTCCTTCACTTCCATGATAATATGATTTAGGGTTTAGGTACATATTATTATAACTACATCAATTTTTTTTTTTTAATTTTGAAATTTTATTTTTGTTTAAAATATTTCAGATGTCCCTTTTTCTCCCCAATGACCCATTCCACCCTGTCCCATCCCCCTCCCCAGTCCCTCTCCCCACCATTGTCCGTGTCCTTGGGTTGTGCATATATGCATATAAATTCTTTGGTTACTCTCTCCCCCTCCACCCACCTGCCCTCCTCCATCCCTCTGACATTCGTCAGTCTTGTCTATGCTTCCATGTCATTGAATCTATTCTGTTCATCAGTTTATTAAGTTCTTTAGGTTCCACGTATAGGCGAGATCATGTGATGTTTGTCTTTCCCTGCCTGGCTTATTTCACTTAGCATAATTTTCTCCAGGTCCATCCGTACTGTCCCAAAGGGTACAATATGAGATTCTTCTTCTTTACAGCTGCGTAGTATTCCCTGGTGTAAATGTCCCACAGCTTTTTTATCCACTCAGCTACTAATGGGCACTTGGGCTGTTTCCAGATCTTAGCTATTGTAAACTGTGCTGCTATAAACATCAGGGTACATATATTCTTTCTGATTAGTGTTTTAGGATTCTTAGGATAAATTCCTAGGAGTGGAATCACTGGGTCAAAAGGCAGCTCCATTTTTAATTTTTTGAGGAACCTCCATACTGTTTTCCATAGTGGCTGCCCCAGTCTGTATTCCCACCAGCAGTGTACTAGGGTTCCCCTTTCTCCACACCCTTGCCAGCACATGTCGTTTGTTGATTTGTTGATGGCAGCCATTCTCACGGTGTGAAGTGACACCTCATTGTGGTTTTAATTTGCATCTCTCTGATGATTAGCAATGTTGAGCATTTTCTCATATGTCTCTTGGCCATCTATATGTCCTCTTGGGAGAAGTGTCTATTCAAGTCCTTTGCCCATTTCTTAATTGGGTGGTTTGTCTTCCTCTTGCTGAGTAGTATGAGTTCTTTGTACACTTTGGAAATTAGCCCCTTATCAGATACATCCTTATATTACATATATTTTTCATCAATGATATTTTTGGCATATGCCTTCAGGCTTTCGAAATAACAGCTTTTTAAAAAAAAAATATAAATCTTTATTGATTTCAGAGAGAGGAAGGAAGAGGGGGAGAGAGATAGAAACATCAATGATGAGAGAGGCATCATTGATCGGCTGCCTCCTGCATGCCCCCGGCTGGGGATCAAGCCCACAACTCAGGCATGTACCCTGACAGGGAATTGAACAGCCATCTCCTGGATCCTAGGTCAATGCTCAACTGCTGAGCCACGCCCAGCTGGGCTCTAAATAACAGCTTTATTGAGATATAATTCACATATCGCATAAGTCACCTATTTAAAATTTACAATTTTTTTTATATAGTCACAGAATTGTGCAGCCATCACAACTTTATAGCACTTTTATCACCCCCAAAAGAACCCCTGTATCCATCAGCAGTCAATCACTATTTTCCTCCTACTTACCTAGTTTTAGGTAAGTAGAGCTACTTTCAGTCTCTATAGCTTTGCCTAGTCTAGCCATTTCATATAACTAGAATAATACAGTGTGTGCTCTTTTGCTACTGGTTCTTTCACTTAGCATAATGTTTTCAAGGTCTATCCAAGTTGTTGCTTTACTCCATTTTATGGCTGAATAAGATTCGGTTGTATCAATAATACTGCATTCATCACTTCATGAGCATTTGAGTTATTTCCATTTTTTTGGCTACTATGAATAACCCTGCTATGAACATTTGTGTGCAAGTTTTTGTTTGAACATGGTTTCTGTCTGCCTGAGTATATGTCTAGGAGTGGAATTGCTGGGTCATGTGGTTACTCTATGGTTAACTTTTTGAGGAACTGTCAGACTGTTTTCCAAAGTGTCCACACCATTTGACATTCTCACCAGCATGATGGAAGGGGCCAATTTCTCTAAATGCTGGCCAACACTTGTTACTGTCTTTTTTGGTTATAACTATCTCAGTGGATGTGAAGTTACCTTCAGTTTTGAAAACTAATCTTTGAGTAGTTTTGTGACAAAAGATAGGGTGTGTAAAACACCAAGTATACTAATGGCTATATATATGTCAAGAGAGAAAGAGAAATTATTAATTTGCACCAGTAGTTCTCAAACTTTAGTGCGTGTTAGAATCACCTGGGAGAGTTTTGTGAAAGCTTATATTGTTAGGCCCTATCCCAGAATTTTTGATTCAGTTGGACTGCAATGTGTCAGAAATTTTGCATATGTTAATTTATATAATCTTCACACAGGTATGTCCTATTATTATCATCTCATTTTATAGATCAGGAAATTGAGGATATAAAGACTAAGAAATTTGCTCAAGAAAATTGAGGCATATAAAGGTTAAGTAACAAGTTCAAGATTACATACCTAAATATAGTGGAACTGGTGGTCTGGTGTGGCTCTAGTATTTATGCTCTTAATCACTATGCTATACTGCTACAAATAGAGTTAATTCATACATGGCATACATGATGTTTATTGAGTGAAAACTTGGGATACATCATTTTCTACAAATTTGGGATGCTTCGTTCCAAGGAAGAATTACAGTATTCTCTTTTAAGACAAAAAAAAAATCAAAAAAAAATCAAGGATTCCCTTTAATTTGCTTGTGTCTAGTAATTAATTCATTCATTATTGTGTCCAGTAATTCTTAAAATATGTTCATGTTTATAATCCAGTTTTATGTAGCATATAGCATAAGACTACTGTAAATTATAATTTTTACACTAACAAGTGTTGTTGAATGTCTAAGTAATTCTGTGATCTTGGAGAGTCATAGAAATTATTTGGGCCTCAGTTTCTTCATCAAGCTTGCTTCTGTGATTTGAATTTAGGTGTTCTGTTGTAAAATTCAGATGTTAATTTTTTAGTTGAGAGGGGAATTTAGTTCAGTAGATGAAATTTTCTGTTTTAAGATTTTCTCCCTCAAAATTTTCTCAACTTCAGTACAGTCACAATAATGAATGAATTGATTAATTACTAGACACAAGCAAATTAAAGTACAGTCACTGATGGAAGAACTCAGAGTCAGTCATGCTTTGTTTGACAGCTTGTTTTTTATGGACATTTGTGATTTTATATTACATACATATACATTATTCATAATTTCTTTATGTAATTTTTTCTATTTCATATGTCAGTATTTCATAAGGTTCTGTAATTTACTAATGTTCCATCATTTAAACTGGTCTGAAATTTCTAATGTTTGTACTACCCCAAATATTTGTGATATATTAAGTTCAGAACACTTTACTAAACATTTCCAGGGGATACATAAGAAAAAGATATGATGTTTTCTGCATTCCAGGAATTTAAATTTTAATTGTGACAGTTTTAGTTCAGTTTACTAATTAGTAAAATATCTCAGAAAAATTTGTCGATGAATTGGAAATGAACAGAAGTGATTACTGGGTTTCCTTTCAAGGGAATGCTGAATGTTTAGGGACCTTGCATAATTCATCTGATTCTAAATGAGTGTGCACTTTTGATCATCTTTGATTAGTCTGTTTTACACATCTGTAGAGATAAGTGTTAAATTGTAGAAAACTGAAATGTTTCTGTCCATAACAATGCAAATGATTCCTGTCCTTGGCAATGCAAATGTATTTTGTTGAGTGAGAATAGAAATCTCTTTAAGTGAAATTCTATTATGGTTTTCACTTCCTACTAGTTTCTTTTTTAATTAATATGTTAAATAAAATATCTGACACAACATTTTGGCTTTTTATATTTATATGAGAGTTATGACTTTACCATTTTGGAAATTATTCTTTTTTTTGTTAATCTTCTCCCAAGGATATTTTTTCCATTGCTTTTCAGAGAGAGTGGAAGGAAGGGAGGGAGGGGGAGAGAGAGAGGGAGAGAGAGGGAGAGGGAGAGGGAGAGGGAGAAAGAGAGAAAGAGGAAGAGAAAAACATCAATGTGAGAGAGACACATCTACTGGTTGCCTCCTGCAAGTGCCCTGACCCGGGGTGGGGAGCAAACCTGAAACCCAGGTATGTGCCCTTGACTGAACTGGAGACCCTTCTGTGCGCAGGCCAGTGCTCTAACCACCGAGGAACACAGGCCAGGGCTGGAAATTATTCTTTAGAATTTTTATCTACTTATATAATGCACATATAAATAATTAAATATAAGTATATATATTTAAGAAGTATCCATATGATGTGCTGAAAATTAATAAAAAGCACTTATTTTTAAAACTAAGAGTAATATTTTCCCTTATAACAAGCAATGCATATATAAATAAGATGAATTAAAATATATTCATAAGCAAGAAGAAAATTAAAAAATAAAAACACTTATGATCTCATTGTCTAGAAATAATAATCACTGTTAAGATCTTGGAATATAGTGTTCCTAATTTTTTGTATTTGTGTAATTTTTTTATGAAATAAAATAATATGGTATTCTGTATTGCTATAAGCTTTTTTAACATGAGTATATAAATGAGCACCTTTTTGACATTTAGCTTTTGAAGATTGTATTTTGGATATTTCTAAGGAGAGGGAACTTACAAAGGTATCTTGTTAGCTATTTTAGCTCTAATAACTTTGCAGGTGACATGTCTTTTTTAAAATGAAAGCACATTAAATAGGCATATGAAATAACCAAATATAGAAGAAATTAAAGCAAAAAAGTTTTACTACTCTAAATTACAAGAGGTAGGCACTCTCTATGTGATCTTAGAAGATGGTTTTACACACATCATGATAAATAAAATCTTTTCTTTTTCTTACTGTTTTGGTTTGTTTTGTTTCAAAAAAGAAGCTGGCATGGAGGTTCCTGGGGGGTTGAGGGTGGGGAGGAACCCAAGACTACAAAGGAAATGAAGCCTAGAATATCAGTACAGGAAAGCAGTCCTATCCTAGCTGTTAACATTTAAAAAGCCCTTTCAAAGACCAAAGAAATAAAGGGTACAAATGTCTGGAGCTTGAAATGGCTTTTATACTTTTGAACCTGCTATGAAAGCTTTTCTTAGAACTCTCCTTCCTCCCCTTCCTCCAAAACAAAATACAGTAGTTAAAAAAAAAGAAATTAAACAAGAAAAGACCAAACATAAAGGATACAACCATAGCTTATTTTAAATATCTGAGCCAGAACAACAGCTTATTCTTAAAATATATGTGTGTGTGTGTGTGTGTGTGTGAGAGAGAGAGAGAGAGAGAGAGAGAGAGAGAGAGAGAGAGAGAGAGCCCGCGCGGGAATTGCCATATTTGGAAGTCTGAAAGAAACAAAGAGAATAAAGAGAATAAGCGGTTATAACCTTGAATCCTGTGAATTGCTAGTAGCTCAAATGCAGGCGCATTTCCAGGAGAAATCAACACCTCTTGACTTTGTTGCTCCTAAACTTGTTTACAAACAAGTTTCAAAAAGTAAAAGAGAAAGAGACAATGTGCATTGAGACTATTCTGTTTTTAATATATTATTTGGAATACCAATATATAGTATTGGAATACCAATACTATATCTGTCTTCATAAATTTTAAAAAATGTTCAAAAGACATGGATTGCTAATTCTATAAAGTTCCTCACGAAAAGGCCAAATGTGACTTTTCTCTCTTCTTTTATGATTTATTCATTATTTTATTAAACTGAAATGGAGGAATGAATGACTGACATTCAATGACGTGTAGTTTTTGTACTTTTAGCATTATAAAACATCAAGATTAGAGAGGGAATTCCAAGTCTCTACTGAAGTCTAACTCTACTTAACTTTAAAACTTCTGCAATATAATGTGAAAGTTCTGAGTTTTAGTTTTATCACTGCTATTAATTTAATCTTGGCCAAACCATCTTACCTCTCAGAGCTAGACTAGTTTATTCTGTTTCTTGCATCTCTAAAGCTCTGCAATTCCTCTGAATATTCCAAAAATATTCCTAAGTTTCAAATGATGTCTTAATTTAAATAGTAATATAAAAAAATTTTAGTATGACCATGGAATTTTATCTTTTGAACAAATATTTTTATTGAAATATAATAGACCTACAGAAAAGTACACAAATCATAAATGTATAGTTTAGTTGTCACAAAATAAACATATCTATGGAATCACTGCCCACATCAAGAAATAAAACATTTTCAATGTCCTTTAAGTGTTCCTTCCCTCCCAGTTACTACCTTTTCTTCCTTCCCTAGCTATGTTGACTTCTAAGAACATAATTTTCATTGTTTTTGAGCTTTGTTTAAATGGAACCATGTATGTATTATTTTATATCAGCTTTAAAAAAAAATGTACTGATTTCAGAGGGAAGAAGGGAGAGGGAGAGAGATAGAAACATCAATGATGAGAGAGCCATTGATTGGCTCCCTCCTGCATGCCCCCTTCTGGGGATTGAGCCCTCAACCCAGACATGTGCCTTGTCTGGGAATCGAACCAAGATTTCCTGGATCATAAGTCAGTGCTCAACCACTGAGCCACACCAACCAGGCTATAGCTAGCTTCTTTTATACAAGTTATATTTGTGGGGATCATCACTGTTATTATGTAGCAGTGGTTAGTTCATTTTACTTCTGGATAATATTCAGTTGTATGAAGTTCCCTGTTGATGGGTGTATGGGTATATGCTTAGTAGTAGAAAATAATGCCAAAAGGTTTTCCAAAGTGTGTATGCCTATTTATACTCCATCTGGCTCAGATAATAGAATTTTAAATGTTCCTTTATGATTACTGAAATGAAATGATCTCCAATATGAAGTATTTGAACTTTCCCAAGAGAAAAATTATATATGGGTACTGATTAAGCTTACTAATGCTTATTTTTTGAAAATGTCATAATGCTACTCTTTGGTGATTAGGACTGTGGAATTTCTCACCACCTACCATTTGATACAAGGAAAAACAATGGATTTTTTGTTGTTGTTGCTGCTGATTTTTGTTTGCCCAGAGAACTGAGAGTGGTTGGGAAAAATAACTCTTAAAAATCATTGAACTGTTGTTTTCATTTTATTTTTTATTTCCTCGGCTAAGCAGTATTCTAATAATAAACTTCTTTAGCTGTTATAATGTTCTTGAATATATAGTACTTTCTGCTTTGAGCAGAAAGGAGATCAGTATTTACTTATTCCTATAATGTTTCTGTCCCTCCTTTATTTTGTCTTTAGTCTCATTTAAAGTATACATTTTTATTTAAAGACCTTGCTTCTATGGGTTATCCATCACAACACATTAATCAAAAGCTATTTCTTTGGGGAAAAATAAACACCAAAAACTAACTTGCTACAGAAATCTGGATGTCTTCAAAGGCTTTTTATCTACTAGTGTCCTGATAGTTTTGTTCTGTTTTTAATTCAATTCTGGAAAATAGATTTTCTCCAACCAAAGCATTACAAAAATGCAGGGATCCTAGATGGTGATGGTTTGAGTTGATGTGGAGAGAGTTACTAACTCCAGGTAGAAAATCAAAAGAATCAAATGAGGTCATATATTTGAAAGTACTTGGTAAAATTTAAGGTGTGTTTCCATCATCATCATGATGTGGTGAATTTAGTTAAGAGAAGGAGGAATAAACATTCTAGGTGCAGTAGAACTCTATTTATTACAGTGGGGCCAGTGCTGTTCTATAGAAATAAAAGTACAAATGTGTGCATCATGTATGTAATTTTCTAGTAGTCACACTAAAAAAAGTGAAAAGAAAGGTGAAATTAATGTTAATATATTTATGTGATTCACTATATTCAAAATAGTATCATTTCAACATGTAATCGATATAAAAATGATTGAGATACTTAGCATTATTTATTTATACTAAGTCTTCAAAAATTCATGGTGTATTTTATACTATAACATATCTCAATTAAGGCTAGTTACTTTGCCAGTGCCCAATAAGTCACAGGTTGCTATTGGCTACCACATTGGGGGCTTTCCATGATAGAGTGGAAGAATGTTCCATACTTTATGGAGTGGACATGATTTAGTCATTCTTCTAGGGATATTACACTGTAATGCATACTGATAGTGGGTTGTTAGTCTATGTTTGAGATAGAGGATTTTGCGTTTCTAAAGTGAGAAAAAGAGAGCTTGAACTTTACTACTGAAGTTCATATTTTGAAACTTTTCCAACAGGACTATTGCCAGATTGTGAATGACAACTTTTAAATCAGAGCCTTGAAACCCATAGAAGTTCAGTATATTCTGAGGTAATTTGCATAGTAATGAGCAGCAGCAAGAGGCACATCCGGCATAAGAAGACCCAACGAGAATTAAAGACAGAACAATCAGAACAACTGGTAGGTAAATAACAAAGATATATATAAAAACTGCGAAATTTTTATGAGGGAGAAACAATGAACATGACTGACTATATGTAAAGAACTTTGCTATAGCCTGAATGTTAATGTCCCTCACCCCCCATATTCATTTGTTGAAAGTTAATCCCCAATGTGATGGTATTTGGATGTGGTACTTTTGGGAGATGATAAGGTCATGAAGGCATGGCCTCATGATTAGGATTAGAGTTCTTTTAAAAGAGACCACAAGAACTTCCTTGTACCTTCTACCATGTGAGGGCACAGCAAAAAGACAACTGTGTATGAACTGGGAGGTAGGTTCTCACCAGACATGGCATCTGCCAGCACCTTGGTCTTGGATTTCCCAGACTCCAAAACTGTGAGAAATACTTTTCTGTTGTTTAAGCCTCACAATCTATGGTATTTTTGTTATAGCACCTTGAACAGACTAAGACCAACTTTGAAAGTTTAACATAGTAACTTTAGGGAAATTGTATACCAAACAAAAGATCCATAGAAACAGATTTTTTTCATAGAACAATGTTGTAAATAATGTCTCATTCACTAGAATAGCCTACGTAATCCTATTTGAACTGTGATATAGCTGAAGTGTTTATCATTTGCCCTAATACTGCTGTGCCTGGACGGGCATGGCTCAGCAGTTGAGCGTCGACCTGGGATCCAGGATCCAGGCGATTGGGGTTCGATTCCCGGTCAGGGCACATGCCCTGGTTGCGGGCTCTATCCCCAGCAGGGGCTGTGCAGGAGGCAGCCGATCAATGACTCTCATCATTGATGTTTCTATCTCTCTCTTCCCTCTCCTTTCCTCTCTCTGAAGTCAATAAAGATATATTTAAAAATAAATAAATAAATACTGCTGTAATGCTAAAAGTAGAGAAGAATTTGTGTTTTGTTTTTAAAATATATCTTTATTGATTTCAGAGAGATGAAGGGAGAGGGAGAGAGAGAGAGAGAGAGAAACATCAGTGATGAGAGATTTGTCCTTGATCAGTTGCCTCTTGCATGCCCCTGACCGGGGCTTGAGCCTGCAACCTGGGCATGTGCCCCTGGCCGGGAAACAAACCATGATCTCCTGGATCCTAGGTCAATACTCAACCTCTGAGCCATGCCTGGCCGGGCAAGAATTTGTGTTTTATTTATAATACTTTTGAAAAATTATGTAGAATTCTTTAAAAGATGAGGAAGGAGGTAGATGGAGATATGGCTGTTTTTAGGGACTGAAATGGGTAGTGACAGAGGTTAATTTTTCTAGGTTTTTATTATGGAAATGTAAACATATATACACAAGTAGACATGTAGCGAGTGTGGATAACATGTGCTTATTAGGGAGGTAAGAAGTTGTTGGCAAAGGAAAGCTGGATCAAAGTTTCCTCCATCAGGTGACAGTAGTTGCTTGAAATGATTTAGTAGCTATTTGATTTGGGTCTGGAGGAGTGGAAGGACCTGAAGGTAGTATGCAGTTGTTGCAATGTAAACTACTTTGATTTATGGAGTAAGTAGACACATGGCTAAATGTTCTGCAGACCAGTGATTAGATTCTGGAAGTAGGCAGTATAGAATTCCTGGGTCTGATTGTTTCTTCTTTTATCGGTAGTTATCAAAACTATAGATATTGCCCTGGCTGGTGTGGCTCAGTGGATGGAGCATCAGCCCATGAACTGAAGGGTCAGGGGTTTGATTCCTGGTCAGGGGCACATACCTGAGTTGTGGGTTCCTTCCCCCAGCCTGGTTGGGGCACGTGCAGGAGGCAACCAGTCCATGTGTCTCTCTCATATCAATGTTTCTTTCTCTCCCCCTCCCTCCCTGTCTCCCTCCCTCCCTTCCTCCCACTCTCTAAAAAATCAGTGGAAAGATATCCTTGGGTGAGGATTTAAAAAAACCAAACCCTGTAGATATTTTACTTAGTTTCTTGTTTAATTTCAAACTTATGTAAATTTTATATTTTGCATGATTTTTAGAGAATTACTGGCTATTGAGAAAACTTACAGTATGAACACTGGTTTTTATGAACAAAGTATGATTTCCCTAAGAAAGTAATACCCATATTACATTAATTTTTTTTGTTTATATTGTGAATTAATGATTTACGTAATATAAAATAGAGAACCACCTACCTATATTTTCAAATTAAAAAATTATGACAACTAAATACTTTGTATACTACTCTTTAATTTTTTTTCTTTCTTGTGTTAGCCGAGGTTGTAAATGGTTACAAAGTTTTTACTGATATGTTTCGCCATTTTGTAGAAAACTTCTTAGGCATATTTTAGGGTGAAGTTTATCAGAATAAGGCAATGTAGTATGTAAGAAAAAAACCTAAGTCAGAAGTCTAAAAGCCTGGGGTCTCTCATTTATTACTGTGTGTCCTTGCACAAATTGCTGGTTTTTCTGGATCTCAGTTTTTCCATTTGTAAAATGAGAGTTTTGGACTAGATGATTTCTAAAATCCTTTAATGTGGTAGTGTGATATAGTGGAAAGAACACTGGTTTTAGAATCATATACATCTGGCTTTCATTCATCCAGCAACTATTGAGAGCTATATTGTGCCAGTCACTGGAGATATTAATTAGGAATATAAATAAGTTAATTAGTCTCTATGGAGTTTATATTATATTTTGGTAGACAACAAAAAGACAAATACATAAAACAATTACAAAAGATACTAAGTGCCATAAGGAAATAAGTAAGGGACTCTTTACAGTGTGGTTTGGGACTGTCTCTCTGAGGTAGTAACTCTGGATGAGAAGGAGCTAGCTAGGTAATTAATGGGGAAGTGTTTTAGGTTGGGGAAAAGCATCTGAAAAGGCCTCGAAGCTGGAAAAAGCTTAGTATATTTTGGGTGCTGAAAGAAGACCAATGTGAATTAGAGTGTACTGAAAAGAAGAGGGGAAAGTGGCATAAGATGAGGTTGAAGAGATAAGGCAAAGTTTTGTAGATCATGATATGGAGTTTGGATTTTATCCTAAGTGCAATGGTAAGCCACTCAAGATATTTTAGCATAACAGTGATTGAGTTGATGTTTTTAAGAAGCTCACTTTTATTACAATGTGGAGAATAGGATTAGAGGAAGCTTAAGAGTAGAAATGTAGCTGTTGAATAGTCCAGGTGAGAAATAATGAGGACTTGAGTTAAGTGGTAGTGGTGGAGATGGAGAGATGTGGAGCAATTTCTGTCTGCTTAGATGGGGGAAGATGGACAGATTTTGGTGGGTAGTTATCATGATTTGATTTTTTATTTCCTTGGACACATTACGTTTATAATGTCTTTTAGATGTTTAGTTGGCTATGTCAAGAAATAAGAGTAGACAATTAGATATTCAAACATGAAATTCATATAAGTCAGGGCTAGAGATACATATCTGGGAATCATTAGCATAAGGATAGTGTTTAAGTGCATGGGAATGGATGAAATAATCCAGGAAAAGAAACAAGTTGCAGAGGGCTCTAGCCTGAGTCTGAGGAACCTAGAATTTAGAAGTCAGGTAGGAGAACTAGATTCAACAGTAGAGGCTAAGTGGTAGTGGCTAGTGAGGGTGCAGTAAACCAGGGTACTATGGTATTTTGAGGCCAAGAGGTCAGTGCTTCAAGAAGGAGAAAGTTTTTGATTGTGTTGAATGCTGATGAGAAATGAAGTTAAGATGCGCACAGAGAAGGGAGTAACAGTACTTCTCATGTGGTTATTGCGAACTATATGGTAACTAATACCTGTTTACCTGGAACAGAGCCTGACAAATTTGGGGTGACCAGTTGATAATAATTTCTTTCTTCCCTAGGTCTGTGATTCATTTTGAAACTTTGAATAGAGCACACCTATCCCTTGCTTAAAGATGCTAATTTGTTTCTGAAAATTCTGCTGTTCAGTGAAAAGCTATAAAAGAAAAAATGTTTTCATTAATTTTTAATAGTAAAAATTATTATATATTTTATTTCAACCCAAGATACCCAAATCTTTTCACGAATAGAAAAATATATAATTTGAGGAACAATGGAAGCAAGTTTATATAAGTAACAGATACCATTTGAAAGTAAATAAATATAGATTAATACATATACATAAACTATACATATATATAAGCTATATGTATAAACATAGCTATAATGTTAAACATAAACATATAAAACATATGTACATATACATAAACTACAAAATAATAAGGGTTATTGTACTTGCCAACCGAGGAAAGAATGATCGATGATGGCTGGTGGCTGGTGGAATATAAGGTATTCATTCTCTGTAAGGTATGTTCTTCTTTCTGCACCTTTTCCTCATCAGCCTTTCAGCCTTTTAGGGGTTCCTGGTTATCTTGCCTCCACGTGAACTTAATATAAAATTATAGTACACTTACAGAGTGGTACAAGATGCCACCTCTTCACCCTGTATTGGCAGTGCAGGATATCTTAGGTCACCTAAACATGGTGCACAATGCAAATTTTCCAGATGATATTCTCTGGCTAGAAATTGTTATTTTGAATAAATTGGTGGATGTTTTTGCCTGAAAGTGTAACATCAAAATATTATGCCTTACAGTATATTTATTTTTTGGGGGGGGGGGGTGTAAAAAAGTTATTCTGGAAAAAGAGATGTCATCTGAAAAGTGATAAAACTTTTTCAGAGCCATTTTAAGCTAATAAGTTGCTATCTCATGTAAGTTCTTTTTTTTTTTTTTGACTTTGCAGTTTTTAATTTTATTTTTATTTTTGTTTTTTTAATTTTATTTATGTTTAAAATATTACAGATGTCCCTTTTTCTCCCCAATGACCCGTTCCACCCCATCCCTTCCCCCTCCCCAGTCCCTCTCCCCACCATTGTCCATGTCCTTGGGTTGTGCATATATGCATATAAATTCTTTGGTTACTCTCTCCCCCTCCACCCACCCGCCCTCCTCCATCCCTCTGACATTCGTTCTTATTTACTGATCCTCTACCCCATGTGTAGCTATGATAGGGCTCTGTGAAGATAACTAAAAAGTTTGTAATTTAATGAGTAGCTGTTAGCAGCGGAAAATTTTAGGTAATTCATAATTTTAAATGAAAAATTGTGAAAACATAAAAGCCATTTATTAGTGGCATCTTTCTAATAATGTGGAATGCTCTTTCAATTGAACAAAATTTAAAAACCAAATTTTATTAATTGGAAACAAGAGTATCCCATTACAAAAATGTACTTATATTTTTAGACTATGAAGTCTCTTTCTTTTTTAAAAATTTACTTCTAGTTGGCATCTGTACCCCCAAACTGGCAAACCATCTTGTGGGGCATCATAAAGCCATTCTGGCAGATGAGTAAGAATGTGGAGAACCACTGACAATGGCACAAGAGAACCACTGTCCAAGCACATCGCATTTCCACTTCCTGTTGAGCTTACACATCTAAGGTACATGGATTTCTTGGAAAAAAGAAAGTCTCTGTCCAGACTTTCTTGCTGAAAGTCTGGACAGAGACAAACACAAGATCAGTGAGTTCCAAGATAGGGCTCTGTGCCTTGAGTGTCCATGTGTAATTTCCATTGGCATAACACTTTCAAAGGAAACATACTGTATTTGATGAGTCACTCACCTCCCCTCTCCAGGCTATGAAGTTGCTGTATGGTCGCCTTAACATTCTACTGTGTAACTGGTGTTATTGGTTGCTGTGGCATATACCTTGATCCCAGAGCAACAACATGCGCACAAGACTTCTTTATGTGAATATTACAAACTGAGACTTGCTTTTACTTCTCTCTATTTCCTTTTTGTATTGATATTAGATTCAGTATCCGGTTTAGTAGCCCATCCGATGATGGGGTTTATAGGCATCCCGAAACCTGAAAAAATGATTGAGATGACCTCAGGGGAATTTTTTACTTTGCTGAAAGTAATTCTGTGTGGCTTATTTCAATTTACGTACTTTTTCTCCAGAATTACTGTAAAGGTTTTCTATTTCACTCATTACAGCACAGTGTTTTTCACATTTGAATAGACCGCATCAACATGAATTCTTTATAAGGACCTTAAAAACAAACTTTGCCAAGTCCCAGAATACAGAAGTGAATTCACATCCCAATACTCGGCTGCCTCATGAATAAAGGAGAGCCTGTGCCTGACACTTTGAAGCCGTCGCTGTTAAACCATACAGAATATTTACCTCAATAAATCATTATAAGAAACTAAGGTACAATTATACCCACAGAGAAAAAGAATTCAAAACACTGATTTATGTGTTTCGGTGCCTATTCCCTTTCCCACTATGTTTTGAATTTTATGCGTGTTTGTCATCTTTGGCTGCTCTTATGTATCTTTAAACTAATGGGTTCTGATTTTTTTTAACATTCCTCATTAAGTTTGTTATTTTTCTTACACACACAGACATGATTTGCATAGTGTACAAAGTTTTACATTTAAAATGAACTATATCTCATTTCTTAGGGCCGAAACAAAAAATGGAAAAAGTGACTTAGTTTAAATAAAACACTGACTTTAATTTGTGAGCATTTAAGCTGAAATTCCATATTAAGTGTTTCAATTGGCATTTATTTTGGAGTACTGGTAAAGAGTAAAGAACTGGGATATAAACAGGAAGTAGAACACCACCTTTAAGTATCACCTTTTATTATTTTGCTTATTTAAAGTGATAATAGTATTAATGGAAAAATACGTTTGTTCATCAATGTGTATTTTGTCTTTCTGAAAGTAAAAAAAAAAATCCAAAAGCAAACATAAACCAGTGACATGGAGGAAGGAATGACGATGAACTTAACAAAGAGTAGATGTACAGATAGGAGAATTTTTGCCTAGAATAATTTATTATAGTTATCCATGTGTAGTAGGAAAAAATGGTTTTCTAATGATATGCTATAAAGTGAAAGAATATAAAAAGTATTTTTAAACAGCTAAATTATCAACAAGGATAAACATATTTTACTTCACTGGTTTAATTTAAAACAATTTAATTTTTATAATTTTAGAGAAACAGTGCATACTAAATCTGAGACTTATTTCTAGAAATTAGGGACTGAATTTAATTTGATTACAGTAATGTGATCAGTTTGGATTACAGAGTTGTACTTTTAAACAATGTAATTTATCTACATTGTATTAAATATAAGTAATCTAGAGATGGTTTAAAGCATGTGGGAGTATGTGCATAGGTTATATGAAAATACTACACCATTTTACGTAACTATGGGGTTTGGTATCCACAGGGGGCCTGGAACCAATCCCCCATGGATACCAAAAAATGACTCTATATTAAACTCTATTGATTTAATACTCTAAAGGGGCATAATTGTATGGTATGTGAATATATCTCAATACAACTGTTATATAAATGCTTTCAAAGCATTCTGTGAGAGTTTTGGAAAGATATAGGTGGGAGTGAGGAAAGGGACGTTAGAGGAGATTTTGAGGATAGGGAAGATGTAATGAAGAAACAATGGGTTGTCAGGTAGCAGTTAAATGGGACAATTTGGTAGTGTTTAAGCAGGATTTTTCTTTCTTACTTTTGAATAAGAAGTTTCTGGGCCCTGGCTGGTTTGGCTCAGTGGTTAGAGCGTTAACCCATGGACTGAAAGGTCTAGGGTTTGATTCCGGCCAAAAGCATGTACCTCAGTTGCAGGCTTGATCCCTGGCCCTGATCGGGGCATGTGCGGGAGGCAGCCAATCAACGTGTCTCTTTCACATCAGTGTTTCTCTCTCTGCCTTCCACTCTCTGAAAAGCAATGGAAAAAATAACCTTGGGTGAGGATTCAAAATAAAGTTTCTGGGAGTGAGGGAAAGAAGTTGTTAAGGCTGGCAGTTAGAGGACAACAGGTGATTAAAGGAAGAGTGAAAAAGCTATAGATGAATTTCACTTTAGAATAGTCCTTGGTGTGGGTGATTGAAAGAAAGCGGGTGTGAGAATTGAAAACTAGGGAATAAATAGAAGAAAACAATTGGATGTGTCAGGGGTGGTTAAGGGAAAAGGAAAATAAGCAAGAGAGTTAACTGGATGAGAAAGACGGGTTGAGGGCGTAGGAGTGGAAGTGAGAGAAAGTGCTGGTACTGGCCTATTTCTTTGCTTTCAGAGGTTCAGGCATTCATGGTTCTTATCTTCCTTCAGCAACCCCATCCCATTAGACACCCAGTCCTTTCCGTTAGTTGCCCTGAGATCTGATCCACTCATTTATTCTAAGAAGTTAGGGATGGTAGGCTATTCTGCTTTCAAGATCTTTTATTTTTGAAGAGTACTATAAGAAGAAGGTACTGTTTAACATAAAGATATTAATGACGGAATTTAGACATCTGATTAGAAAGTTGGACTACTTTTCTCTAAGAGGTAGAAGGGAATCTTTTCATATTATATAGGGAACTGCCTATTTATGAGTTTAGCAGAAGGAATGGAAGATTAGATGATCTCTAGTTTTCTAGTTTCTTTTACTGTACATCATGTCATATAGATTTTTTCCTATTAAATAATTTTTGAAAGCTGCCAAGAGAGTGTTTGGATATTATTGCTGGAAAATTCTTCAAAATTTTTTTACCTTTCCCCAAATTCCCTATTATTTTGCTCCCTTGAAGGGTTGAACCCTGGAACTGTTTCATAAAGTCCACCTTTAAACTTCGGAAAATCCAATCTAGATTTATTAACCTATGAACTGTGAATTTGGGTATTTTGTAGAAAACTTAAGGTAAATATAATGTTCTACCTCTTCTTACCTGTGTAATTAGGGCACTTCACTAGGCTTTATTCTTTCAACAAGTTATTTATCAAATACTTTCTGTGTGCCAAGTCCAGTGCTGAGTCTGTTTCCACACATTAACCCGAGCATAATAATACCTACATTGCAAGGTTGTTATGATGGTGTATGTAAATATCTACCAAAGTCCCTGATAGAAAGATGTTTTAAAAATGGTTACTTATTTTTTAAAAAAAGGTTGCTGTTTGCTTAGCTTGTTGTCATTCTACTTCCATTTGGCTTTTTGCATTTTTTGTTTGTATAATTAACAATAGAAATGTAAGTGGGAGAGTAGGGCCCATGCCATATATATTACAGTACTTTGCAAATTATAAGTTTCCATGTACTTACAGAAAGGAAACTCACTGTAATCCCTGAAACAAAGTAAGTTGTTTTCAAGTAATGAATTGGAGAAGATCATCTAGCTGAATTGAGTACATTTGGTTTCAGTCTTCTTGGCAAACCAGAATAAATGAAAAATGTTGTTATCCAATAAAAAGGAATTATACCTGTTTCTCAAATGATAGAAACTTTAGCATTCAAGTCTAAGAGGAATTTATTGCATTGATTTTTATGTAACTGATTCTGAGTATAATTGACAGTGCCTTCAAATGCAGATTATTGGTTTGACATTGGAACTGTTTGAAGGTGAGAGGTTAAGGTAGAAGTTGTACAATTGGTGAGAGAAATTAGGACACTTCACTGAGCTTTATTTATTCATTCATTCAACAAGTATTTATTGAGTACCTGCTAGTGAGAGAAAAATAGAAAAAGTATAGGTGTATGAAAGCTATTTGCAAGGTGTATTACAGAGTGATACTATTGAGAGAAATACAAATTCCTCTGTGTTGTAACTTAAAAATGTTGCTCCATAGGTAAAAATGAAACATTAGCTATCAGGTTTAGCATGTTGTAAAAAAGATGAAATAAACAAATAAGCACAAATAAAAATTTAAAAGTAAGTTTGTTTTTGTGAGGAGAGAAGTAAAATCCAAAGATATATCAAGTTTGTTTTATAGCACTCAAGATTTCCATTAGCGTTCCCCTCTACTTTCCAGCTTATATTTTTAGTTTATATTATTATGAAACACTTTGAGAAACTCAAAAGTGAAAAAGATCTTTGTAATTTAAATAAGTCTTTGTAATTAAAAATTCCTCTGGGCTGGAAGTTGGCACAGAGGTCTCTTTCTATTTTGAATAGTCTTTTTCATAAAAAAATATTCACCAGCCATTTTTTAATCAAACAAAAATTTAAGAGAATGTTTCTGGCAGTTGTGAGACATTATACATTCATAAAAATAATAAAATGTTTTTATTACCAGGTGTTCTGAGAATCTTACATTAACCAGTTTACAAGTGTAATTTGATCATTTAGTATTAGCATATGAAATATTTTGTGATACCCTCATGGTCATTAATCCATATTTGTGAACTATATATTTTCCATGTATTGTATCACACCGATCACTGTGATTTGATCATGTAGTAAAACACATTCTATGCACATACTATGTAACTTGTTAAAGTACAAACATATAAGGCACATTTTTATTGCTGCAGGAAAGCAAACTCAAATTTCATGCCATTTGTGACCTTATAATAATTGTTATATTTAATATTTATTTATTTGCTAAATGTTCAAGGGAAACCTATTCCTTAAAGGGATGTGTGGGGAAGAATTTTATATATATGTTTATTGCATAGCTAGTTTCTTTGACATGGACTATTTCAGTTGAGATGTAAAATACAATATTCAGGATTTTTCTTTCCTTGTTCATAAAATATTACAGTACAACACAGGCTTTCTGAAGGTGCCTGGGACATCAAACACTTCAGAAGATTGGGACTCAAGAAAACAAGAATGCTGCCTACTCGGTTTGGAATGGGGAATTTTCCAAATTCTCCATGTCCAGAAGGAATGAAGGATACTAATGGAAAAAAGTGACTGAACTTCAGAGCTAGCCAGTGTCCTTGGACTGGAAAAAGGTCAGTAAGAAGAGGATTCTGATGTTTGTTGACACCTTCAATGGTCTGATTCAGGAAATCATATAGATTATAACAATTTACATAGTTACCATGTTTTCCCCAAGTAGTATATTCATCACTTGCTGGTACATGGACACATGCTTTTATTTCAGAGAAGGGTGAAAGCAATTTAGAGAAGTTATTTCCCCTGATAAACACCAGTATAGCATTTAAAAAATACATGGAAGCTTTTATTTAAACTATAAAATCTTAGATGACAAGGATCTGAGTTAGTTTTGATATGTATAGTGGCTAGAAAAATTGCATTAACATTAGTATACATAATTGATACACTAAAAATACAATCAGATAATCCATCAATTTGAACTTTTATTAATTTGTTAATCATTTGTGAATTTTCTGGGACTTTCATAGGCCATAAAATCCTTGTTAAACTCAAGATAAAAGTTAATAATAGGAAAAAGTGTCTATCATATTTGAAAAGTCTATTCTCTGTTTAGAATTTATAATATAGGAGGTGATAATGCAATATGTTGTAGTTTAAAGAGCCCTGGAATTGTAATAGGCGACCTGGGTTTTTATCCTTGCTCTAGATTAGGGAAGTAGGTCACTAGGTCTCTGTTTTAGTTGGTTTTTGAAGAATGTTATGTTTTTAAAGAAAAATTCAACACAAAAAGCTCTAACAACAAATAACTAATTAAAAGTGAATAAATTTCACAAATTAGAAAACTCACATACAAGTTTATTAGATAATCAAAGTGTATTTTAAGGAAAGCAAAGCATCTAGTATATGCTATCCAATATATTTACCACTCACCATATGTGGCTATTTAAATTTGGATTTAAATGAACAAACATTAAATAAAATTAAAAATTTAGAGTTTTAGTCTCATCCATATTTTGAATTCTCATTAGTCACATATAGCTAGTAGCCAGACCCATATTAAATATTTCCAACATGGCGGAAGGTTTTATTGTACAGCACTGATCTAAGTGCTCAGTTAAATAGTCTTGATTTTGGTAGTGGCTGCCGGGACATTTTAGGTATAACTTATAATTCAGATTTCCCACCATATATCATCTGCTTGGGTCAATTGGATTATGTTTGCACGTGGGGGCTAATGCTGAAATTCAGATCAAACTAGACTTCCTTTTGAAAGTGTGTATATATTATATATTTATGTATATATTTTATTTAATTTAAGTTTTTGTATGCTCCTACCTTGTTCTAACAATGATTTAGGGCAACTTTTCCTTGGAAGAGTTTTCTATTATTTTCCCCAAAGTGACTCACTCAGTTCTATTCAGTCTATATTTATTAGGAACTAATGTTCAGTTAGGTATAAAAACTCTGGGAAATATTCATATCTTTGAAGAACAATTCCTGCCATTAAGGAATTTGTAATATGAATGTGGAAAAATATATTTTTACATTAAAAGTTTAAAAATGCAAGAGAATATGCGTTAAATGTGTAATAAATGTATATAGTACCATATGTATTACAGAAGTTCAGTAGAAGGAGAGATCAGTGAGCTTGAATGGTTGAAGATGTTAAGGAAGAAAGGGATTTGAGCTGAGCTTGAACATGTTAGAACTTACCAACAGAGAGATTCTATGAACCAAAGATCATATGTAGCAATCAACAAGGTAGGTTTGAATAATGCATTTTAATAAGGGTATGCTAGGTTATGGTAACACACAGTGCACACTCACACATTCCTCTGAAGTCTAGAGTAAAAGGAGACTCCTCTCTATTCCTTACTACCCTTAGCTAGTTAATCATTTTATTCTATAGGTTCTTCCTTTCCTGGGGGTTATGAATCATTGCCTTTATTTCTAAAAATGCCAAATACCTCAAGCATAATAGAACTTTACTTTTCATGTAACAGTCCAAGTCCTGGTCTGGTTGGTCCTGGTTGGTGAGTGGCTCTCTTTCATAAACTGATTCAGGAATCCAGGCTCTTTTGCAGCTCACTCATCTCTTAGATCAGGCAGAAGGGGAGAGAGTGTGGAAGAGTATACTTGGTAATTAAAGTTTTGTCCTAGAAATGGGTTTGATCACTTCTTCTTGCATTCTGTTGGTTAGGATTCAGTTACATGGTCAGCTACATACTTTAAATAGCAAAGGAGCCTGGGGAATGTAGTCTAATTGTGCTCAGGAAGGAAAAGATATTCGGTGATCATCTAACAGCCTTTGCTACACACAAGAATCCAGTAAATTTAGCTTGACTAATCTGGATGATTATAAGGGGGAACAATGAGAAGTAAGCCTGGAAATTTAGCATGGGGTCACTCTGTGGGAGGCTTTGAGTCTAAGCATTGTGAACTTTATTTTTTAATCATTTGGATGCTATTGAAAGCTTTTGCACAAAGGAAAGATAAGGTAAAAATAGGGTTTTATAAACATTAATTCAGTGTACAGGATGAATTGGAAGAGAAAACATTACTGTAAAAGAAAAAGGTAATCCAAGTTTGAGATGGCAAGGGCTTGGCCTAGAGCAGTAGGAATGGAAATGAATTTATGATCCACTAGAAAGAAACTATAAAATAATATTATTGATTAGTTTGAGTCCTATGGAAGAGGGAGGAATTCAAATGATAGGGAAAAAGGACAGAATTTTTTTTCTGTTCTAAATATTCAAAGGATTGTGTGTATATGTAGTATTTGCTTGGCTCCTACTATTTTCTATTTACCTTAAAGAATTCATTTTCAGGCTTTTAGGAGCTTAGGGATTTCCTAGGGTATATTTATTTTAAAATTTTATTTATTGATTTTTAGAGAGAGAGGAAGGGGGGGAGAGAGAGACTTTGATTTGTTGCTCCACTTATTTATGTATTTATTGGTATATGTTCTGACCAGGGGTCAGACCTACAACCTTGGTGTATTGTGCTGACTCTAACCAACTGAGCTACCTGGCCAGGGCCTGCTAGGGTATATTTTATAGGAGAGATTTCTGGGCCTTTTTTCCAGAGATTCTGATTTAGAGGTGTGTCTTTTTTTATCAATATGCCAAACGATTATGATGCAAGTAAGTGGTCTGCAAGCTACACTCTGAAAAACATTGCTTTAATATATTGACTCAGGGTAAGCTGATGCTTAACTCTTTTTTGTAGTAAGTGATTGGAAATTCTATAGGCTGATAAAAAATACTTGAGTCTTTAGGTTCTGAGCAGAATGATCAGAACCATTTTTGACAGTGTGATTCCCCTTATGTACCAGTACTTCTAGGACATTCAGCTTTATTTCCTCTCCCCTCAGCTCCCTGAAATGTTGGTATTAAGAATAAGAAGTATTTACTATCCTGTCATAAGTTAGTCCAGTGATTCTCCAGCCAGGGAAATAGAAATAACAGTCTGCTCATTCCATTTTCAAAATTGTTTTTTGTGTGTGAGCTGCACTATTAGTTGGTGTCTGAATTTTGTGAGATTGTTGTGATATACACAGTCCTCTGAGTATCTCCATCAGAAAGAAGAGGAGGAGTGCTGATTCTTCCCCTTCCCAACATGTATGACTTTGTCTTCTTCATTTTCCAAACGCAATGTACATGTACAGAACATCTATAAAGACACACATTCAAATTTTAATAGCAATGCTCTAAGAAGTGGAATTGGGAGGTGAAAGAAGGAAATGGAGGCTTTTACTTTTTATTTTATACTTTATAGTCCTCCATACTGTTTTAAAAATCATGAATATATGTCGATTTTAAGAACTTGTCTTTTCCTTTTCATTTTAGATTAACGAGGTTTAATAGTGATAGGGGCTACCACTTATAAAGTGCCTTTTCTCTACCAGTCCCTTCACATTATTTTATTTAATATTCACCAGAATCTTGAGAGATAAGTATTAATATTCCCATTTTACTTAAGAAACAGATATTTAGGGAGTTTATAAAACATACTATGGGTATACTACTGAGTGGCAGGGCAAAGAACTAAATTCAGGTTTCTTTGATCCAAGTCCATGTTTTTTATATCTACACTACGACAGTCTTGTTCCTCATAATTCCTTTGGATGGTGAGAAAACTGTTGGTGTGAGTGGTAATGGTTACAGTCCTCCAAGAATCTTTTAGTAATTAAGACCAACTACTAAGAAGAAAGTAAGCCATGGAAATAAGAGGCAAAAGAAAATTCCATGGAGTGTCCTTGACTGGAGTAAGTTAGTTTGGTCATTTGGTTACAAGATATTTATTGAGTGTCAGTTTGTACAGATCTTTTTACTAGGCTCTAGGGATTGACTACCTCACTTGCTATGGCCCCCAGCAGGAAACTGTTCCACTCAGAGGAAAAGGCTTTAATGAAAGGAGACGTGGGCAGTTATGAAAGTCAACAAGAAATGCTGAGGCACCAAGAGACCAGTGGCAGGAGGAAGCCATTATGATGGGCCTGAAGGGACAAGAGGATGAAACAGTGAGTGTTATTGGAGCCCAGAGCCCTAGAGGAGTGCCTGCTGGGCAGGAGTCAGTGTTCAGGGATGCAGCTACCACTAGAGCTGAGATCCAAAGCAGAATGAGAGTGGGGAAGAAATGCTCTGACTTTTCTTTCTTCCTGCCAGTCTCCTGCAGGTACTTCCCCTTGGCCAGATACAAACAGAAGTCCTCTGACAAGGAGCCCAGGTGATGCAGTCAGTGGTTTCCCTCTCCCAGGGCTCTAAGTGGAGAATGGGTCTGGGGGTGGGGCAGAACAAATGGACAATAACTAGTATATCCCCTTATTGCTTTGCCATTGCTTTTAGGATAAAAACAAAACTCTTCACATGGCCCACAAAGCCCTACACTGTTTGACCCCTGAGGGTCTCAGCACCTTTTTGTTCTCTGCACTCCAATTTTACTTTCTGTTTATCAGTCCTTTGTTTTTGGTATGTACCTACCCATCTACCACAAATGCTTTTTTTACATGCTGTACCTTTTCCCGGACACTTCCTTCTCTTTCCTCCTCTTTCATTTAATTAGTGGTTACAGATCTTTCATGTCTTAATTGCTTTCTTAGGGGAGCTTTTCCTGACTTCTCTGACTAGACCAAATTTCTTTTTTAATTCTTGTTTTTTTTAGCCAAGTGTATCTTTTCTTCATATCATTCATTATAGCAGTAATTTACACTTTACTATATTTGTGTTTTCATTTGTCTGATTATTAGATTAATGGATTTTCTGTTGCTAGATCAAAAGCTCCATGAAGGAACGGAGTCTAAGTTTTGCTTACCAGTATAATCCTAATGTCCACATAATGTTTAGTACTTAGTAGGTACTTAATACATATTTTCCAGAAGAACAAAATTAAATAAGAGATGAATAGAAGCTTCCAAGGGATTTACATTCTGTTTGACAAAGATAATAAATACATGAATTAAGTAAAAACAATATAAAAGCAATATAGAGCAGCAATTACAGCAGTTAAGGCAAGATCTCAAAGATTCCACAAACGTTCTGCACTGTAGGTAGTTGTATGTGTCTTACTGTCAAGGGTTTTGCTTGCAATTAGACACAAATGTCTTATACAGCAATGTGTCTAACATAGCACCTAGCATAGTATGACTTGTATATAGTGGTCATTCATTAAAATATTTAATTAATGAATGTAGACAAATTATGAATGATATAGTAGGCTTCAGAATTAGTATATATAAGAATCATCTGAACAGAATTACTTATTTAAAATAGAAGCTCTACTCCAGAGATAATTGATTTCAGTAGAACCTGAATTGAGCTTGAGTATCTGCATTCTAAATAAGCACCCCAAGTAATTCTGATGCAGGTGATATGAGCACTACATTTTGAGAAATATTGTGCCATCAGCTCCTTGGTGGCAGCATGATGTTCACGTTAAGCATGGACTTGGGAGTCAGAGATTCCTGAGTTTGAATCTTGGCTCTTATACTAACTAGGGATTATTTACCCCCGCCCCTTTTTCTGTCTCTCTCTTTGGCTATAAAATAGGCTATAGTAACATCTATCTCCTAAGACTATTGTGGAGATGAAAATAAATGAGAAAGTATATGTAAAACATTTATTACAGTACTTGTCACATAAATCTTCAATAAATGATATAATTGATTTTTGATAGTCAACATTTAGTCTGGTGCCTAGAAAATAATTGATGTTCAGTGAATGTTTGATAAGTGAATGGAGGAGTATAGTTATAAGATTATCACATTTATGGCTAGAAGTTCATTTGAAATCATCTGGTCAAACATCCTCATTTTACACATTAGCAAGTTAAAGCTCACAGAGGTTAGATGTCTCATCAAAGGTTACATATCTAACAATCTAATTAGTGGCAGAACTGACACCAGAACTAAAGAGTGAAATAAAAATCCGATCATTACCATTTGTCTAACCACATTTGTGATTAGAATTCCACTTAGATTTTATGTAGGTAAGTTGACATACATTTTTGTTTGTAACCAGTGGTAACTTCCAAAATGTTCCCTTCTTAAACATTAAAACAACAAATAGTAAAATCCGAAAGTAAAACTAACTGACTATGTAGTTATTGTTGGATTCTATTTCTTTCTAAATATCACCTCACTGCTTCCCAGATAGAATTCAGACATCATGTGTTCTTACAACAGTAGAACCACAAGCTACTTGAAGGGTCTAAATCTCTCTCTGGCCTTTGGATGATAATGATGGTCTAATATTTCCTGTCTCTTTCTGAAGCTCTTACTTATCCAATAGAAAAATTAAAATGAAATTAAAATGCCTAGTGATTTACTTTAGGGTTGAAAATATTGTTTCGGGTTTTTATGTACTCCAATCATCACTCATATGTGTTTTTTCTGTATTTTATTCTACTATGTATATTTTATTCTAATATACATTCTAGAATGTATATTACATTCACATTCTAGTTTTCTACCTAAGAGACTTATTAGATTGCCAGGTCTTAAGATTTAAAGTAAATTTTGCTTATTTTTGTGTTGGATAGAATTTTATCTTCATTTCTCTATTTGGTAAATGTACAGTACAGTATTCACCTTTGTTCAGCCTGTCTTTATACAACAATGCATGGGATCTGTGGAAATAATATATATTGATGAAAGTTTTCTTTTTATCTCTGATAAAATCCTCAGAGAATATAATTTTAAAGATCATATTCTTGGTGAATTACATATAGAGAAATGGCTGCTTTGGGGAAAACTCTATGACTTTAAAGTGGTAGATGAACTATAGCAAGTACTATATTTTGTAGGTTCATCTGTGCCATTCTCACTTACTACTTGTTAATTATATAAGGCAGCATAAATAAGACTTATGACATTTTAAATGTATAATATCATTATGTAAAGATTTAAAATTTTGTTGTAAGTAGAATCTCTGTACTTTTATGAGGTTATAAAGTATCTTAGTTTTAGAGGATTGGCATGCATTTTATTTTTCCTACAGTACAGAAATCATGGCCTTAGGCACTAAATCCAAATTTTTGAAGTTTGGTAAAACTGAGTAGAAAGCGATTTTTGGGACTGATTAATGGTTCTTAAAGGTAGAAGTCCTCTGCTGTGCTAGATAGAGGTGATATACATACTCATGTCGAAAACAAGGCTGGTGCTTGGTTTGGGAAAAAATAAAGAGTAATGCTCAGCTAGGACAATTAATTACTTTTTCTAGCATAGAAAGTTACATGAACTTATTATTATTTTTTAAAAATATATCTTTATTGATTTCAGAGAGAGGAAAGGAGAAGGAGAGAGAGAGATAGAAACATCAATGATGAGAGAGCCATTGATCGAGCCCACAACCTGGGCATGTGCCCTGACCGGGAATTGAACGCTGATCACCTGGATCCTAGGTCGGTGCTTAACCTGCTGAGCCATGCCCGGCTGGGCAACTTATTTTTTTAGGACCAAAAAAGTATCCTGAAATAAATGCTGAAACTTATGCCATGACCATGAACTTAATAGTAGTTGATTTGGAGGAAAATGTCAGTATTGACAATTGAATTGTTAGCGTTTTTCTCATAATATATGGAGACAATTCTTCTGCTTTACTATTAGAACATAGACTTAGACATTTATTTTTTTCTATAATGATGAGGAAATTTATAGATACACTTATATTTGTTTATCTGTTTTGATATTGTGAACCATAAAAATTACATCTGGGGGTACAATTTTAGAATAAAGATAATTTTTACTGTGTTTAAATAAATGTGATAAAGGAATGCCTAGTTGACTTCCCTTAAGGGACTATTTAAATATAAAAAGATAGTTGGGTTTTTGCTTTCTCCCACCTCCCTAATCTGTCACCAGTGGATTTCATGTAAGCTACTTACAATAAACTTACAAAAATTTTTCACAGATTTGAATGATTTCTTATGTTAGCAGTACTTGGTGCAGTCATTAGGAGTC
This sequence comes from Miniopterus natalensis, assembly GCF_054644295.1. Classification (NCBI taxonomy): domain Eukaryota; kingdom Metazoa; phylum Chordata; class Mammalia; order Chiroptera; family Miniopteridae; genus Miniopterus; species Miniopterus natalensis. The sequence goes on along the minus strand of NC_142091.1, from coordinate 50,487,308 downwards.
CAAAGATGCTCCCCTGAGACCACCCCTCAGATCAGGACTGGTGCTAGGATCCAGGAAAGTGCCCATTGAGCCCACTAGTTCCCCTCCCATGTGGTGAACTTGGGTAAGTGTCTCTGGGATCCTGGACCTTCCCTTGCTTTTGGTAGAGCGTCTGAGTTTTTTTGAGCTGTCATTTTAAATCCTCAAGATAGAACTAAGGTTAAGGGTTGACAGAACCCAGGCTAAGTTGAGAAAGGAGGAAAAATGGGTGGCTGGTTTTAACTCTGGCTTTTCAATTAGAATTGCTTTCTGAGAATCTGAGTCTAAACCTTTGCTGTATAAATGAGAGCTGAACTGGTTCAGTTTTGAAGTCCTAGTAAATTTTCTCAGACTCTACAGGTATAAGAAAAAAAAGAAACTAAAAATTAATATGGGAAATTGTGCCTCCAAGCCTGGAAACTCCCAGACCCCAGCCCTCATGAATACTCCTGATAGGAAGCCTTTACTTGCAAGTGCTTTCTAGAAATAGGAAGATTTAACTAGAAACTATCAACCTAAAATGGCCAAAAGGCAGTTGTCTTAGGGTACCTAAATTAATACTTTGCATTCATTAAATTAAAAAAAAGCTTGCTCTAAAATTAAACTGAATGAATAAATGATCTGTTTTGACCATCAATGAATCAACAAATGACACGTGCTGGTGAGGGTGTGGAGAAAGGGGAACCCTAGTACATTGCTGGTGGGAATGCAGACTGGTGCAGCCACTATGGAAACCAGTATGGAGGTTCCTCAAAAAATTAAAAATGGAGCTGCCTTTTGACCCGGTGATCCCACGTCTAGGAATTTATCCTAAGAATCCTGAAACACCAATCAGAAAGAATATATGCACCCCAGTGTTCATAGCAGCACAATTTACAATAGCTGAGAGCTGGAAACAGCCCAAGTGTCCATCAGTGGATGAGTGGATAAAAGAGCTGTGGGACATTTACACCATGGGATACTCTGCAGCTATAAAGAAGGAGGATCTGGTACCATTTGGGACAGTATGGAAGGACCTGGAGAATATTATGCTAAGCGAAATAAGCCAGGCAGAGAAAGACAAACGTCACATGATCTCGCTTATATGTGGAATCTAAAGAACTTAATAAACTGATGGACAGAAATGATTCAGTGACGTGGAAGCATGGATCAGACTGACGAATCTCAGAGGGAAGAAGGGCGGGTGGGTGGAGGGGGAGAGATTAAACAAAGAATTTATATGCATATATGCATAACCCAGGGACATAGAAAATGGTGTGGTGAGGGACTAGGGAGGAGAGTGGGGTGGGATGGAGTGGGCCAATGGGGAGAAAAAGGGACATCTGTAATATTTTGAACAATAAATAAATAAATAAATAAATAAATAAATAAAAAGGTAGTTGGGATTGAATGAATTACACTAAAAGTTAAAGCTGCTGTACGCCAAAAAATAAAAAATAAAAAATAAAAATAAATCCTAAGTTAAAAGATAAATGTCAATTTGAGATAAAGTATTTGCAACAGATATGATAAAGGATTAGAATTCTTATTTTGAAAATAATAACTAATTGGAGAACTGCCACAGGACATCATTAGAAAGATTACACACACAACTAAGATTATATAGTGAATAAAAATGAAAAATTGCAAAGATAAATAATAATAAAATACTCTTTGTTGAGTCTCAAGTTTTTAGTAACAATAATGCTGTCCAGGTTATAGCAGGATGGGGATACTCCTGAACTACCATGGAATTGGTATAACCTTTATGGAAAGTAGTAATTTAAAATTATTTATACAACCTGACCTAGTTTAATGCCACATCAAGGAATAGGGCTTAAAATATTAGCCAGAGATAACAAAGATACTCATATCATTCATTCTTATGGGGAAATGTTAAACACTCTAAATGCCCAACAGTAAGGGAATAGTTATTAGATTGAATCATATGCAAATGCTGAAAATTGACTGTTACTGACATACAAAAACATTGATTTCATATGATTCGACCTAATGTATAACATTATGGTTTATTATATGGTAGAGTTTTATGTAGCTATAAAATAGTGTTTATAAAGAATCTATAATTAAATAAAAATGCTCACTATAGCAAGTAGACTGTAAAAGTAGGATACAAAACTTTTATAAGTAGGATAATACTAATTTTGTAAAAGAAAAAAATGCATGTATATGTGAGTATATATATGTAATGAAGTGGAGAAAATATTTACCAAAACATCATGGGGAGGTTTAAGATTCCAAGCTGGATGTTTAAGTTCAGAAGTTGGTAAACTGCCCTTTGTTTTGTTGATCCCAAAAGTGGGTATGTGTATGTTAAGGTTGAATGTGGGAGCTAGAGAAGTGCTATCCTGAAAGAGTAAAAGCAGAGCCAGGAAAGGGGAGCTACATAGGAGGTTGGGGTGGGCTGCGCTGAGGAGGAGTTTGGGAGACAAAAATGACTAAGGCAGATTCTAAATTTGTTAGCTGTGGAGAAAGCCCACCAAAAAGTCTTCAGTGAAGTCCACTTGTTTATTAAAGTTTTTTTGTTGTTTTAAATTTGTTTTTAAAATTTTGTTAGGTAGGTGGGGGGGGGGTGGGAGAAAGGGTGGATGAGAATGAATTTGAAGAGGGAGGTAAATGGGGAAATATTTTCTAGGACTCCAGAGCCAGCTAGGTGTATCTGGGATACAAATGCATAGAAAAGCCAAGAGATATAATCCAAAAGGTTAATAGTGGTTATCTTGGGTGATGGTGTTTTTTTCTTCTTTATACATTTTTTATTTTAAATATTTATTACTTATGTAATCAAATCAAGAATAAAATGATTTTTTTTCTGTTTCATTTTAGTTGCCTCTCTCGACTATAAGTGAATTCTCATTAACACAATAAGAAATATATCTCTAATATCTCTTAATTTGCTTCCCTTTGTAAAAGGTCTAAAACAAACATCACTGAACACTCCGAATTTCTTCCTTGCTTTCTATCTTTGCCTCTTTTTCTCTCTTTTTGCTATCTACCTCCCCTCACCTATCAACTTTGATTAGACAATAAATTATATAGCTTGCAGAAACAGTTCTCAGACAATACTGTTCTGATGTTTATTAGGATTGCACCAATGAACCCAAGCAGGGGCGTGCATACAGGAATGACCCTCACTCTACAGTTAGAGTTAAAGTAAAAACAAGCAAACAAAACCACTCTGCTTCTAAACCAAACTGCAAGGACCCATATACTCCTATATCCTGTAAAAACCCTGACCCTATTTCAGGTGAGGAGTAATCACCTGATCTCTAGGTGTTCCCTGCACATACAAGCCAAATAAAGCCTGTAGCCTATATTTGGGTCACTTAAAGAATTTTTTTGACGTTGTAAAAATATTTCCTTACTAAATACATCCTTACACTTGTTGAGGTACTATGATATATCACGCATGGTGGCAACTACTTTATATATAATAACTAATCTTCACAGGCCACAGATCATTATATCTGTTTTACAAATGAAGTAAAAGAGAGTTTAAGTAACTTGTCCGAGGTGACCCAGCTTGGAAGTGGCCAGCAGTGACAATTCTTTTATACTCCAAAGACAATGTTTCCCTGTATTGCATGAATAGCTAAGGAATTAAGCCATGTAATGAGATTAATAATAATAATAGCCAAACCATGTAATGGGATAAAATATTATGGAAAACTTTCCTTGCTGGTAATTCTGCTTTACCTTGCAGCCCTTGTACTATTTAAACTAGACTCTGAAGCTGAGTTGTTTTTTTCCCCCCCTAAGTGAAGGGAAGACAGAAAAGAACTTAGCAAGAATAAAGAGCAAAATTCTTGGCTTTGAATTCCAAAACAAGCCCTATAAAGCTGATAAAAAGAATAATAACCTAGAGAGAGAACAGGATTTTTGAGCCTCACATGACTAAGAGTCCTGGAAATTTAGAGCCTTGAGTTTATACCATAATCCAGAGACTGAGGAATGGTGTATTTTCCCACTACACACAGAGAAGATAAAAACACTTTATGGAAGAAAAAAATTCATGAGACATTTAAAAAAATTTATTATGACCTTGGTGACAAAGTCTGAATACATTTCAGAGAGGTACGATCTCTGGTAAAAGTCATTAGGTTTGCAGGATAGAGTATCAGGAGAAAACTGAATTAAAGTACTTTGAAGTTCTCTCTAGTGAACTCTGGAGATCTACTGAGGGTCCCCCTTGAATCTTCATGGAAAAATCTGTAGACCAAAGAAAGAACCCAGTCTAAAGGCTTAGAAGGAACAATATTTAGTGATCAAACAGGGATGAAAATATTTCCAATTTTCACCACCTGGGGTGGAAAATTTCATAATTCATAGGGCATCAGGTAGTAAACTCAGAAGAGGTTTGCCTCACTAGTGAGGGAAAATTAGGCTATATACTGCTCTAGTTTTACCTAATGAAGCTTAAAAACAACACCCAAAGGGATCAACCTATTTTCAGGTCACTTATAACGATTTCTTAGAACAAAGCTCAAAGATATTTATAGGAATACAAAAAATATTTAGTGCCAACAGGTAAAATTCACAAGATCTGGTATCCAATAAAAATTTAGAAGGGATGCAATTTTTCCTCAAGAAGCTACAGAAAAGATTGAGCAGAGACATAGAAAACATAAAAAAAGACACAAATTTAACCACTAGAGATGAAAACTACAATGTCTGACATTTTTCAAAACTCCACTGGGTGGGATTAAACAGCGTATTAGACATTCTTGAAGAAAACATTAATGAACTTGGTGACAGTAATAGAAACTCTCCAAAATGAAACACACAGAAAAATGATGTTTGATAGAATTCACCAATGAAGTTGGGTGGGGCAAGCAATAAACTAATCAAAAAGTTCAGAGTAATAACTGAGGAATGGCATGCTTTGGGAAATAAGCACTTTGAAAAGCTCCCACATATTCCTAGGAATCTAGAAGGACAAGTACATGCATGTGGCTGAGCACATTTTCAGAAAATACCCAAAAAGGACCTAAGTTCTCACTTCTGGCTAATGTTTAAGCTTTGTGCAAGTAGAAAGTGAGGCCTAAGGTAGAATTGTAAAATGACTGGCTAAAGTTTGAAGGCATGCCCTAACCAACACATACAAAGCCCATTTGCAAAAATTGGGATATATATATATATATATATATATATATATATATATATATATTGAGGTATAATTGTCATACAACTTTATATGAGTTTCAGGTGTAGAACATAATGATTTGGTATTTGTATCTATTGAAAAATGATCACCACAATAAATCTAATTAATATCCATAGTTACAGAATGAAATACAGTGGTAGGTACCTCGGTTATCGAACGTCTCCGTTGATGAACATTTCGGTTCATGAACGCCATAAACCCGGAAGGAAATGCCTCGGTTTTCGAACACTCCTTGGAAGTCGAACATGCCCCGCGGCTTCTGCTGAGGGCAAGATCCTGAGGCCTGGCTGTCGGCTGCTGATGCCTCCGTTTTGGAACGTTTCAGAGCTCGAAAGGTCTTCCAGAACGGAGTACATTCGGAAACCGAGGGACCACTGGATATATGCATAATACACACTTTTTTAGTTTTTAAAAAATACCCATCATTATATTATAGAGAATATTTTCACCGCCCTAAAAAGTGTTGTTTGTGGCCCATTTGCCTTTCCCATGAAGTTACATATTCTATCTATTTTGTAATTAACATATAAAAATCTAAAGAAAGCCAATGTAATGTATCCTTTTCTCAAACAATACATGGACTTAAAACACTTTAACTTTGATCAGTCCCTCCTAACTTTTAAGCTATTTTGACCAAGATCCTAATTCTATATAGTTTTTTAATCTATATAGATTATGCATTATTGTCATATACAATTAGTATTTGTTTATATTGATCCACATTTTAACTAATGTATTGCTTACTGTTCTTTCTAGCATTGCAGCCTTTTCATCTTGAATCACTTTCCCTCTGCCTGAGTGAACCCCTTAAAATGTCTAGGGGTCAGCTAGTTACAAACTTGCTCCTTTTTATTTGTCTAAAAATATTTTCTTCTTGTCCTTAATCTTTAAAAATAATTTCATTGGAAGTGAAAATTTATATTTATAATCATTTTCAAACAAATTCTACCTCTAGTCTTCATCTGTCCCTGATAATAAAACAGCTGTTCATCTAACTGTTGCTCGCTATAGATAATCCATCTTCAATATTGTCCTTAGGATCTTTCTTTGTCTTTTATGCTCTATAGTTTCACTACAGTGTGTCCAATTGTATATATATTTTATCTGTTCCCATTAGGATTTGATGAATTTCCTGAGTCTACATATTAATGTTTTTCACTCATTCTGAAAAATCCTCTTCAAATATTGCCTCTGCCCAATTTTCTCTCTCTTGTTATCTCAACCCATAATTGGATTTACAGTACATTTGATTTTCATATTCTGTTCTCAGTATCTTTTACCTCTTTTATGTTTTTTATCCCTTTCTCTCTCTGGACTATAGTCTAGAATACTTCTTTAGCTTTATCTTCCAGCTGTGTCTAATTGACTTTTAAATTTTAAGTGTGATCATTTTATTTCTATAATCTCTTTTTGGTCTTTTTCGTATCAGTAAGTTCATCTTTTATTGTCTGGCAGTGCCACAAACTGGTATAATTTGGTCCTAAAACATCCTTTATGCTCTGCTTATTCATCTCTTTACCTTCCCCCTGATTCCAACCTTTGCCAACAAATGATCTTACTGTCTCCATAGTTTCGTCTTCTCCAGAATGTCAAATAATTTGAATCATACAGTATGTAGTCTTTTCAGATTGGCTTCTTTCACTTAGTAATATTCATTTAAGACATATCCTCTATGTCTCTTCATGGCTTTATAGCTCATTTCTTTTTAGTGCTATTAACATTCCATTGTCTGTATGTACCACAGTTTGTTTATCCATTCACCTACCAAAGGACATCTTGGTTGCTTTCAAATTTTAGTAATTATAAATAAGCTACTATAAACATCCATGTGCAGTTTTTTTGTGGACATAAGTTTTCAAGTCTTGTGGGTAAATACAAAGGAATGTGATTGCAGGATTGAATAAGAGTGTGTTTAGTCTTGTAAGAAACCGCCAAACTGTCTTCCAAAGTGACTATACTGTTGTGCATTCCCAGAAGCAGTGAGAGTTCCTGCTGCTCCACATTTTTGTCAGCATTTGATGTTATTTTATTTTTTCCCGGCCAACCTAAGAGGTGTATAGTGGTGTCTCATTGTTCTTTTAATTTCAGTTTCCCTGATGGCATATGATATTGAGGATATTTTCATATGCTTATTTACTATCTGTATATCTTCATTGAGGAGGTGTCTGTTAAGGTCCTCAGCCCAGTTTTTAATCAGGTTGTTTTCTTATTGGTGATTTTTAAGAGTTCTTTGTATATTTTGTTTAACAGTCTTTTATCAGATGTATTTTTTTATCAGATGTAAATATTTTTGGCTGTCTTCTCATTTCTTGACATTGCATTATCCCATTGCAGAAGTTTTAAATTTTTAATGAAATCCAGCTTATTATTATTTCTTTCATGAATCATACCCTTGGTGTTATATCTAAAGTCATCACCGTGCCCAAGGACATTTGGTTTTCTCCTAAGTTATCGTACAGAACCTCAGGTTCATTTATGTTGTTAGTGTCCCCAGTCAGAAGACTACATTTCTTGCCTTCCCATGCTAGATCTAGTTACGTGATTAAGTTCAGATATTTAAGCAGAGGTGTAGTGTGGGAACTCCCAGAAAGATTCCTCAAAAGGGATTTCTTAGGTGGGAGGTGGACACTTTTGTCCTTCTCCTCCCCTCTTTTCTACCGGATGCGATGCAGATGTGATAGCTGCGTCTTCAGAAGTCGTCTCAGGCAATCTTGGATCAAGAGGGTGGCTTTAGTGTAGAAGCCATGGTCTAGGATGATTCTACATCTCAATAAATGGTAAAAATTACATGATAAAACTCTAAATCCATTTATGATTTAAAAAACTCAACAAATCTAAAATAGAAAGGGATTTCCTTAATATGAGATAGGGTACAAAAAATCCTACTTTAAAGATTAAATTTAATTTTGCAACAGTAAAAGCATTCCCTTTATAATCAAGAATAAGACATGGATGCTGTCTGTTACCTCTTTTTAAAAAATTCTATTTTACTTTTTTTTTTCCATCACTATTTATCCCTTTATACCCTCCTTCACCTCCAGGCCCCCCCTCCCGGCCCCTGCAATCACTACACTGTTGTCCCTGTCCATGAGTTCTTTCTCTTTATTTGCTTTTTTGTTCGATCCCTCCACCCTCCCCTGCCCCCACTCCCACTCTGAGAGCTGTCAGCCTGCTCTCTGTGAGTCTGTCTCTCTCTTTTTTGTTGTTAGTTCAGTTTGTTCATTAGGTTCCACATATGAGTGAAATCATATAGTACTTGTTTTTCTCTGACTGGCTTATTTCACTTAGCATAATGTTCTTCAGGTCCACTCATGCTGTTGCAAAAGGTAAAATTTTCTTTTTTATGGCCAAGTAATATTCCATGTGTAAATGTTCCACTGCTTTTTTATCCAGTCATCTACTGATGGGCACTTGGGCTGCTTCCAAATCTTGGCTATTGTAAATAATGCTTCAGTGAACATAGGGGTGCATATATTCTTTCAAATTAGTGTTTTGGGTGTCTTCAGATATATTCCCAGAAGTGGAATTGCTGGGTCATGAGGCAGTTCCATTTTTAATTTGTTGAGGTAACTTCATGCTGCTTTCCACAGTGGCTGCACCAGTCTGCATCCCCACCAACAGTGCATGAGGCTTCCCCTTTCACCACATCCTTGCCAAAACTTGTAGTTTGTTGATTTATACTATGTTGTAATTCACATAGAGAGGGAAAAAGAACTAAGATGTAAAAGGCTCATTGTGGATAATATGTTTATCTATTTTGAAAACCCAAATTAATCTACAGATACATTATTATAATTAATAAGAGAATTTATCAATATAGCTGGATACAAAATTAGAAAAGTAACTGTATATTTATAAACTACCAGCAAAGAGTTAAAAGTGCAATGTAAGACTAATCATAGAATAAAAAAAGATATAAATACCTAAGAATACATCTAACAGAAGATATGCAAGAATTTTTGAGGTTAATATTACAAAACTTTATTGAATAATGTATACATAGTTAGGGTCATGCTGGTTTAACAGATAAACTCCACTTGCCAGTGGTTTAGCACATTAGATGTTTATTTCTTTCTCAGGGTAATCCAAAACAGGTGTTCAGGATTAGTGGGTGGCTTTCCACCAAGTAGAGATTTAGGTACTCAGGCTCCTTTCATTATTTTAACTCTGCCATATGTAACATCTGGCTTCCAAGGTTGCTATAATAGACAGATATAGAGGATCATGCAAGAGAATTTGCTAGGGCTAGGAGGTAGCAGCAACTCCTATGGGCTAGAAGTGTAAATGGTGTGTACTACTTTTGCTCCCATTCCATGGACTAGGATTCTGTCACATTGGCTACTCCTAAGTGCAAGGGAATTTACTGCCTTGGAAGCTATATTAAAAGAAGTTCTTCAGAGAAAAGGAAAGTGGTCAGAAAAAGGTCAGGAATTTGGACCTACATAAAGACTGATAGAGAAGAAATAAATGAAGGTAAAATAAAACATTTTATTTATTCTTTTTAAAAATTATTTTATTTTTATTAAAAAATTTTTTAAAAACATGTTTTTATTGATTTTAGAGAGAGAGGAAGGGAGAGGGATAGAAAGATAGAAACATTGTTGAGAGGGAAGCATTGATTGGCTGCCTCCTGCACACTCCCTACAGGCGATTGAGCCTACAACCCCAGCACATGCCCTGACCAGGAATTGAATCAGTGACCTCTTGGTTCATGGGTTGACACTCAACTACTGAGGCACACCAGCCAGGCTACTTTTATTACTCTTAATGGATTTCATAGATAACTCTTTGTATGATTTAAATTTTCTTGAATTTCTTATTTTGTATCCTAACAATATGGTCTATCTTTGTGAATGATCTATGTACACTTGAGAAGAATGTATATTCTGCTGCTTTGGGATGAAATGTTCTATAAATATCAATTAAATCCGTATGATCTAGTATGTTGTTAAAGGTCACTGTTGCCTTGTTGACGATTTTGTCTAGAAGATCTATCCTTTGATGACAGTGGGGTGTTAAAATCCACTATTATGACTCTATTGCTGTTGATCTTTCTCTTCAAGTCCACGAAGATTTTCTTTATATATTTAGGTGTGCCTGTATTGGGTGCATATATGTTTACAATGGTTATATCCTCTTGTTGACTGACCTTTTTATTCTATTATTATTATTATTATTATTATTATTATTAATCCTCATCTGAGGATATTTTTTCCATTGCTTTTCAGAGAGAGTGGAAGGGGGAGAGAGAAAGAGAGAGACAGAGAGAAAGAGAGAGAGAGAGAAACACATTGATGTGAGAGAGACACATTGATTGGTTGCCTCCTGCATGTGCCCCAAACAGGGCCAGGGATGGAGCCTGCAACCAAGGTATGTGCCCTTGGCTGTAATTGAACCCCGGTCCCTTCAGTCTGCAGGCCAACACTGTAACTACTGAGCAAAATTGGCTAGGGCTGGATTGATCCTTTTAGTATTATGCAGTGACCTTCTTTGTCTCTTTTACGGCCTTTGTTTTGAAGTTTATTTTGTCAGATATAAATATTACTACCCTAACTTCCCCCCCCCTTTCTATTTGCATGAAATATCTTTTTCTATCCCTTTACTTTTAGTCCATGTGCGTCTTTTGTTCCGAGGTGGGTCTCTTGTTGACAGCATATATTTGGGTCATGTTTTCTTATCCATTCAGCTACCCCATGTCTTTTGATTAGAGAATTTAATCTATTTACATGGAAGGTTATTGTTGATAGGTACTTATTTACTTGCCAGTTTTTTCTTTATACATCTCTCTCTATCTTTTCTTCTTCTTAAAGCAGTCCTTTTAATATTTCTTGCAATGCTAGTTTGGTGGTAATGAACTCCTTTAGTCTTTTTTTTTTTTTGTCTGGGAAGCTCTTTGTTTTGACTTCAATTTTAAATAATAGCCTTGTTGGATAGAGTAGTCTTGGTTGCTAGTCCTTGCTTTTCATCATTTTGAATACTTCATGCCAACCCCTTCTGGACTGAAGTGTTTCTGTTGAAAAATTAGCTGACAGCATTATGGGAACTCCCTTGTAGGTAACTGTCTCTTGCTGCCTCTAAGGTTCTCCCTTTGTCTTTAACCTTTGCCATTTTATTTATGATGTGTCTTGGTGTGACTCTTTTTGGGTTCATCTTGTTTGGGACTCCCTGTGCTTCTTGAACTTGTGTTACTTTTTCCTTCACCAGGTTAGGGAAGTTTCTGCCATTATTTCTTCAAACAGGTTCTCTATCCCTTGCTCACTCTCTTCTCCTCCTGAAACCCCTATAATGTGGATGTTGTTACAGTAATAAAAAGTTGCAAATTATTTAAATGCCCATTAAAAGAAGTAAGGTTATAAATTATTATAGAATGCCCAGCTATTACATATGCAGGTACTAATAGAATGCATTTCATCTAAATTTAAAGGCATGTCTATGCAGTGTTGTGAAAGCAAATTACAAATAATGTAACTAGCATAATATAATTTTTCTAACAAATATTCAATATATATGTTTATGTTTGAATAAACATAAAGAAATATATGAAAAATACATGGAGGCTATTAACTTTGCTTATCTTAGGGATGTGGGAATGGAAAGTTTAGTTTTATTAACTTTTTCCTAATCTCAATATTATTTCATTAGCTATAGTGAATATTGTCATGCTTATTGTTTTTAAAATAGATAAAATAAAATTGAAAAGGAAAATAATCCAGAGATCAGAATATACTAAGCTAAGCATGACCATCCTGTTTGTTGTTAAACAAACAGGAATGAGTAAGCATAAATAAGAATATTGTATGAAAAAGAATCAGTGACCACATCTTCTCATTATGACATTTTGTGAAAGCACAGATTAATATTTTTCTAGAAATAGTGCTCAGCTCCAGGATCTACAATTTTAGAAGGATGTGGAGAACTCAGAGAAGAAAGCATGTGTTATAAAAGCATTATTAGACATATAAGTAAGACTAATAGTAGTGGACCTGAAGAATATGACATCTAGAATAAGGCTAATAATATCTACCACTAATTGAATACTTATTGTATGTCCATAATAGTAAGGAATGTTTTTGCCTGCAGTGTCTTAAGTAATGAAAACAGTTACTTATTTCATATTATAAGAAATGTGGAGTTTGGCAGTTTAGGGCTGTAGCAGTGCAATGATGTTATTAAAATCTTAGACTTTTTGCCCTATTACTGTCATTATTCATTGAACATTAGCTCATTTTACAAATATTTATGGAATACTTGATATGTGCCAGGAGAAGTTCTAGTTGTTTTGAATTTTTTTAGTTACTTTTTCATCTTTGTATGTATTGCCTCATGATTATAAGATGGTTGGGAACATCACAACCACATCACTCCAGGCATCACAGCCACATTTAAAAATAGAAAGCTGGGAGGTGCATTGACAAAAGATATGTTTTTTAGGAAGCTGTATCCTTTTATTAGGGGAAGAAAACTCTCTCAAAAGCACCCAGAAAGTAGAATAAAATGAAAGAAATGGAAAGTAGAGAAAATACGCATTTTAGAGAATGTTAGCTCCAACATCTGACTAATAGGCATTCCAGAAAGAAGAACAGAAAATGGAGTAGAGTAGAAAAAGAAATAATATAAGTATCCAAAACATAAGGGCATGCCTTTTCAGATTGAAAGAGCTTCTAGGTGCCCAGGGCAATGAATGAAAAAAAGATCCACATCAGGGTACAATATTGTAAAATTTTAAAACAGTAGTAATAGACATAAGATCCCCAAAGTTTCCACAGATACAGAGGAAAAAAAGTAAGTCATGTAAGATCAGGAATCAGATATCTCAATATCAATGCCGAAGTCTAGAATACAATGAAGTAATGCTCAAAAAATTTCAAGGAGAAATGATTTCAACCCAGAATTCTATACCCAATCAAACTATCAAGTGAATGTCTTAGGAGAGAGATATTCTTAGATATGCTACAACTAAATTTACTTCTCATGCATCCTTTTTATTAAAGAAGTTACTAGAGACTGTGCTCCAATAAAATGAGTTAAGTCAAACGAGAAAAAGAAAGGCATGGGACCCAACACAAGCAAGCATAAAAGCAAATACCAGGGTGACTATTATGTAAAGGCATAGAGAGCCGTCAGTCTGAATTTGAACAGAAAGACAGGGTTTCTATATTAGTCAGGGTTTGCCAGAGAAACAGAACCAATGGGATGTGTATATATACAGAAAGGGATTTATTGTAAGGAATTAGCTCATGAGTTTGTGGACACTGACAAGTCAAGGATCTGTAGGGTTGGCCAGCAGGTTGGAGACTCAGAAAGGCCGATGTTCCAGTGCAAGTCTGAAAGCTCTCTGCTTGAGAATCCACTCTTACTCAAAGGAGGGTTGGTTCTTTTGTTCTATTCAGGTCTTCATCTAATTACCCTCCGTAATGAGGGTAATTTGCGTTACTCAAAGTCTACCAATTTAAATGCTAATCTTTTCCAAAAACACCCTCACAAAAACACCCAGAGTAATGTTTTACCCAACTATCTGGGCACTGTGGTCTAGCCAAGTAAACACGTAAAATTAACCATTATAATTTCTGAGAAAAAATTTTATCATATATTTGACAATTTGGAAAATAATATTGATAGGCAAAAACATGTGGAAGAAGTGATAAGTCCTTCAAAAATTAGTAAATTATAAACAAGGCTTTAATAAGGAAAAACAAAAAAGTTATAAAAGATATGGCATGCATTTGTAGTAAACTACTTGACTCAGCCATGAACAAAATTTACTGTGTGTGACAATGTAAACATTGACTTGACTTAACCAAGAGTTGTTATATAATTATATTGGGAGGATGGGAGAGATGATATTTAAGAATTAAATACTCTCCTGTCAAAACAAGAAAACAATGGATAATGTCTAAAAAATTTAAATTAAAAAGCAGTTTATGTACAAAGCTTAAAATGTACTTCTAAGCACGTTAGTCAGAAATATGCAGTTAAATACTAAAGAAACATTGCAAAGACTTGAAAGTGATTGCTTTAGATCATGCGAATGGGATAGGGTAGGTGTGGCAGAGATCCATCCATCATTTTATTATATGAGCTTTTTAGTAAAATTTTGTTACCTTTCGCAGGCATCAGTTAAACAAAAACTAAAATTAATTTAAAATAAAAAGCAAAGTATGTACAAGCTTACTTGGCAATATTTTTAGTGATTTTCATAAATAAGTGAAAATATGTGCGTTCTTAGGGTCTAAAAGAAATCAGATCTTGGACCAAAAAAAAAAAAATAATCAGTGAGATGAATTGCACTAGCTCTAAAAGAAATATCAAGATTTCTGACATTTTCTGATTGAATTTCATTGGAATCTCTGTATAGGCGTTCTTAGGATGTCTGCTATAAGATGCTTTAATTTTGTTAATAGTAAATGTAGAAGTAGTACTTAGGAGGTAGAAATGGCTTAAATGCAGGGTTATTAATAGATGTGTTAAAGGGCACTATAAATTTGGCAATCTGAAAAAAATTCTGCAGTCGAATGATTTCTATAAATTATTTTAGAAGCTGATTATGCTAGTCACTTGTTTAGGGTAGTGTCTATACACAGTCAATGAGAACAAAATTGTAATATCAAGACAATCTAATACTCTAGGTCATCTTTATGTACAACACTATACCGTCTGGAAAACTGAGGTAATATTCCCACTACCTCTAGACTGTATTTTGTGGCATTTGAATGACCTTTCATTATAATGTGTCTGATGCATCTTTTTTTTTTTTTTAAAAATATATCTTTATTGGCTTCAGAGAGAGGAGAGGGAGAAAGAGAGAGATAGAAACATCGATGATGAGAGAGTCATTGATCGGCTGCCTCCTGCACACCCCCTGCTGGGGATCGAGCCCGAAACCCGGGCATGTGTCCTGACCGGAAATCGAACCCGGATGGCCTGGATCCTAGTTTGACGCTCAACCGCTGAGCCCTGCCCCGCCGGGCCTGATGTATCTTTTAATGCATCTATTGGAATGACTTGTGATGATTGTGAATTGTATGCTCATGGAATCCAGATATCACAAGTTGTCTTTTTACTCTTCCTAGATCTTAGCACCCATGGCTTGCACATTCGGATAAACTGTTCTTAGCTCATTTTAGGATTTTTAGTTTACTTAAAGACATCACAAAATAACTGTAAGTAGTACATGAGTACTCCTTGTGTAACTATAGGACAGAAGAATGTTAGCTGTTGTATGTATAACTTTGTGAAATACTAATTATAAATAGAAAAAAATTTACATTGCATGCTTTTCCAAATATAGGCACATAGATGAAAGCAAAATGAGAAAGTTCACATTTCAGGTGCTCAGATTTGTCAAATGATAAAAGGGAAATAGTATATTAAATAGCTATGCTGAAGTAATTTATAAAACAGTGGGAATTATATTAAAATAAGAATAAGTCCACAAAATCGTGATAGTCATGACTGAAGTGGCTCAAGTAAAGTTATGGCAAAAAGGTTGATGAATTTAAATAAAATGAGCAGATCCTATACATATACTCCCAGATTAGACCAATATGGCCCTATTTCTGGAAAGGTGGGCTGGAGCTTAATTTTTATATTTTTATATTTGGAAAAGTTACAAAATTGCTCAAATTTTGGGTCAAAAGATTAAAAATTAAAAGTAAAACAACTATATCCAATTATCCCCCACACATATAGTTTTACTGATATTAAATACAGTTATTTGATTTTGTTGGAAACCTTGAGTACATCTTGAACTTAAAAGAGTTTTCCACTGCTGACAATTATAGTATATTCTACTTCCTGTCACCCAAGAAGTCCTTGCAATTTTCTACATCATCACATCCAAATAGATAATGTATGTTCATAAGAAAATATCAGTGATAAAATGAAATCTTTTTGACTGCAAAATTATTTCTTAAACATTACTGGATAAAATGTTATTTTAAATTTATTTTAAAAAGAGAATGGGAGCAAAAATATTGACTCTCACTCACAAAACTTAAAATGTGTAAGAGATTTTGCATTGGTATTGACTTTGGAAACTGAAATTGTTTTACAGATTTCTCCCTCTTGTATAATATACTAAACCTGAGTTGTAAGGGTTGGGTAATAGAATTTTAGCAATCTTCTAACTGACATAATGTCAAAGACCAAAATGTAGTTGGTTTAAGGCAGTTTCTTTGTTCTTTGTGTTTAAAGTGTCATGTTCTTAATATAAATTGTAATGTTCATGAAAATAATCAACTTACATTTTAAAAACTTTTTTAATTGAATGAAGTCAACTACATGAATATTTTTCATACTTTATTATAATCTGGGAGATAATTGAAGCTTCACAGTAAAATACATTCAATTTCAATAATAATATTCACAGAAATAAGTGCCTATGTGTTATTGAATATTTAATACAATTTTAAGGACAAGTAATTATCTTCTGTTGCATTTTTCATATTAAACAAAATTTTAATTTAAAAAATGTAAATGTTTTAATATATTCAGGAATTTTTCCTAATTAGATATTTTTGCTCAGTTTGTGCCAATCTAGGTACTGTTACATATTGTACTTGTTGCAATATTGTACCTTTCTCCTGTCTTTGTTTCAAAAATATCTCTTCTATTTTGACTAACATAAAAAAATATCAGGAGTAAATTTAGAAAATAATCCATCTGGGTAATATAAATACTATATTTCTGTTTCTTACTAGGATATATTTATTCTCTGCTGAGTAAGAACAAGAAACATGTAGTGGATACCAATACATAGTTACTGAGATGTAGGCAGGAGATAAATGCTTCATGAAGAAGAATCATTATTAAGATTCAGTTTCAGAAAATAAAAGCACCCAAACGAATATTTAACAATTAAATATTTTTAAAGTGCCTAGCATGGTTCATGGTTCATGGTTCATGAAATAATAATATAAAAAAGTAATTAAAACTCAGTTATGTTTTAAGTGGTTTCTTTTATAGTATAGGCCTGTAGTTGTGACATACAACTTTAAAAATATTTGACATTTTCCAATATCATACTAGATAGGTACTACTAGATAATATTGTTATTGCCTTGCAGCGTCACATAATTTTCAATTTTATCATTATATTTTCTCACAATGGTGAATTAGTAGTTAATGTGGTTGGTCTTTAATTGCGTAGACAGCTAACACCTGGCTAACTCAGACTATACTGTCACACCAAACAAGTAAAACTTGGTAGGATAGGTTGTCTAATGTGCAGATCTTATGCTGTTGTTATAGTGTTAAGAAGTCCTTGCTATTATGAGTGTGCATTATGAGTATATTGTACACAGTCCTGGTATGCAAATGGGTACCATTCAGAGAAGTGAAATAATTCTGTGTTATTATTATCTTTGTAAATTACATCTTAAGAGTTTTTGAGGACTTTATGATGGCAGTTTTTTATAGTCACAGTCATACAGTATGTGCAGCACAAAATGTTTTCTTTCACTATTAACAATAACTAAGCCAATGAAAATGCTTTTTAAATACACACTCGGCAAGCAGTTATCTTGCTCTTCCTTCTTACTAAACACAAACCATCTTTTATCGTCTTTTAAGACAGCTTACGAAACGGCTTTGTAAACATCTGTTTTTCATTGTTAATTGTTAGAAAAACTGGGGATTTAAATGCTTCTTTGGAATACTCTTAATCCTATCAGTAAGAATAAGTTGTATATGTCTTTAGATTCTTTCTTTATCATTTAAAAAATACACACATACTCCATTTATTTTCTAAATATTACTTTTAGGATTATAATATTTTTATAGATATTTTGAGGACATTGCTTTGTAGTGATTAATTGAAATTATTAGCAACACGAGCTATATTATACCTAAAAAAGATGCATGATAAATGTAGACTTAAACATAGTGTCCCTTTTGAAATCATTTTCAGAGTTTTCTTGGGGATATTTCATATTGAAATGTGCAATGATAGAAAAATATAAGGAAAAGGTATTTGTTACACAAAGAAACAGTTAATTTAGAGCTCCAAATCTTTTGCCATATTTATTTTTTAGGAAATATATGCTTTACTTTTTCAGGCTTTTTCTGTTCTAATAATCGAGCCATTAATGTCAATGGAATATTTCTGGCAGTGATATATATTAAGAAGGCTTTTGCAATAATACATTGCATCCTAAATGAAAAGGATTTGTTGTAATAACTACTTTTAAAATATTAATTTTTCAGTATATGTGCAGGAGACTTTTAATTAACATTTACTAAGTCATAATGGTGTAACAGATGGATCCCTAGTTAATATACTTACTTATTTGCTTTGCACATATTAGATACTCGATAAGCACTTAAATGTGAATAAAAAATGTGGAAAACAGCAAAAGTCTCTAACATAATTTTGATATTTAAAAACACACAAAAAGAAATCCTCTATTTAGAAATTTTAAAAATAGCAACCTGGGATTTGGAAGAAAGATTTTTAAGTAACAAATCTTAAAATTAGATAATTTAATCAAATGCAGGTTTTTAAAACAATGTTAACATAATATATAAAGCATAAAATTTCTGAGGTAAATCATCAAACTTTTAAAGACTAGTAACATTAGTAAATTATTGTTTTATTGCTTATTTATCAGTGAGCAGTTTTACAGCATTATTTTTGTGCTCCTTGCTTGTCTTTTAGCAGGCACGGGAATGGATCTATATGATTTATCAGATGTTTCTGGTGTGGCTAAAATGTGTAATGAATGAAATGGTAGTCATCTTAGTGAGTTGTAAACCTCAGATTTGGGAAGAGGTATTTCTTTAAACACAGAGAAGCACATATGAAAGAATGCAAATGCTTTAACAATATTACTTCATGGTGAAAAGGTAACACGATATCTCAGAAGGATGCTATCCCGTGGGATACCTTGAATTTTAGTGAATAAAGTGTATTTCTGTGGTTGAATTTTCCTATAACTCTAACATATTTTTTCTTTCTGTGGTTTTTGTGATATACATGCTTACCTATGTAATCATCTAGATCACTTTTAGTTGGAAAAATAGTTCTATGTATCACTGTAAGACAACCATTTGGATGACTGATAAACATTTTACTTTTCATCTAGACCTTTTAGTAACATTAGTTTTGGCAGCTTTAAGCTATAAAACAATCATTTCTTTAATAAATAATTTTCTTTCCTATAGCATTTCAAAAATATTAAGGGTCTGGCATTTTAAAATATTAGGTCTGATGTGCACTTTTGGAGGGAATTTGTAGAGGTTTATAATCTTCTGGCTTCTACCACACTAGTTTTATTTCATTATATTTGGTCATTGATATTCTATTTATAGTAAAGTGAAGCATATATACAGAATAATGAGAATGTCTCCTATGATGTTAGGATTTTGATTTAAAGATCATGGAGTCATTGCCTGACTGTACATGTGCCATGTGTTCCGGTTTTATAGTCATTGGCCTTTGATTTGATTTTCTTTAAATGAGGTTTCTACCCAGGCTTAGTTTCTGTCAGTTACGTTAGGCTTCAAGTGTATATCCTTCCATTTAAGAGAAGATGAGCTGCCAGGATTAGGTATGGTAAAACCAAGGCCCCTCTGAGATAAGGCTCTTGGGGACATTGTACAAGTCTAATGTTCTGACATGAGATTGGCCCACCCCATTGCAACTAAGAAACGAGATGATTTGAGGGCTATTACATACTTAAGGTTTTCACAGTGGATTAGAATAACATTACTTAACACAGGTGTTTCTATAATTGGGCTTCCCCGGGAAAATTCAGGACTGTATTCAGTAACACTCAGCTTTCCACACGAGTGGAGGAGCAGCCCAATGTTAATTTGCTATGCTGTGGCCTGAAACAGGGGAACAGTGTCTGGCTTGGGGGCCTGTTGTTTCTCTGATTTGAAAAGACATTTCCTGTTGTCCATTATTAGCACTGGGTTGCCGTGGCTCTCTTTTTAAATTTTAATTTATTTCATTAAGTATTATTATTATACTGACCGAAATACTGAAAGACCCCAGCTGGAGTCAGTAAGTGGTGATTCATGGCTTCAGATTCCACAAAATAGTTTCTGAGTGCCCCTTTTCTTGAGATAAAATTCTTCTTTTGTAAAGCACTGCATTTAAACAATGTCTATGCACCCAAGCAGCAGGGCTGTGACTGAGCAGGCACCCTTGGGGCCCAGTTCAGGAGGATGGGCTTGGAGCGGCCTTGTGGACGTCCCCAAGCCTTGGAGGCAGCGCCCAGGAATGACAAAGAACACACAAATCATTTCAGGGTTCAGCTAGGGGGTTCTTAGGCCGGGTGTCCTTACAATGCGAGGCCTGAGTACAGAACGAACGGTGTGTGGGAGGGGTTCAATAGAGGCGGGGATGGGAAAGTTGAAAATCGCTGATAAAATTAACAATTATTATTATTTTACTGAATCCATTGTTAGACCATCAGAAAGGAGGGTTTCCTGAGAAATGGGCGACTATAGAGCTAAGTGTCCAGCCGTTGCAGCAGGCGGCAGAGCTGACTCTCCGTCCCTCTCTCGAGCGCAGTTCTTGTCCGGAAGCTCACCTCCCACCCCCATCGCTTGTGACTTAGGGTCTGGCCGCGCCCCTGAGTCCCTTTGTCTGCGGCCCCGAGAGTGGGGAGCAAGCCGGAGACGAGCCCGGGGAGTGCGGAGCCCGAGGTCGCTGCAAAAGGGAGCCCGGTCCTTGGGCAGGACCGGAGCAGACGCCGAGCCTCTTGGAAGCTGCCTCCACCCCACGCCAGTGCCCTGGGAGTTAGCGCTTGAAGTTTCGGGGCAGCAGCGCCTGCCTTAGAGCTGCAGACTGTTTAGTCCGAAGCGCTGTACTTTGCTGGGAGAGTGCACCTTCGTTCGGTTCCCGGTTATTGGTTTCCGCTATTATGCAGTTTTAGCCCACACTCTCAGCCTGGATCTTGAGGGGGTAGGACTTCCCTTGCCGACCCGTCCACTCGCGGGGTGCCCTGCCTTTGCTTCCCTTTAAAGCGGTCCCCGGCAGTCGCCAAGGCTACGTGGCCGGTGGTAGCCGGGTTCGTGTGGACTGCGGGAGCCCGCGCAGTCTTCCGCTCGACCTCAAGGTGGCGACTTAGGCACGTAAACAAGGCTCGGCCGAGTCGGCGGTTGGCATCCTCGCAGTTCATCCACGTATCCAGCTGCTTTTCCCGCTGGTCTCAAACCGGCTGAATTGAGTGTTAAAGGGACTTGAGTTTAAATGAGGAGTTCGGCCAGAATGGCAGAGTGTGTGTGTGTGTGTGTGTCGGTGCGCGTGGAGTCGGCGGGAGGTGGTGATGGTGTGAAAACCTTCAGCGGAATCCTTTGGGGACGCGCGAGTCCCCCCAGCATCACCTGAGCCCTCAGGCCAGGCATCCCGGCGGGTTAGGGCTCTCGGACTGCTCTGCTGCCCTAGATACTGCGACCACTGCGCACCGGCAGAGGGACGGAGGGTCCGGTGGCTGCTGCCCGCGGTGGAAGATTTGCACATCTCGTCTTAGTGACACCCACAATTTATAAGTGAAGAGACCTGGAAAATAGAGCCCTTCGTCGTTCTGTGCCCTTCTCTGGGGTGCATGCTAGCTGACCCCAGTGGGAGGGAAGGGTCCTTGGCGAGGGGGAAGAGAGACATACAGACAGCGAAAGAATAAACGTGCGACAGTCACGACAGTCACACATTCTTACCTCCGGGATGAAAGGACACGGTTCCTAGACCTGAGATTTCCAAGGCAGTCTGCATCCCAGCTGTCTCTCCTGTAGCTCCTTCCTGCCTAGCACAGCCTTCTGACTAACTTGGACAAGGCTTGAGCTGCCCCCTCCTTTTTTCCTCCCCCTTTTTTCTTTCCAGACATTCCCTAAACTCAACCCAGGGCAAATTCAGAAGTCGGTACAGTACAGAGCTTCCATTCAATTGTGGGGGGGAATCCCGTTTACAGTTTCCCGGGGACAGATGGAAGAAGTAGGTGGTTACGGCACTTTGGAAGGGTTCACGGGGATGGCATGGGGTATTGGTGGCAGGGAAGCGCTGTTTCTCATAGGTCTTGGTGCTGCAGGTAAGTTCCCAGATCCCAGTTTCCCTCCTGCCGAACTGCTGCGGTGGTGGGTGAGCATGGAGGGCGACCCTCCTCTGATTAGAGGGCAGCCAAGGAGGGTAGAGTGGGGCGGGGGTGGGGGGTGGGATGGTGTTTGCACGGGATCCCCGGACACACTGTCTTGGCTCCTGTCCCTGCCGCTCTGTGCTGCTTCCTTTGGGAGCCTTTACATCAGGGTGGGACGCCCTAAGCCTTTTCTCCCCTTCTTTTTACCCCCTTTCTAAACTGTGTTTTAAAAGAAGTGAACATCCTTTTAAAATAAGTGAAAAATCTTCCCCTGACTTTTCATCCGAGGCGTCAAAAGGATTAAGCAAATGAAACTTTATTTGACCGGAGTTTACCCGGAGACCCCACCGCGTCTTGGGTCTTTGGCCTTAGTCTGATTCCATGGTGGTAATTACCCTTCGTTTCTTTAAGTGCAATAGATTTATTGCCTTAGAGACTATGCACAGTTTGACTGAATTATTCATTTTTTTTCTTTGGTGTAGACTGCATCTGGGGACTCTGATGTGACGTGTAGATTTTTTTTTTTCAGGAACAAAGGGAATGTGGAAATGAAAGAGGGAGAGAGAGGCTGGCAGATGTAATGAGACGCGGTGAAGGTGTGCGCAGACTGGCATTCCCACTCCTCCCTCCTGCTCTCACTGCAGCCCCGGGTAACTCGCAGGCTGACACAAACAGCTTTCCTCCCGCAGCCTGCCCTCTGTCACTGTAAGTACATCAGCCTTCTCTTATCAGCATGCAGATTCCAGCCACGCACTCCCCTAGCCTCGGCTTCGCACCTTAGACAGCGGGAGCACTTTTAAAATTAACTTTCCTAAGCCAGGAAAGACATAGCTGTAAAACTTATTTTTGATTTATCTTTATTTTTCTTTGAGAAAAGTTCATGCATTTTTACTACTTTCCCCTACCTCCTTTGTGACGGTGCTGCTGCTGCTACTGTTGCTACCTCTGTGGTCTTCCCAACAGGATGACTCTCGGATTCAAATGAAATTGAATGTTGTTCTCTGTCCATTTAAAGTTGAGGGACAATGCCTTGTCCTTTTGCAAAATGACATCTCATAGAACGCAGAGCTTTATTCACAGTTTGTTTTTTGCTTTTATTGTTGAAACACGAGTTCCGACCTCTTGAGGCAGAGTCCCAAGGGCACTGTTATTTGGGAGTTTGGGTTGTTTGGTTACACAAACTGAAATGAAGTGCGATGGACTGCTGGAGTGATGGTATGCTTGCTATCCCTGTTTAAGGAAGCCAATTGCTAAAACTTTTCTCCATGCTGCAATTAAAGTTGTCAACTTCTTCCCTTTTGGTATTTTATACACTTTTACTAATTCTTCGTTTCAGTAAAAGTTCTCATTCCCCGTGTTTTGGAAGTAAAGACATTTATATTTATCTTATTTATACAGTAGCTATAAAGTCCCTCCTGAAAGAAGTTAGCAACCTTAAGATGAAGTCATGTAGATCTGAATTGTCCGCTCGGCTGGTGTAAAGAGACTATCCGAGCGAGAGTTGGAGGTTTTTAACAGTCGTTATGCTTTTTGCGTGGGTGCTTTAAATATTAACTTCTCTAGCAGAATTCCTTGCATTACCCTTCCTAAGTCCAGGGGGACCTCTCTCCAGGAACCGCGCACTCCTCGCCTTTGCGGGTTCGCGCCTCTTGTCTGGAGGTGCGAGGCCAAACTTAGCAAAGCCCAGTTGCCTTTGCTGGTTGCAGTGCGCAGGGACATCTGGACAGCACGGAGGCAGCGACAGCTGCGGGCACGTAAGTCAGTCCCTATCTGCTTATACCTCCTTCCCTTTCTGATTCCCCTAGCTCTCGCCCGGGGTTCTTGCGGTGTGCGGCATTCCGACACGAACGGAAAATAAGCCTCTGTCCTAGGTGCCCGGTTTCTGGCCGCGGAGCCTGGGTGTCCTCTGCTACTTCTGGTACTTTTCGGAGCCCGCGGGCCAGTGCGGACCAGGTGGAGAGCCCCGCGCTTAAGCCCGCTGCAGCGCTCTTCGCCTTGCCCCCTACGCTGTACAGTCCTGTGAGAGGCTAGAAAGGAAACCCCCCAGGGTGCCCCCCACTGCTCCCGAGGGCCACGTGTCACCCGGTGCATGGCCTGAAGTGCCGCACGGAGACCCCAAACTTTAGTTCCCTTGCTTTAGGCATCAGTGTTGTGACAGCTCCAGGTTCCGCCTTATTTATGTACTTTGGTATCAGTTTATTAGATGAAATCTAAAGAGGATTCCTGCAGCTCCTTCCCGGATGGTCCACCGTGGCTCACCCTTAGGGCCTTGGATACCAGAGATCTTGGTAATGTCACCTCCTCCCCCCTTTTTTTGCCTTCCACCAGCGGCCTGCATCTTGTTGGCAGGGTCAGTCTTACCCCCTAGGTTCCCCGGTGCTATGTGATTTAGAGACGGATGCGCTGGTAC
Source organism: Miniopterus natalensis (assembly GCF_054644295.1). NCBI lineage: Eukaryota > Metazoa > Chordata > Mammalia > Chiroptera > Miniopteridae > Miniopterus > Miniopterus natalensis. The sequence goes on along the minus strand of NC_142091.1, from coordinate 50,462,642 downwards.
TTGAGAAGTCAAACTTGTCGCAGCAACTCTGAGGAATCCAGTCGAGCCCCAGCGTTTCCGTCGGGAATGTTTCACCTTCCTCGGTAGCTCTTCCCTGAGGATTCAGGCTTTGGGACTTAGAAGTACCACCTCTACTCATTGCCCTAACTCTACAAGCATTAGGACAGGTCATTTGATTTTGACGCCTTTAGACTTTGGAGAGATTGGCTCCTGTGGTTGAGTTCCAGGGCAGGCGGCCCAAGAGCTCTGGATCCCAGCGCTGGGCCCGGCCACACTGTTCACAAAAACAGAAACAAATCCCAGAAGAGACTGACCCCAGTCTAGGCTAGGAACACCAGTCTGGGTTTGCCCCTTGGGCCTTGGAGGTCAAGGGCACACCAGTTCTTGGAGCCGGGTGGAAGAAGCTGGCATGCAAGGTGCCAGGCATTTCCTTCGCCTGCCTCTAGGCTCTGGCTCCCAGAGGCAGACTTTTCAGTCCTGAAAGTCGCTGTGGGCAATGGGGACACAAAATTTCTTCTTGGGGACTAGCTCTCCTCTCAGCTAACAGTCTTCAAGTCACTCTAACTTACAGTCCCCAAGCTCCCAATATGTGAGCATCATATTTCCTACTGTGGTAGAAGCATCTAGTCATTCCTTCCGTCCCACTAATCGGAGGTGGTCACCACCATCCTTATTTCTATCCCCTTTCCTTCTCTGGAATCCATGTGAAACCAAACATGGAGTGTACTTGAAGAAGCCAGTGTGTGGCTGACACCTTAGCTTGTTCCGTCTTCATGCTTGCTGACTCTCTTCGTCTTCCTCAGAGTTAACATAACAAGGATATGGCTTTCTCCCCTTTATCTTTCATCTGTGGGAGGTCTTCCTCAAAGTGACAACTTTAGATTTCTATATTTGTTTTTTCTAGTCATAACTCCTGACCCCTCTCTTCTGGTCCATATTTTCTTTCATGAAGTGTCTGTTTATGAAGTGTCTCAAAGTGGCCGTCTCCGATCAGTTTCTACAGAGTAAGGACCTCTCCCTCCACAAACCTCTGTAGCTCATGCTAGTCAGAACCTCTCTCCCAGTTTTTAATCTTGATGTAAATTTGACTCTCCATTGACCTCAGTTTCTCAAATCTAGTCTTTTTCTTTGGGCCCCGGTTAAGGCAGGACAACCTCACCTTCCAGACACTGCCTCTAGTTAGCTCTGTGTCTGTGACCCTCAAAGCTGGTTTTCTCATCTGTCTCTTTTACTCTGCATCTCTACTACCTTACTTCATGATTATTCTCTCCCTTCTCAGTCCCCCAGCTTTTTTGCACTGAGATAAAGTTCCAGGTCTTTACTTCTTTAGCCCACCTTTACCCTTCAAATCTTTGATCTATCGTACACATGCGTCCAAGAGAATCTTTAATTTATGTATTTTTTTGGGGGGGAGTCTTATTTACATAATTTTTTACACCTGAGTTATGGAGTTTTACATGCTGTCCTGGGTGACTGAAATACTTTTCATTTCTATAATTTCCAAGCCAACCCTCTTGAAGTTGTTTCTCTAAATCTGTTCCTATACAAAGTTGAGATCGTATACATATATCACCCACCCAATTCCACATAACACAAACTCATCCATATAATTCATGTGGAACTGTTTTATTTATTGTTGTAAAGGTATAATCATTTTTTGGTAGGTTGTCAGTCTTATTTATAATAATTTTCATTCATAAACTTTATAATCCACATGGCCTCCAGAACATTACCACCTTCATAAGCGGAGAGTTTCCTATGCCAATTTCTTTTTCTTTTTTTCCTTTCAATTCTTCCTCCTGCATCTTTTAACTTATGTTTCTCTTCTCCCACCTACTGAGATCCTGCTCACCGGTGAGTTTCCTTATTTCTGCCTCCTGCACCTCTCGGCTCTCTTTCGACCCCTCCTCTTTTTGGTTTTCCTTCATCCTGCTTATTACTCAGCTAGTGTTCACCCTTCCTTCCTCCTTCCTGCTCTGCCACAGCTCCGTCCTCCCGCTTCCCTGCATCTCTCAGGACTCACTCCTGTGGCCCAGCTCTCCCTCTCAGTGCTTCTCACCTCCGGCCCGTAGCCGCAGTCACAGAACTCGTTCAAAGCTCCAGCCACCGCCCGGCACTCCCCTGTCCCGCGAACCTCTCCCCCTCCCCGCTCGCCCTCCTCTCCCCCGCCGTCCACCTTTCCCCACGGCGTCGGCCTTCCCCTCGACTCCTCCTCCCGGCAGCCCCGTCCTAGCAGCGCCCCTCGGGCCCTCTGCCCCTCGGCCTCCCCCCACCTAACTCCTGTCCCCGTTCGCCCCGACCCCGGCGCCCCCTCTTCTTTGTCCCCTTCCAGCGCCCTCCTAACAGTCGCTTCACTCTCTTCCCAGGCGCTCCCTGCAGTTCCAGCCTCCGCTCCGCCGGGCTCTGCCCTCTCCAGCTCTCCTGCCTCTGCCTCCCGCTCTCCCTCCTTCCTTCCCCGCCCCCAGCCTCCCGCCCGGCTCGCCGCCTCCCTCGCCTCTTGTCTCATCTTGCCTGTGTTGTCTGGGAGGGGAGCCCTGCCTCCTCTCCCTCGCTCAGATCAATGCCCTGGCCACTCACTTTCTGATGTTGCACGACGGGAAATGCTTTGAATACTTACGACATGGCCGCTCACACTGATTGCCAAGATTGACAGCACTAACCATCGCCTTCACTTGTTTCAAGGGGGAAATCCCTAGTCTACCCGCTCTGCGCGCACCTCCCGGCACCCCGGCGGCAAACTTCTGCGGGTCAGCGCTCCCCCGCCCGGGGCGGGACACCCCACTGACTTGAGTTAACGGGCTGCGCCGGCCGCGGCGTGGAGGGGGGGGGGTGCTGCTCCCTTGCTCCCGGGGCTGTGCTAATTGACCTAGCATCGACTCCCCTTCCTTAAGAAATTTTTTTATTTGTATCTTTCCCTTTTTCTTTAATGCCATTTACTCTCGCGGCGCAGCGCACCAGGAGCCCTCCCGCGCGGTACCGTCCTGGAGCCCGCCCAGGTAACCGGGACGGAGCGAGCGATCTAGAGAGCGAGGGAGGCAGAGCGGCGCGCGGCCCGCGTGTGAGCTACCTGTTGGGGAGCCGGAGGGGCAGGGGCAGGAACCCGGGCCGGGCCCCGTCCCCCGCGCCTTCCGCTCCTGCCCTTCCTGGCAGCTCCGGGGTTAGTTTTCCTGAGCGCGGACTTGGGGGCTAGGGTAGGACAGGCGGAGGGACTAGAACTGAGCGCGCGGAGCCCGGCGAGGGTGCGGGTTGCCGGGAGCCGCGGCCGCCCAGCCCGGGCGGGCTTCCGTGCTAGGCTGGGGTGGGAGGGGGCGGAGGAGGAGCGGGAGGAGGGCGCTCGGCTGGGCCGACCGAGAGGGGCGTTGAGTCTGAGAGGGGCCCGAGCGTCTGCCGCTCGCCGGCCGACGCACGGATCCCCAGGATGCGTCCCCCTCGGAGAGTTGTGCCTTGTTCCGGAGGCGGTGACAGCTCTGCGTGGCCGGCTTCTGGTTTTCTTGCCACCCCCCAAGCCCCAAAATCCACTCCGAGGAAACACATGTTGTAGCTGTAGATAACTGTGCGTAGGACACTAAGGCAAAAAGGGCAGGGGAAAGAGACAGACAACGCAACCTTTGACAGCAGAAAGCGGTTATCGCCATCCTAAGTATTCGTCCGGAAATCTGTCCGCCCTCTCGGCCCACCTCCTCCGCCTCCCCGTGTAGATAGTCTAACCTGTATAACTGGGAGTGATACCAAACAGAAGTCAGGTGGCTTAGAGAATGAATGTTTAAGTCTCCGTGAAGTTTGAGGTAGGTATCTCATTGAAGTTTGCGCGAGTGTGTGATGTAAGAAGCTTGTGTGCCTGCGTGTGTAGTGTCCTCTCCCGCTCCCCCCCCCCTCCCCCCGGTTTCAGCAAACGCGAGTGTGCTCTGCGAGGGTTCAGATGGGACCGCTGGGTGGTAATGCCGTTTGTTCCCACAAGAGGGCAGCATCCTGAGGGCTTTGTGAGCGCTGTCTCTCTTGTTATCGCTGCAGGCTCGGGTTTAGGGAAAGTTATACCGAAACTTTCAAATTGATATCACATCTTATTTCGTGATATTAAAAAAAGAAAGACATAAAGAAAGAGGGAAAAAGACAAGTGAAGAAAGAAGAGAGAGAGAAAAGAGGAAAGCAGGCAGCCAGCCTACCGCGGGAGAGTCCCAGTCACACCAAGACTAGGGGGAGGGCTGTTTTAATTGTGGGTTTGGCCGACTGACGACTGGAGTGCCCTCCTCGGCTGTCTTAGTTGTAGCCGGAGGTCATGTAAATCGACCTTAAAAGAATGCATAAGCCATAAATTAAAATAAACCCTCACCCAAGGGTTGATCCATAAGTAGACAATATCCAACCTGGACAAAACGAGCTTTCCTTACGAGCCGACCTAAACCGCATCCCCCCAAAGAATAGAGACTAAATGCAAAGTAAGTTTCCCGGCGAATATTTTGTTTTCTTGAAAAGTGTTGGGTTAGTTCGCCCTGTGACTGACTGCGACACCGCAGTTTTCCGGAGCGCTTCAGTGTTAGCCAGGCGCGAGGTGTGGGAGGTGGGGAGGACCCACTGGGTTTCTGGGCTTCTTAATGCTGCCCCCCGCCCCACCCCCATTTTGGTTTGGAAACTTCGGCTATTTGTGAGGTTGACGCCGGCGAGGGCGGGCGGGAGTCGAGGATCTGCGCCGCGCTCTCCGCGGGGGTGAAGTTTCCCCCGAGGAGTTCATAAAGAAAACCCGGGTCGCTAGAAAACCCGTACGCTTCCTCCTCCCACACTCGGCGGCAACTTTCCCGGGACCCCGCTCGAGTTGCCTCCAGTTTCCTCCTCTCTCTCCCTTCCTCTCCCCTACCCTTCTTTTTGGACGGGACTTTTTATGATCTCTTTAGGAATAACTAAACAGAATTCCAAGACAATCCGAAACCCAGGCGCTAATCTGTGGTCCCCTCTGCTGGGGCGCTGGGCAGTGGTGCCGGGCCGGCGGGGGCGTGTGTTAGCGGCCGCCCAGCCCTGCGGGGCGCGGGCTCCGCGCGGAGTCCCCGGGCCCAGCGCACAGTCGCGGCGCTTCTCCGCCCTGCGCGCTCGCACCCCGCGTCCCCGAGCCCCGCCGGCGCCCTGCGTCCTTCTCGGCTCCCTGCCCGGGGCCGCCGCCCGCTGCGCTCTCTGCGGACTCGCGGTGCTCGGCCTCTCTGGGGCTCGGCCCAGGCCCGGGGGCGGTGCTGCCACCCGCTGCACCGGGCCGCTCCCCGGGGAGCTGCTTTTTTCTTTCTCTCTTAAAGGGCTGGCCAGAGAAAGGAAGGGGCTTGTGCAAGGTCTGCTGGGGCCGTGCTCCGGCGCCAGAAGGAGCGCCCGGGGCTGCGGAGGACAGATTAGCTCCGTTTCCCGGGCGCTCCGCGGAGCTTTAAGATAGTAAGAGAATTGGTGTGTTCAGAGCAGATAAAAGGTGGTTGTTGCCGGCGTGTTATGAGTTTTATTAAGTTCTCGTAGGCTGACCAAGTTTTAAAACACTTGTTTGTATGGATTGCCAGATATTGAATGCTGCCCCTATTTGGGGACTAAAAATAAGTCTACGACTCCGCTGGCGGGGCTGGGCAGTTAGCGAGATGGGCTGTCCCGGGCTGCTTCTGCGTGTGTGTGTGACCTCCTCTGAGGGCCGTGCTTGCTTGAAGTTTCGGTCTCGGGATGGCCCGCAGCCGTCGCTGGGCAAACTGGGCTGGGCTCTGGGCCTCCTGCTGCACTGTCAGTGGGGCACTCGGATGACGTCCGTGTCCGGGGCGCTTGACCTCGGCGCGCACTCCCCTGGCCGGCCCTTCGCCCCGGCTGCGCTGTCCAACCAACAACCCCGTGGAGCCGGGGTGTGAGAGTGCCCCTTCTCCCCCGCCTCCCCAGGGTCTCCTCTCTTCTGCCCTTTATAGTCACACGCCCAGGTCCCGGGTCCCGAGGAGAACAGGCGCAGCCCCGCCCAGTCTATTTCTAGGAGGAGGGCTCGGTGGATAAAAAGGTCAAGTGGTCGGGTCCGCGATCTGGTCCATGGCGAGGGGGGACGGGACGGACACCTGGCAAGGACCGCCCCGCCTGTCCCCCCCAACCCTGGCGGGTCCGCCCGCCCACGGCTGGCCTCCTCAGGCCACATTCTTTCGCTAAGTGTGAGAGGCTGTGGGAAAAGCAATCCTGAACCGGCTAAGAGCCGGCGAAGCTGATCCCGCGATGGCATTTTGTTTTGAACAGTTGCTTGGGTTGACGTTTCCTCATAAGGTAAGGTGTCACTGGACAGTCGGCTGCCCAAATGCCACATGTATAATTAGCTTGCGCACTCAGCACCTCGTCCCAGAGGCCCAAGGCCCGCAGGCACGGGCTTGGCCGACCTGATCCACTCAGCTCGGTCCTGGGCTGCAGGATTTCCGAAGAAGGGTGGAACTAGACAGGACAGCCCCGGGAGGCCCCCGCGCTGCGGGAGACTGTGACAGTGTAGCCTTGTCTTTGATTTATCTGTCTCCCTTTTCCTGTTGCTCAGCTCTCTTTATTTTTCAGTTGAGGGGGAACTGGTTAGAGGGGTAAACCACACAGGGGCAGCAGGGTGGAGACTGCGTGAGGACAGGGGATGCAGTGTAAATCTGGCAGCATACCTACTCTGCACACTCCGCCCACGGGGGGGGGGGGGCGCTGTTAGTGCCCCTGGGTCTGCATTAATCCAGTAGGACCAGTCCAGGCATGGCATTGTATTCTGACATGGGTAGGGGCTTCAGGCTTCCAATTTGGATTGTTCACCTGTCTCAGCTCACTCGCACCCAGACCCCAGAGGTAGATCAGCAAATTAGTGTCTGTGTCCTGATTTAGCTGCTGTTTTCCAGCTGCAGGCCTAGCCGCTTGGGGCTGCTAGTGTTCACTGTGGGGGATCTGCTGGAAAGATCTGCTGTCTCTCTCCCGGTCTCACCCTTGTTCAGCCTGGGGTTCTTAGGAGCAGTGCCTTGTCCTCTCTGTTTGTACCCAGACTGGTGCTTGAGCTTCCTACCTAGCTTCTCACACTCCAGCCTCAGGTCAGCTTTTGCCTGCACTCAGGTGGAAACCAGATTTCTGCAGCCATGAACATGGCCTTCCCTCTGTCATCCTGTGCACTCACGGTGGAATCCAACACTCAGCATTAGGCACTTTCATCAGTCTCCCTCCTCCCCTTGTTTCTAGGCCATTCACATATGCCTGATACCTACTAGAAGACTCTCTTTATTTTTAAACAAACAAGCAAGCAGACATCCTAAACAGTCCATAAGTATAGTGGGATTAGTAGGGTTAGCTTTGCTATGGCAGCAAGAATGCACCTTTCAGGTGGGAGATGGGGACACGGTTTTATTTAGTTGCATTTGATTTTTATTGAAGCAATGAAATATTTTATTTTCTTACAGTTAGGGGAAAAGTTATGACTGAATTTTTAAAACTCTATCAGGCCATGAATATATGATCTATATACTTTTCGGAGTCTCTTTCCGAATACACATATGTGAGCATATGTTCAGTAGGCCTAATGGTGTGTAGATTTTTTTCTCCTACATTTTTGAAAACCTTGTAACTCAAGACAGATCGTCCCTATCCTAAAACAACCAGAACAGCAACAACCAACCTCCCCCCCCCCCCAAAATCCTTCAGACTCTGAAAGGAAGCAAGCGTGTACCACATTTATTAGATCTAGTTCATGACCAAAGGCAGTAAGTAACCAGGATCTAGCTAAATGCTAGATCATTAACTCCCTAGGCAAAATAACGACCTCTGTTGCTTTTCTCATACACTATCAACACCCCCTTTCTCTTCTGCTCTCCCACCGTATTCCGTTACATACAGTGGTACAACGAGATTTTTAAAAAATTCATCCTATTTAATGCTATTCTTAGTGTTTGTTTTGGAAATAATCAGAAGGAACTTTCTCCTGGTGTATGTATTTTTTAAATGCAAAATTTATGAGTTTGCAATTATGGAGCAGGGTACAGACTCCTATAATACTATATTGTGTAACTATAATGCTCAACATTATACTATAAAGAAAAATAAATGTAAAAAATATTAATAAAACACTATCAATCTCTATACCTTAAGCTGATTCTATAATGGACCTGGTAACAGTAACTCAGAGAAATGTCATTCAATAGGAATATTATATTGTCTGTTGGACATTTTTTTTTTTTTTTAGTAGCAGAAAGTAACAGATATTTTTCTTAGTAAGGGATAGGCATATGTTTAAAATATGCTAATGTACCTGGCAAGTCTTTCTTTATGAAGCTTTAAAATACTACTTTTAATACATAAATGACAAATTTTGGTGGCATCGTGTCTGTTTCTATTTGACTTTTTAAAAGGAATTATTGGGTTATTGGTCACTGATAAAATTGCTACACATATCCATCTTCTAGTGAAGAAATTAGTGATGTTTTAAATAATTCTTTTTCAATTAGCACAATAGGTACTGGAATAAATGAATCTTCTTTTAATAAGGCTTAATATACATTGGCATTGTCTTACTTTTAATATTTTCTATACTTTTGCATTTTATCTCTAAGTTTGAGAGAATTCCCTTGTTAGTGAGGGAATTCATATATACTTTTTTACTATTTGCAGACAACAGTCTCTAAAAGTGTAGTACAGTACAACTAAAATTTTGGTTGATACAAGAGCTGTTTGTTTAAATATAGTTTAGGGGTGCATATATATCAATTGATGTTTTTGAAGTCAAGTGAAACATTCCATCAAGCTAATGTGTCTGAGAGTACCATATCAGGCACAGACAGGTACTAGAAATGATAAAACACAGATAACATACAGCAAGATGATTTGCAGATGGGATGTATTATCTGCTGTCATGAGGTTAGATGGGTCATATTACTGGTTTTAAAAAAACTAATCTAGGTTATTTCAGAATTATCAAGTTGTGTAGGTATATGAAATTTAATGAAAACAGGTTTTATTATAGAAACTTGCTAAAATAGGAACAAATAGTCATTGCTTTTTAGAGGAGGAAATAGACTTTCTTTGCATTTGGATTGCTTCTTATTTAAGAAGTATGGCTCTCCCCTATTATTTTTTCCCTAATGAGGAAAATAATATATTGAACATTTTATGTCTTTATTCTAACTCCGTATTTTCTACTGGTTACACTCTGAATCTCAACATACTCAAGTAAAAAAAAAAAAAAAAAGCTGCCACACCAGTATAGTCTATGAAAAACAATTTTTATTAGATGTAAGCACATTTTAAATGCATAGCTTATCCTTTTGGCTTGAGGTTTTTCAACTGTGATTTGAAAACTAATTGTTTTGGTAAAGTTATATCAGAAACTTTCATCATTCTCTCATTACTTATTCATTATTCATTTATAGAAAAATGTTTTTATTTTCCTTGTTCTATGGAAGAGGGTAAAAGCTTTTCAGTGAATTAGTTTGTTTAGATGTATAGTCAAACTGGAAATAGTTTTAAACTTGTGTTATGATTTTTGATAGAGCTTTTCAAGTTTTAAATACCCATTGTCATAATTTGGATAAAAATATCAATTAGATAGTGTGTGTGGAGGTTGTAAGGTGGGATATCATTTAAATATTCTTTGGACTCTCTCATCTCCAAAAAAAGGGTGCCGGTCTGTTTTTCCTCAAATCTGGTAGTCTCAAAAAAGGAACGTGAAACCCTAAAACCTCAGAGAAACAGTATCGATTCAATTCTTAACTGCAAATCCTTCATCTCGTTGCTCAAAATATCCAACTTTACACCAATATTAGCCATTCTTTTTATAGTGACACCATGCTTAGTAAAAAACTTCTAAGCACTGAGGTCAGGTGTTGAGATTGGATTCTAGTTTATTTTTTATGAATCAGATAAAGATTTCTGTGCATGAGACCATATGTGAAGATGAGAGAACAAGAACATTTCCATATCAAAGGCAATATATCTGAGGCTGCATGGTAATTAAAATGCAGTGGTTTGGACTCTGGGCACTAGCACTTACACAGAGCATTGCTGGGACCTTGTGCATCATGCAGGCGGTTGCCTCTTGCATACTTCTTGAAATACACTTATAATTTTGTACAAACGTTTATGCCAGTCCACACTTTTCTGTGGATAATTTGTATTTCATCCAAACCATTCAAAGTAGAAGTTATTTTTTGAGCTACCCCCTCATTATGGCTTTTGTGCATCAACTATTTTTATTCCGGTTGTTTGTATTTCCTTTTACCAGAATGATGGCTTGTTTATATTCAGATTCTCTTCTTGCTCCTCTAAGACCCCTTATATGTCACTCATATTTTACTATTCACTCAAAAAAAAAAAAACCTTTCAATTTTAGGAAAGATGTGAATTATTTTCTGAGGTTAATTGTAGATGCTGTAATCTATTATAAACTAATAAGCTACATTTAAAAAATCAGCCGCCCAGTTATTTCTATTTTATGATGCATATATATTTAGTAATCCTCACTAACTTACACAGTACATAATATTGAAAAAAATTTCTTTTTACAATGTTTAAAGAACTCTGAAATATTTTTCCTTACCTTTAATGGCATGAAAAAAAAATGTGTAGTGGCATTCTCTTTCTTACTACTTCAAGTGAAAAACAGTTATTTGAAATGATAGAAATCTTTATCTAAAGAGTTATCTCTCTGCATTTATAGGGAGATATTTGATTCTATTTATAAAGACCTGATTAGCATCTTAACTTGTAGTTATTTAAGATAGAATAGTGAAATAAAAAAACACTAAGAATTGGTAGGTCAGTGTATATGTTTTAGAAAATTTTGCATCTTTGGTAACTAGCTTGAATTTGCTACTCTGTAATTTTCCACATTTTCTATTTCCGCTCTATCTATGAACATTCTGCTCTGGTGCATGTGGCAAGGAATTCACCGGTTTATTTACCAAGCTCTCCTGGTCTTTAGAGCTTTTTAAAGATTTCTCTGGATTGAAGCACCATGTATTGAAGAAGCCTAATGTGATATAATGGAATTCTTTAAAAGTTTTTGTGTTTTTAAATGGTTTTGGACCAGAATTACTTAAGTATATTGACTTGATGCTTTTCAGTGATGACATATGCATAATAAATATAAGGTAAATTCAAAGTATATTATACATCTATGCAAACATTCTATATTCTCTAATTTCAACTTCTTCCTTGATCTCTTCCCTGAAAACCTCACAAGATAACCTTTAAAATGATCTATTATGTCTGCTACTTTAATAATTTGTTATTTTCAGTCACCTTAAGGAGACTAATTGAATTGTCTATCTTGAATATATCTGTTCAAATGCAAAAAGGGATTTTAGTGCTATTTGTGACTTTGACTTTAATGAACACAATGTCTTTGCTTCTTTGTAAAGTAGTTCTTTAAAATCAGACAAAGAAAAATAAAGATGCTTTACTTTTTACGACTACACAAGCACAATATGTGGAAAAAAGAAAAGGCAACAGAATTTTTTTTTTTTAAATGACGAGCATAGGTTTCAAGTGGAACTCATTCTGAGGCATGGTTGCAAGTGTTTCCTTTTATACTCTACAAACAGGGCATTGGGTAACATGATTGAGCCCTTACTAAGTTCTGGGCACTCTCTGAAGAGCATTTTTGAAGCCATAGTCTTTACTTTTTAAGAATTTTCTCTTCTATTGAAGATTTTAAATATTTGGTAGGTGGGGACATTTTGGCAGTTGTCATGGTGCTAAACAGGTCATTGGGAGAGCTGGAGAAGAGCACTCCTAATGAAGAGGGAATAGTTCATTGGTCTTTCTTGGGAAAAAATATCAAAGGGAAGGAATGTTGTTATCTTCTTAGAAATAATCTCTAGCTAACTCCATGGGCAATGAACGTCCTATGTAGAAGTTAGCCACCCCATACACCCCCAATATATCCATGGTGTAATCCTTAACCCCCCATTTCTTCATCTCTAAAATGGGAGTAATAATAATATCTACACAATAAGGTTATTGTGAGGATTAAATGAGATAAATGAATGGAAAGCACTGAGCTCAGGGCTTGGCATAAAATAAATATTTAATACATGTTATCTATCACTGTTGATGTGGTACCATACTTAGATCTGGCTTTCTATTTTAGCTTCACTACATACTTGCTATATAATCTTTGGAAAATTACATAATCTGTTTCTTTTCCTCTTATATATTCCTTCCTTTCTTTCCTAGAAAGGAGAATTCATTGGTAGTCTGGCAGACTTGAGATGGATTAGTGACTAAATGTACGGTTTGGGTGTCTAGCTGTCAAAGTGGAGAAAATTCCAATTCAAAGAACTAGATGAGATTTTGAAAGGTTGTTTTATCTGTCATCCCCCATCCTCCAAGGGTGTACTGACCACCCTATCTCCATTCTAGTCAGTACAGAAGCTCTCTTTATTCTGAAAGCCTGCAAAAGAGATTTTATAATCTTCCTTGGTTATGTGTTTCAATGATTAACACCAGGAAGTCCATTATACAAAATATACACATCTTAATTTGCTTTCTCTTGCTTTCAAGAAAAATATATTTATTTGAATGATAGACTTGCATGTGAGAAACCAAAATTAAACTTTCAATTTTTACTTCTTGAATCTTTCCTTTGAAGTCTTATTTATTAAATTAGTTTTGTGACCTTGAAAAAGTTGTGTAATTTCTTCGAGTCTCAATTTCTTAATTTTTAAAATGGGGATTGTGATAGAATTTATCAAGTAGGGTTTCAGGAAGATGAAGCTTGAAGATCCTGTATATATAGAAGTGTGTAGAACAGTCCTGGACAATTGAGTAGGATTAATTGACAGCAGTTATGTGATCAGTAGTAGATCCTTGGCATAAAAAGGACCCTTAATTCTCTTAAGTTTTATAGAACTTAGTTTTCAAAGTGCTTTCATATTCATTGCCTCATTCAATAAAAGGTATGCAGGGTAGATAACCTTACCAGTCATACTGTCTAACTTCCTACTTGATATAAATAAATGTTTCATTTGGGTTTGCTTCAGGATATTATTCACTGCAAACAAAGCTTGTATGTCATAAATTAGGGCTGGCTTTTTTTGGTCCTCTTTTTTCCCAGTCTCTTCTGTGTAATGTCAGTGCTCATTTATTTTATCTTCATACTTATTTCCAGAGCCCAACCAATGCTGCATTTCCCATATACCAATGTAAATGAATATTACCATGCTGATCAAAAGTGTTAATGTCAGTTATATGTCTTTGATTGGTAATTAGAAAATATTGAATTATTACATAATTCAATAGTTAGTTGATACGGGGTTTATGAGGGAGGATTAATAAAACGATCCTTGGTAGTGAAAAATGAGAATCACTTGACTACATGATTTCAGAGGTAAAAATATACATGGTCCTAGTGAGGAGATATGAATATAGGTAATCCTATGCAGTGTGCTAGTTGCTATAATGGAGATATGTATAAAAGCAGAAGTACCTGTGTCAAGGAGAGATTCTACTAAGAGGGGGCCTTTGAGCTGTGACTTAAAAGACGGTTGGGAATAGGTTGCTTGAGGTAACATCCTGAAAAGCATTGGATGTGGTGGGGGGAACATTTGATAGTATTATTAACTATTCTGTAGGTCTGACCCTGAAATGTCTCATATTTGTGTCTTTGTGACTCCAAAAGGGCCATGTCTATCATGAATGTGATGTGGTCCAGGCCAGCAGTTTAACACTTCTGTTTCTTAGCTCAGTTCTGTGGTCAGGGGCATTGTGAGTCATTTTAAGGTACAGAATAATTTTTCAAATTATTGCTTTCCTTCAAATGTGTCAACTAAGTATGAAAATTAAAATAAGTGGCTTATTAATATATGAACTGATGATCAGGACTGTGAATTAATAAAACCTTGTATCTTGCCCTGTAAGCATTAGATCTGAGCGTTATTTCTGAGTTTCCCTTATTGTTACAAGTCTTTAGGTGCCTCACGTTTATAACGAAGTTTTTCCTACTGCCAAGTTGGCATATTCCATAACTTCTTTTTTATTGAGAGATAACATGAAAATAAATTAACCCTCAGAGTAATCCAGATTCTTTGGAAGAAATAAAATGATTGTATAACGATAATGATGAAACAGTAGTAGTAGCAGAAGCAGTGGCAGCAGCAACAACCTCTCTCTACTTTTTATAACTTTCAAATAGGGATGCTAAATCGGTCCTTTTTAGTGTTGTAATCTGGGGTCTCATGTTTTCTAATAACTTTTCAAATGTCTTTTCTCTGAGCCCACAAGCCTTCGTTTCTATTTTTGGTTTGGAAGTTTTCTGGTGTTTAATAATTTGTTTCTCCAAATTAAACATGCCTATTGAGATTTTGCAGCTTGTATGACTTTGTGACATAATCATTTTCTGAAAAAGGCTTGGTGGTGATATAGGCTGGAGAAGTTATAGCCCTAGTTTCCAATGGCCTTCACCTGCTGTTTTCCTTACTACTGCTTTGGCATGCTGGAGACTCGCAGTGTTGATAATGCCATGAAAATATGATGAAATCTCTCCATTAAAAAGACAGGCTCTGGAGCTGGGTAAAGGGGGAAAAAGATATGAAAGTTCTGTAAAACAATTAAAAAACATCCCCTTAGCCATATTAAATTAGTTATGATGCTTTAAAGAATGTTTTCCTTTAGGGCTTTCAGTTGAGTTCTTTAATAAGAAGCAAAAACCCAAGGAAGAAGAAAATAAAAATTGAAATAATATAGCAACTGAATGAAGTTCAACTAACTTGGAGCACAGTGTATTAGTTAACTGAGTCTCAGGAACATTTTTAATTTTTGAGTGTGAAGATACATATATACACTCTAGGAAAATTGGACTATTTTAAAATTTCTTAGCTGTAATTCTTTCCAACTATAAAGATGCACATTGAAAATAAATACGGGATGGGGCAAAAAGTAGGTTTATAGTTGTGTATGTGAAACACAGAGTTTATTCTTGTATTATTATTTATTAATTATTGTATTATTTTCCACATGAACAACTATAAGCCTACTTTTGTTCCACCCTGTATATTGAGGTTTAGAAAAGAATTTTAATCTTGGAACAAGTAAACTGTATGTTATATCTAATTTTTATTTTTAATATAATATTCTAAGGTATTATTAAAATTAATTTTCAGCTTTTCTGAGGTTAGACCCTTGAAACTTTTACAGATAACAGTTCTAAGGACAATGCTTTCATTTGTGCTTTTTGTATAATTTTGTGTGTTTTACAGGGATGCTAAGGCAGAGTCACAGTACACTGAATACTTACATGTTTTAAATTGTGTAGCATTGTAACAAGCTTATTCTTTCTGAGACACACACACACACACATAGCAGCCTAAATTGGGTGGGAATAGTGAATTTAGGGACTCTTAATCCCCCCTGAATGGTGGGGAAAGAGTGAGAAATAGCTCAGCTTTTAATTGTGATACCTTGGGACCCTTTTCAAAGTACTCATCATATTAGCCATATCTTAGTTGTGAAGTCTTGTGTTTAATTTCTTCTTTATGTCCACATGGAAAACTTGTTAATGTTATCAGGAACTGTGTGAGTAAAGTATCTGGAAACCTGCACCCATTAATATTAAGTGCTAATTTTTTCTTTTGAATTTTGTTAGCACCACTTTCACATCTTTGGGTTTTCTCTTCTTTGTTTTTGATCTGCGCATACACCGGTTTCTATTATTAAAATGCCAATCAAATAGGCCATTTGCATCAATATGAGGCTATGATCATATAGTCTTTAGTTTTGCTTATTTACCAAATTTATATCTGAGATCATTTAAAAACAGAAATGTAATTTTATTAAATTTAGTGAGGGAGGGGCATTAACTTATTTGGTTATCATAAATTGTCTCAAGTGAAGCCTTCGTTTAGTTAAATAAGTGTATGTTAATGCATCTTAAAAGTAAATATCTTTGATTGTTTTTTAAAAATTTATCTTTATTGTTGAAAGTATTACAGACGTCGTCCCCCCCCCATTGGCTCCTTCCACCCTGCTTCTGCCCCCTCTCCAGTCCTTCCAGCACTATCTTTGATTATTAATAAAATGTTTGTTTGAATGTTATCACAAACAAAGCACTAGCTGGCATTCCCCCCCCTTGACTGGAGTGAATGTAGCATTTCATTAGCTGAGGTGAAAGGAGCAGAATTTAGGATGTTTAAGGAGAGAAAGAAATATAGATCTTAGGTAGTTTGGATAGCCTAAGGGCAACTAGAAAGTATTGTTGGTAAGGGTGAGGTGGAAGGAATTCCTCTGGTGAGACAATTTTAAGGCTTATTTGGGAGAACTTCTCACTATGATAGAATACTGGTCTGCGAACGTTGGGGATGAACACACCATCAGCAAAATGTTCATGAGCATGTGTCCTAATACACATGCATATTTATTTGAGATTACAGTAGTCCCCCTTATCCATGAAAGATATGTTCCAAGACCCCCAGTGGATGCCAGAAACTGCAGATAGTACTGACTCCTATATATACTATGCTTTTTCCTATACATACATACTTAAGATAAAGTTTAATTGATAAATTAGACACTGCAAGATATTAACAATAATGATGGGTAGTTATCGTATTTTAATAGAATAATTGTAACAGTATACTGTAATGTGAATGTGGCATTAATAAGTAAAAAAAAGTTACTTGAATGCAAACGCTGTGATCTTAAAACTGAGACAATTATTAAGTGACTAACGGGCATAGGGTGTACAGTGTGGATATGCTGGATAAAGGGATGATTCATGACCAGGATGGGACTGAGTGGGATGGCACGAAATTTCATCACACTCCTCAGAATGGTGCACAATTTAAAAGTTATGAAATTGTTTATTTCTGTAATTTTCCATTTTATATTTTTGGACCGTGGTTGACAGCGGGTAACTAAAACCACGGAAAGTGAAATCCCAGATAAGGGGGACTACTGTATATACATGTACTGTTGTGCTAATATATGCTATAAAAACATTCATAAGTAGATATTAAGAGAAAGAGGTATAGATACAATAATATTTTAAAACTAACTGTGATTCCTCCAAGCCCTATGATTTAATATGCTGGTTATTTTAAAAAGTCTTAATTTAACACTTTGTTATGAAGTGATTTAAGGGTTTGGTTCCAAGTTCTGTTTGCTTTGCTACATGGTTTTAATGCTGCCACAGCTGAAAATGGTACCTCAGAAACAGAACAGATCCAAATGGAAGAAGTATATGCTAATGCATCTTAAAAGTAAATATCTTTGATTATTTTTTAAATTGTTATACTAACTTATCAATTCTATACACAAACTATGTAAAAATGTTTTGTTAAAATTTGGCTAGTAAATATCTTTTCTGACGGCAATCAGCTGTTTTTGCTAATGAGGTTGAAGATATAGCATTTTCATATTTTTAATAAATGGGCTCAACACCCATTGAATCTCTTTGAAACATCATTAAACAGGTTGGAATATTCTCTTGCCAATTTTAAAATTAAAAATAGATGAGTGTTTTCATAGGTGATAGACATAGAATTTTTGGTAACAAAATCACTGTGATAGAATCATTTCCAAGCATGTTTTCAGAATACTTTTTCATAGCATGAATCTGTTTAGAAAAGTATTTACTTTCTTATTTGATAAAATATCACTTTTACCTTGAAGAAAAAGATTAAGTTTGTTTGATGGTATGTGTGTGTGTGTATGTATGTGTATATATATGTATATATCTATCTAGTCTAGTGTAGCTACATGGTAACACACACTCACAGCACCTTGTTAGCACATTTGGTACACTAGTTTTTTAGTTCCTTATCTTAGTTTGGAAATGTTGCCATGAGATAAGCAGGGGAACCTCTGGGTGGTGCAAACAGTTCTCATGGTTACTCCTCATCTCATTTCACAGCATTGTAAAGATTTTACTATGTTTTACGGATCTATTTTTAAAAGTAATTGCATCATCATTGGCTTAACAATGTGTCGCAATTGCTTGGCTACGAATGATGTAGTTAGTGAAGCCCATGGTACTGTCTCTGTAATCTTGTCTGTAATGTTTTTCCCTTAGTCCAGCTAGAGCAACCACTTCACCAGTGGTTACACTTTGCCAGTTTTCTCTAAACGTTACTTTTATTTAAAAAAGTAACACTGTTGAGATTATATTTTCTTTAGTACATATTTTAGTGGCTCATTCAAAAGTAGCACTTTGCCTTTTTAAATATCATAAACTGACTTTCAACAATAAAGAGAAATAAAAAAAACAAACCAAACCAAAACAATGAATAAATAAATATTATACACTGAAGCATGTTAAAAACATGTACATTCATGTATCCAAAAAGCAAGCATCCTACATGACCAAAGTTTCTTTTTCAAATCTTCACTCATGTTTCTATGCAGCTTCCAGCACTGTTTGTGGCAGTACTCACTGTGCCTACCTAGAGGACATCATTCACGTTGCATTTTAGGCAAACGGTTACACAGAGTTGTGCATGTGGCAACTCTGATTTTTAGCAAGGGAATACGTTTAAATTTGTTGCCATATTGTTTTCTGTGTATTATTTTAGCCAGTATTATAGCAGCAGGAAGAACAAGTGTTTTTCTAACAGCATATGGCTTTTTGTCTTTTATAGTTAAAGAACTTCAGAAGAGGTTTCTAAACATTTGACATTATATTTGGTGAAATTCTGTAAAATGTTGAATTGAGTATTATATGATTTTTAAAAATTGCAAAAATGTGTATCTGCATGCTTAGTTTTTAAATGTCTTACTGATTGTAATGGCTTCATATTCTTGTTATTTAATATCTCAGTGTAAAATAGGGTAAGGGTATACTGTTAATGATGCTAGATATAAATCTATATCTAAAGTAGTATTCTTGATGAGTAAAAAAAAAAATCTCAGCCTATTTCTTGTCAGATCTGCTTGGATCATCATTTTTATCTTATAATTTGGTCACTAAAGGGCTAGTATAGTACAAGTGTTCACTTGGTCATAGTATTATTGTCACTAAGGCCTATATTATTAATATTATTCTCAAACTGGTCTCTTTGGAAGAATCTTTAAAAACTACTTGAGCATTTGTTCAGGGTTAATTTAGTTAAAAACTAGACAATATTATCTATTATCTATAATCAGATAATATTATCTATAATCACATTAATATTTTACGCATAGACCCAGAGTGTTAATCTGTATTTAAATTTGTTAGGATTAGTTTTTCTTTTTAAATGGATAAATATGCATAAGTATGCTTATATAGTGTACTCCTTGGATGTGAGCATACTTTGGAGACCACTGAAATAGAAAGGTAAATGGGAAGGCAGCTCTTCTCACCACTATACCACCAACGCTAATCAACAAATGACATGTGCTGGCGAGGGTGTGGAGAAAGAGGAACCCTGGTACACTGCTGGTGGAATGCAGACTGGTGCAGCCACTACAGAAAACAGTATGAAAGTTCCTCAAAAAATTAAAAATGGAGCTGCCTTTTGTCCCAGTGATTCCACTCTTAGGAATGTATCCTAAGAATCCTGAAACATTAATCAGAAAGAATATATGCACCCCGATGTTCATAGCAGCATAGTTTACGTAGCTAAGATCTGGAAACAACACAAGTGCCCATCAGTAGATGAGTGGATAAAAAAGCTGTGGGACATTTATACCATGGAATATTATGCAGCTGTAAAGAAGGATCTCATACCCTTTGGGACCGTAAGGATGAACTTGGAGAATATTATGCTAAGCAAAATAAGATAGGCAGATAAAGACAAATATCACATGATTTCCCTTATATGTGGAATCTAAAGAACATAATAAACTGATGAACAGAATAGATTCAGGGACATAGAAGCATGGAACAGATTGACGAATCTCAGAGGGAAGGTGGGGGTAAGTGGGGAGAGATTAACCAAAGAATTTATATGCATATATGCATAACCCATGGACACAGACAATAGTGTGGTGAAGGCCTGGGGTGGGGAGAGTGGGTGTGGGGTAGAAAGGGTCAGTGGGGAAAAAAGGGGACATTTGTAATATTTTCAACAATAACAAAAGAAAAGTAAAAAAGAAAAGTAAGTGGGAAAGAAAGGTGAGGAGGGTGTGGTGAGTCAAGGAAGAAAAGCATAGTTTCCAGATAACTCTCTGCTGGGATAAAATCCATCTGAAGAATGTAGCTAGTCTCTGAAAACCTGAGGCAGGGAGTGGGGCTACAGATTTATCAGTATTGGGGTTCAGAAAACCCAGTAGTGTGGCATTTTTACAGGGCTGTGATATGAGAGAAGAAGCAGACTTAAGCCATCCTTTATTCTTTAAGGAGAACCAGTATGAAGCATTTGTTAGTGTGAAGGGGTCAGTGAGGTTCCACAGTTAAGTGCATGTATCATGCTGCAGGAGAGGGTCCACATGGAGAATCACTGGTCTTGGTACCCTCTGTTTGCATAGTTTTGATCTCAGCTTTACTCTGTTGCTTCTGTACTCAGCTTTCCTTGGATTTAGATGCAGTCAGAGCAGAAGTTGGGAAAGGCGAGGCAGCAAACGCGGGATAGCTGTAGGCTAACGTTTGTCTTCCGCGTTCTCTTCTTTCCCCCCTTCTCCCTTTGCTCTAACTTGATATACTTGTTACGTAGCTTGATATAGCAGCAAGAACCCAGTTTGGGAGTTTCAGCTCTGCCAACAAACTTTGGGTGACATTGGCTAAGTCACTTCTTTCTAGGAATTAGTTTCTTCATTGGCGGAATGAAAAGTTTGATGATCTCCAAAGAAGTTCAGCTCTGACATGTTTTTTATACCTTGTGGGATAAGGCTCCGTGCTGCCTCTACACTTTTAATGAAGTTTCCTGTTCTGTACATCAACCTTAAAGCACCATATCTCTGCTTTCTAAAAAGACAAATGGCTAGGAATATAATTTAATAAATGAATTTATGCTGGTGGACTCATGAGCAAAAACTGTAAAATATTTCTAGCTTTTTCTCTTAACTCTCCAGACAACTTTGGTTAAGTGCATTTCCACAGTGTGATCCTAGATAGTGCTCTCGCTTTCTAACCTTAAGTGGCTAATGAGAACTTTAGGAAGGAAGTATTAGCATCTGAAGGGTTGTGTCTCGGAAGGCTGTTGGGCCAGAAGAGATAGGCAGGGCGTTGGGATACAGCCATCAATTCATTGCATGTGTTTGGCCAGGCTGGCAGCAGTGGCCAGTGCCAGGTTTTTTGAGTATGGTTTCTGTCACCAACAGAGTTGGCTGTCTTTGAAGTCTGCTAGTTAACCTCTTCCAGAATCTTAGAGTGCAACTATCACTCAGGAGGGGGGTGATAAAGGAATCTTGGGGTGGGGTAGGGGTCTAGACACACTCCTACATGCAGTAAGAGCTTAATTGTCTTCTTCCAACAATATTTTGAAGCATCTAGGAAATGAACAGATTTCAGGTTTTCTCGTTTTCTTTTCAGTACCTATTCATTGTCACAGAAGGAGGCAATATGGAGTAATGAAATAGATGCATATTACCAAACATATGTTGGGCAATTACCATATACCAGACACATTTCTGGGTGTTTTTATAAGATGAAGATAATAACCTGTATCATAGTTTTTGAGAAGTTTCAATATACAAAATATACTTGGCAGAGTGGCTAATATGTTGTAAGCTCTCATTAAACATTAGTGATTGTTATTTTATTATTTCATTTGCATAACAACACTGGGAGGTAGATGTCATTATTCTTATTTCATAGACAAATAAATTAAGGTTGGAGAGGAAAAATAACTTGCCCAAGGTCACATAGCCATTAAGTGGCAGAACCATAATCTAAATCCAGATGTCCTAGCTTGAAGTCCCATGGTATTTCTGCTATATAATACAGCTGCCTGTAACAGGCAAGTAAGTCATGAGATTTCCTCCAGATAATCTACAAGCTAGATAATCAGGAGCTTGGATAATCAGGATAATCAGGAGCTGAACATGCTATTATGTGATGTTGAATTTTAGTAGATTTGGTTATTAAGGTAGTCCTTGCTTTGCATGGTTTGATGTTAACTGGAATTCATGTATATCAGAACTGTATCCTCTCTTTGCATGGTTCTGATCTCAGCTTTACATAGTTCAGATGTTATGGATTGATCAGTTACTACAGAACCTTGCAAAGTGAGAACTTAGCTCCAATATACACTAGTTGCAGTTAACACAGTATAGTGCAAAGTGAGGACTGCCTGTATTTCTATCAGCTTCACATTAACATAGAGAAATTCTCAAATTCTCTGTCCTTTGGACCAGTTAGGTGGCTTATTTCCATTTGATGATATTCATTATCTTTTGCATTCTTTTACTTACAAGGTTCTGTTCCTGTTGAGGGGGAGCACGGGTAAGTAAGGTCTATGAAGTCACTGATGATTGGCTCTTGGCTTATAGGCCACCACCTCTGACATTTATTGTATATAGCAGATCTCTCTCTGGAATTCCACAGAAACACCTGCTTTCTTTACTTTTTTTTTAATCTCTCCCCATTACGTGTCTGAAAGTTAATTGTTAAGTAAGCAATAAACAATAAATGGCTTTAAGGATTCAAAGAGGAACAGATATGCCTTGGTATTTTATAATAGATGACTTTAAAAAGATTTTTTATTAAATACTAATTAAATATTTGCATAGCTGTTACATACATGTCTGGAAATTGTTGCATTTTCAGTTGGTTAATAGGTTAACAAGAAACTGTGTACTGGTTGTTTTATCGACTACCTGCACAGTCACTACTTTACTGATTATTTTTTCTCTCTGTTGAACATTTGGGCTGAAATGGCTAGCCTTAAGCATATATTTTGGTAACATGTAAAAGTATCTTAAAGGAAAGGTCTATATAGTCATTTCCAAGTATGTTATAAAAGTCTTTGAAATATCAATGTTTAATGTAACTTCTGAAATAGTGAAATGGTACATTAATTGCTTCTTCGTAGTAAGTTTAGCCATTTGGCCTATTAATTATTTGAAAACATCAGAGGTCTTCTTTAGTGTGTAACTTGTAGACTTTAGGGGAGAATTGAGCCACAAGTATTGTTTGCCACTAAAATGTAACTTATTTTTTATTTTCAAAATAGAGATTGGCATATTTAAAAGAATGAGACAGTATTCTTAGTTCCTAATACAAATAAATCTCTGTTGGTAGTGAGGGTTGCTGTACGGATAGGTCCCAACCTTGTCACTTCTGGGGAACAGCAGTGAAATTGTTTGTTCTGACAGCAGACAGCCCCATTGCAGAGCCCTGGTTTAATGTTACATTAAGTATTAGTGCTGTTCTTTCAGAAGCTATTATACTGTGACATCAAAGATTTTCTGACAGGGCAGTGGTAGGTTAGCACTGAAGTTGTCTACTGAAATTTTAAAGAATGGAATTAAATATATATGATCAAACTTTAATATGAGATAGAGACAGAATTAGAATGGTTTAAAGAAAGTTGAAGAAGTGATAATCTATAGGTTGACCTCTTTGTCTCTTCTTGTTTAAGCCAAATTCTGTTACCTTTTATTTATACAGCAAGTACAAATGGCCATTATATTAATGCTGAGATAGTTGAACATTTTCAGAAAGACATTATGAATAAGGAAAAAACAGCCTTTTGTAAGATAAAAATGGTTAGATTGACCTGCAGAGTGTTTGATATAAATGTACATGTGGACAGTAATTGCAATGACCTGACTTCCTTCTTGCTGATCCATTAGTTAAAAGGATCAAACTACACACTCTATTAAAGTTACAGGAGTACAATTTAGATGGCAAGCAAAGAGATGAAAAGTCTTGTAACTAAAAAGGCTTAATTTTTCATAGTTTTATAAATATAGGTAACTTAAAAATTAATCGGATTACAATGATGTCTTTTGAAAAGGCTAACTTTGGTTAAATATTGAGAACTACTAGTCGTTTTTGTTTGTATAGGCTTTCTTTTGACAAAAATAAACATTATAGTTTCAAGTATTTCTTAAATAAATTTTTGTAGTGAAATCATACTTGCTGTAACTATAGCATTACTGTGATATTTTCACAAAATAATCTTGGTAATATAAAATGTCAATTAATTTTATAAGAACAGTTCAATGTCTGGACATTTTAGACAACAGTTTTTTGAGATTAAGCAAATACCTCATATGTTAAGATGAATATGTTTTCAGTACTATAGTGTACTTTTTGTTAAAATAATAGTAAACAAAACTTTTTTTCAATTATATACAAGATATACCATGATATATTTTTCTTAAATAATTAGTATTATATACTAATTATTAGTAATATAATACTAATACTGTCAATTGAGAAGTAACTGGAACAAAAAAGATATTTCTTTATAGGTACTTGTGTATTTGATCATGTTTTAAGATAATTTCCTTCCAGTTCAAAGTAATCTATAATATTGTATGAAAACAGTTATTAAAAAAGCTGAGCCCAGCCGGGCATGGCTCAGTGGTTGAGCGTCGACCTAGGATCCAGGCGATCGGGGTTCGATTCCTGGTCAGGGCACATGTCCAGGTTGTGGGCTGCAGCCGATCAATGACTCTCTCATCACTGATGTTTCTATCCCTCTCTTTCCCCCTCCTCTCCTCTCTCTGAAATCAATAAAGATATATTAAAAAAAAAAAAGCTGAATTTATAGGTCTTTGCTCTGGCATGTATCTCACAGTTTTATTCACACATAGATTGAATTGCACAGGGAAATGTTGTTACATCCTTTAAAAATAATTAAAAATGATTACTCTAAAATAAAATGCCCAAGGATTTCTACTGTAATTCTCAAAACACTTGTTGAAAGTGAGATACTTGAACCTATAGGTCTGAAATGAAGTTGAATATATAAAAATGCTTTCACCTTTTAAAAGTTTTTGTTTGTTTTTATTTATGGTATAATAAAATGAAATGGTAACAAATCAAAAGAAGTGACAGGACAAATATGAAGAAAATGTTATATTTTTTTCTCCGAGGGCCCTGAAATCTTATGTTCCAAAAATGTTCAAGTAAATTAAATATTTTAAAAAAATGTTATAATTCAAATCAATGACAGTACTTGGTAGGAAAAAACCCAGGAGAATGTTGGGATAGATGTTTAGTCATTTAAAAGCAGTAATCCTATATAAATATTTATATTATCAATATTGTTTCAATCATTTTACTTCTGCTAAGTACAGGCATCCTAATTTAAAATTCCTTGAATTGCTATTCTGCAAATAGGATACATATAGTTTAGTAATGTTGCCAATAGCTGGTTTAAAGCAACATAGATATATTTGAAAATTTTTAGTATCGTTATTAACTGAAGTACTATAAAGGATTTTGGCCTTTTTCATATGATGATAAAGGAAAGTATGAGTACTTTAACTAATTTGAATTGTTTTTAAAAACTTTTAAATTCTGGTTCATCACACTGTCTATAAAACAATTCATCAGCACTGTGTCCCAAGAGAGTGGTTTATAGGTACAGTCAGCCCTTTACAAGGGGCTGCTAAATGAATGTTGACAAGAAGGATTATTTATTTACTTATTTTAGAAAATTTTGTGCATTTAAATTAAAAGCTACTGGAAATTACATTTTGGAAAATCTCTTAGACAATGTGTTATGGGAGATATAGTTGCCTTTTTTTTTTTTTAGTTTTCAAATATGTTTTTATTTTACGAATGAAGTTATATTCTGCTTAAAAATTGAAGAAACATTTTTCCAAGATACAAACAAACAGAAGTAGACACATAGTGCAGAAAGACCACCAAGAGGTTCAGAGATAACAATTTTTTCTTAAAACACTAATAAAAATTATGGGCAATGTGCATGTACATACATACAAAAATGCTGGAATAATGGGAAGAGCATAATTCAGACAATTTCCGGATGGCTCAGAGTTTCTATTTTACATTTATCTTCCATATTCTTTATGTTTCAAATGCTTTAAGGAAAAATCTGATGCAAAAATTTTAAGGTTTTGCCCAGCTAGCATGGCTCAGCAGTTTGAGCATCAACCTATGATCCAGGAGATCGCAGTTTGGTTCTGGGTCAGGGCACATGCCCGGGTTTCGGGCTTCATCCCTAGCAGGGGGTGTGCAGGGGGTGCCCAATCAATGACTCTCTCATCACTGATGTTTCTTTCTCTCCCTCTTCCTTCCTCTCTCTCTGAAATCAATAAAAAAATATATATATATTTTAAAAAGTCAAGGTATCATAGACTTTACCTTTATTTATATTTGTAAAAAATTTATCTTTATTGTTGAAAGTATTACAGATGTCCCTCTTTCCCCCCATTGATCTCCTCCATCTCGTAGCCACCCCACCCTCAGGCCTTCCCCATACCAATGTCTGTGTCTATGGGTTATGCTTATGAACATGTAAGTTCTTTGATTAATTCTCTCCTCACCCACTCCTCCTACACCTCCACCTTCCCTCTTAGATCCCTCAGTCTGTTCCACGCTTCTATGCCTTTGGATCTGTTTTCTTCATCAGTTTATTTTGTTCATTACATTCTAAGTATGAGTGAGATAATGTGGTGCTTGTCTTTCTCTGACTGGCTTATTTCGCTTAGCATAATACTCTCCACTTACCTCCACAATGAGGTATCACTTCACACCTGTCAGAATGGCTGCCATCAACAAATCAACCAACTACAAGTGCTGGCGAGGGTGTGGAGAAAGGGGAACCCTCCCTAGTACACTGCTGGTGGGAATGCAGACTGGTGCAGCTACTATGGAAAACAGTATGGAGGTTCCTCAAAAGATTAAAAATGGAACTGCCATTTGACCCAGTGATCCCAAATCTAGGAATTTATCCTAAGAATCCTGAAACACCAATCAGAAAGAATATGTGCACCCCTGTGTTCATAGCAGTGCAGTTTACAATACCTGAGATCTGGAAACAGCCCAAGTCCCCATCAGTAGCTGAGTGCATAAAAAAGATGTGGGACATTTACACCATGGAATACTATGTAGCTATAAAAAAGAAGGATCTCTTACCTTTATTTTTTTAAATAGAGTAATATGCTTTTATTGTTTTCCTCATATTTTAATTGAATTTATTGGAGTAACACTGTTTAACAAAATTATACAGGTTTCAGGTGCACAGTTCTACAACACATCATTTTACACTGTATTGTGTGTTCACCACTCCAAGTCAAGTCTTCTTCCATCACCATTTATCCCCCCATACCCTCCTTCACCCCAAGTGCCCCCTCCAACAGCTGTCAGCTTGCTGTCTATGAGTCTGTCTTTATTTTGCTTGTTTATTTTCTTCATTATATCCCACATGTAAGTGAAATCATATGGTACTTGTCTTTCTCTGACTGGCTTATTTCACTTAGCATAATGCTCTCCAGGTCCATCCATGCTGTCACAAAGGATAAGGTTTCCTTTTTTTTTTTTTTAATATATCTTTATTGATTTCAGAGAGAGGAAGGAAGAGGGAGAGAGAGAGATAAACATCAATGATGAGAGAGTCATTGATTGGCTGCCTCCTGCACATCCCCTACTGGGGATCGAGCCCACAACCCAGGCATCTGCCTTGACTGGGAATTGAACCCTGATCTCCTGGATTATAGGTGGATGCTCAACCACTGAGCCATGTCCAGCCAGGATATATATATTTTTTATGGTCAAGTAGTATTCCATGGTGTAAATGTACCACAGCTTTTTTATCCACTCATACAATGCCGGGCACTTGGGCTGCTTCCAAATCTTGGCTATTGTAAATAACACTGCAATGAACATAGAGGTGCATATATTCTTTCAAGGTAGTGTTTCAGGTTTCTTGGGATAAATTCCCACAAGTGGAATTGCTGGGTCCTAAGGCAGTTGCATTTTTAATCTTTTGAGGTAACTCCATACTGCTTTCCACAGTGGCTGCACCAGTCTGCATTCCCACCAACAGTGCACTAGGTGCACTTTCCTCCACACCCTTGCCAACACTTGTTGTCTCTTGATTTGTTGATAGTAGCCACTCTGACAGGTGTGAGGTGATATCTCATTGTGGTTTTAATTTTCATTTTTCTGATGATTAGTGATGTTGAACATTTTTTCATATGTCTATTGACCTTCTGTATGTCTTCCTTGGAGAAGTGTCTATTCAGGTTCTTTCCCCATTTTTTTAATTGGATTTTTTTGTGGGGGTGAGTTTTATAAGTTCCTTATAAATTTTGGATATCAACCCCTTTTCAGATGTATTGTCGAATATGTTTTCCTATTCCGTGGTTCCCTTTTCATTTTGTTAATGGTTTCCTTCGCTGTGCAAAAACTTTTTAGTTGGATGTAGTACCATTTGTTTATTTTTTTCTTTTGTTTCCCTTTCCAAGGAGATATAGTAGAAAAAATATTGCTATGAGAAATGTCTGAGATTTTACTGTTTATGTCTTCCTCTAGGATTATCATGATTTAGTCTCATGTTTAAGTCTTTAATTCATTTTAATTTATTCTTGTGTAAGGTGTAGGAAGGTGGTCTAGTTTCAGTTTTTGCATGTATCTGTCCAGTATTCGCAGCACTATTTATTGAATAGGCTGTCTCTACCCCATTGCACATTCTTGCCTCCTATGTCTACTATTAATTGACTATAGATGCGTAGTTTATTTCTGGGCTCTCTATTCTGTTCCATTGATCAGTTTGTCTGTATTTATGCCAATGTCATGCTGTTTTGATTACTATGTCCTTGTAGTATAGTTTGAGATTAGGTAGTATGATACCTCCAACTTTATTTTTCTTTCTCAAGATAGTTGTTGCTATTGGGAAAGTGAAGATGGTTAGTGTAAAAAGCACCAAAAATATTTTCAGATTCTATAATGTAATGAATGTTTTGATTGAATAATGGACAGAGGGTTGTGGATACACTTAGGAGGAAATATCACTTTTGACTGAGTGAAGGTTCTCTGCTACTATTTTTTGTATACAATTTGAATTTTTATTGTTTACCTCTTTACCGTAAAGCCAGTTCAATATGTCCTTATTTTTACGTCTTGTTAATATCACTGAGGTAGAATTTACATAACTTAAAATTATCCATTTTAAAGTGAACAGTTCAATGGCATTTTAGTATGTTTACAGTGTTGTGCAACCACCATATCTATCTAGTTTCAAAACATTTTCATCACCCCAAAAAGAAACCCCATGCCTATTGAAGCAGTGATTCCCCCTTTCTCCCTGGCCCAGCACCTGGGAACCATCAGTTTTGTGTGTTTTTTCTGTTTCTATGGATTTACCATTTTTGATATTTCATATAAATGAAATCATACAATATGTAACCTTTTGTTACTAGCTTTCTTTTACTTAGCATAACATTTTCTAGGTTCATCTGTACTGTAGCATGTATGAGTATTTCATTCTTTTCATGACTGAATAATATGTCATTGTATATATACCACAATTTGTTTACCCATCAGTTCATTGATGGACATTTGGGTTGTTTCTACTTTTTGGCTATTTTGTATAGTGCTGCTATGAACATACATTGGCAAGTATTTTTCTGAGTACTTGTTTTCAATTCTTTTGGATATATACCTAGGAATTGAATTCCTGGGTCTTACGATTATTCCACGTTTAACTTTTTGTGGAACTGCCATACTGTTTTCCACAGTAGCTGCACCACTTTACATCCCAAGCAACCAACAATGTATGAAGGTTCCAATTTCTCCACATCCTTTTGAACACTTTTTATTTCCCATTTTTAAAATGATAGCCATCAAAGTGGCTGTGTCAGGTGCTATTTTGATGCCTATTTCTTGAAGTTAGAGCTGAGGATCTCTGAAAACCGTAGGGAAGTAATGGGTTTGGTTGAGCACCTAATTGGTTGAGATACAACAGGCTTGACTGACTCAATCTATTCCTTTTTCCTCAGCAGGAATTATACTGAGCTTCCCAGAGCTTTAGGTGATCAAACATCAATCCTATGTAGTGTTGTTCATTCATCGGAATCTGTTATCTTCAGGGCAGGATTCTAACTCTTCTAGGACGTGAAATTTAAGTATTTTAAAGGTTTGTAACAATATTTGTGGATCCTCACAGGACTTACTGTGAAGATGAGCCTAACAGGTGTTGCTCATATTTCAGAAGACCCTTGAAGACTTCTGATGTAGCATCTCAGGTAGCTAGTGGTAAACTAAAGAGCTGGTACTTTAAGTCAGAAATTCCAAACTTTTGGTCTTAGGACCTCTACACCTTGGAAAATTATTTAGGACTCCAAAAGGACTCTGATGACATGGTATAGTTCCAAAGGTTCTTGATACCCTGTTCGTGTATATGAAGTCTGTTTTCTCTCTATTGTTTAGATTGGATAATTTCTGTTGTTCTTCCATTTTATTGATTCTGTCCCTTTTCTGCAATTGAACCCCTCCATTGAGCTTTTTATTTCAGTTGTAGTTTTCAGTTCTAAGTTTTCCATTAAGTTCTTTTTTAAAAACTTTTTGTTGTTGTTGAGGCTTTCTGTTTTTTACTGTTTCTAGTGTGTTTGCAATTGCTCAATTATCATGGCTGCTTTAGAAAGTCTGTCAGATAATTCTGACATCTTGGTGTTGGCATCTTTCGATTGTTCTTTTTTCATTTAGATCTCTTTCATTTAGCTTGAGATCTTTCTGGTTCTTGGTATAACAGTGATTTTTGTTTGAAACCTGCTCATTTTGTATTATATTATGACACTTTTATATAAACCTTCTGTTTTAGCTAGTTTTCTTTGACACTGTTCCAGTAGGGGAAGGGTGGTTGTTACTTTGTTACTGCCATGTGGACGTGGAAGTCCAGGCTCCTCCCCTGTGTGTGGGCTCCTTGTTACTGCTGGATGAGGAGTTCCTGCTCCCCATGCGGTCTTCACTGACATCACAGTAAAAGGGGCCTGTTACTGCTGAGCAATGGTGAAAGTTTTGATTCTTTACTAGGTTTCCTCTGATTCCATCCCTGGGGGAAGGGAACCTCTTCCTGCTTTCTGAGAGTGGCAGTCCAGGCTCCTCACATGTTCTCACTAACAAAGAGAGCAGACAGGGTGGCTATTACTGGCTGGTGGGAATAAAAATCTCAGATCCCTACCTAGTATTCTTGACACTTCCCTGGGGGTGAGTGTTGGATGCCTCCTTATAGCCCTGAGAGAGTAGAAGTCTAAGGCTCCCCACTTGGCCTTTATTTGAGGAGGTCAGTATAGAGCCACAGTTTTTTGTTGTTGTTGTTCTTTTCTGTAGCGTTTATCTGGAGTTAGAATGGTTATTAACTAACAGTTTTCTGACTAGCTAAAAGTTGCCCCTTTCTTAGTTCTTTGACTAGAGTGAGCAGGTTCTTCTTGGGACTACTTTTGGTTCTAGGTTGCTGGCTTCTTTAGTTCCAAATCTGGGATACATGAGGCAAAGAGATAATTCAGGGAATTCACTACTTGTCATTTCTTGGGTCCTGAGGGTCTAGCCAGTCTGCTTTCTTCTTTCCACTATTTAGAGCCTTCTGTTGTTTATTTTATATATAATGTTCAGGGTTTTTAGTTGTACTTGGAGGAATAGGGAAATGTTTTTCTACTCCGTCTTCCCAGAAATGGAAGTCTCTGTATTAGAAATTTAAAATACAAATATACAGAAGCATACCTTTCATTAGCTTTTAGAGGAATGACATCATTATGTAGCCTTTGGAAAACTATGCTGTACACTTGCAAGGAAATGAGAGTGAAAAGACAAATTTATTATCTTTATCAGGAAAATAATTTTGACCTTGCAGACCTCTGAAAGAGGCTTGGGGACCCTCAGAGATCCCATGACCATACTTTGAGAACTGTTGTCCTCAGTTATAATCTATCCAGGATCCTAAAATATTAATGTTGACAATATCAACTTTAAAACAATTTTTATTAAATGCCTATTGTTCTGATCAGGCATGGATCCAAGTGCTGAGGATGTAGCAGGTGGGAGGTGGACCAAGTCCCTGCCCTCATGAGCTTTGACTTCTAGGCAGTTGGTCTAGCAGATGAATGAAGTCATACGGTATCTATTTGCTTAAGTTAAGACCTTACATTCATATCTCAGGGATTTGTCAGGGCCTGTGTGGGGCTGTTTATTTACAGCAGGTGAGGCAGTGCAGCTGCAGTTATTGACAGGAGAAGTTCAGACTGCTGGGCAGACTGTGGTGCCCAAAGCAAGTGGGCAAAATACTTTGTTGCAGCCTAGACAGCATGATTTATGATTACGCTATTTTTAAGACACCTGTGTCTCTTCTCTTCCCTTCCTCCCTTTTGCCTTTCCTCCCCTGCTCCCTCCTTCCCTCCCTGTCTCATTCCCTTCTTTATCCCCTCTCTCCCTCCCTCCCTTCTTTCTTTCCTTTCTTTCTTCCTTCCACTTTGAGTTAGCCTATTTCCTCAGATCATTTCTCCAATTCTTGCCACCCTCTCACCTGAGGAAGTTATAGCCTCATGCTTCATATATGTATATATTTAATATATATATTCCTGCCATGTTTTAAGGACAGCACTAGGTACTTGCAATAGCACTGGCAATTACATTTGAAGCCCTCTGGTCTTAGAGCAAAAGTTGAAATATTTTAGTGTCATGGCTTAAAGAGATCAATATTCTAAGGCATGCACTGTGTTGCTTGCATGTACCTAATCATTCTAGTCTCCAATTTTAAATGGCTTTAACAGTTCCTTTGTACGAATCCAGCACAACATTTATGAATGGATTGATTTTGAAAACTTCCCTGTGCTCTCTCTCACCCTCAGCACTTAAGTAAAAAAAAATTGGACTTGCATTTTCTTGAGCCATTGCTCTTAAGGGTAGTCTGATATTTGGTATCAAAATATGCCTATGATGGCTGTAGTCTAAAACTTTCCTTTTTTCTTGACAAAAAAAGGCAAAATAAAAAAACCTAAATTTTAAACTTTGCTTTAATTAAAATAAGCATTATAGGCATGCATTTGAATGGTGCTCTGATAGCCTAGGAAAATCACAAGTTCAAAAGTAAATATTGCCAGCACTCTTTAGATTCCCAGTAATAGCAACAAATACTGTGAAAATTACAGTTTAGGAAAGAAGATTAGTACAATATGATTAGTAAGGCATGAAAGGCAGTAACAAGTAACTGAGAGACAGGGGTTAAGTAATTTTATTTATTTTAAAGGTAGAAAGCTGCACTTTTGTGTTTTGATTTTGCTATTTTTAAGACACACCTGTGTCATACTTGCTATACTCACAAATTCCAGCTGTGAATAATGGATATCATTGAATGAGTGTAAATGGTGTATTGACTGCTCTTTTCAGCCTATAACACACCTTCCTTGTTGGCACCAAAGAGCAATGAATGAGGCATTTTATTAAAGCTGAGGCTTGTGCTTCTAATCAAAGGTCACTGGTTGGCTCTCACTTTTCAGTTTCAGATTGACCTACGTTTGATCAGGGGGGCAGCCACGAAATTATTATGACAGAGACTTTGTACTAAGCTGTATCTGCCTGTTGAAACTTAAAAGCCTTTGGAACGGTGGTGCTGACAGGACGTGAGCGCTACAGGAACATGCAAGCTGCGTAATGCCTTAAAGGAACTTTAAAGCATCATCTTCCTTTTGTGTTGTTTGAGTTTCAGATACTATTAACATACTAGTGAAAAGGTGTTTTATTGATTAAAGAAGTTTTTTCTAGCAAACATACATTATGACAGTTTTTTGGTTTTTTTTTTACTACTTTTTCTGCTCAGCCCCTGCTTTATATAGCAAGTTCATTAACATGTAGATATGCAGTGATTGAAGTCAGACTGCTTTTTACAGTGGAGTTGTCTTGATATAATGAGCTACTCTTTAATGTTCAAAAAATTGTTGTTACTTTCCAAAAGGGGTTGTTTGTGAATTTCATTAAATTTAATCTCCTCTTCAAACAGTTTCAGCATTGTTTAGTTTACTACAATTAAAATACTTTCTGATGCTAAAAAATCACTTTACAGATGTATCACAAATGGAAGCACTGTGAGAGGGGCTTTGTATTTTTACTTTGAAAGAAAAGCTGCTATTTAGCTGAGAATTCTCATTTTTTTAAATTGGCGCTCCATATGGAGAATCAGAAGAGGGTATACTTACTGTACTGCTAAACAGGCTAGTTTGCTCATGAGGTTTAGGTTTCACAACTAGTTTATTCAATCCCTGGACTAAAGCATTGGTCTAATCATGGTTGAAAAATAAGGGCCTTAACCTTGCCTTCTCAGTTTACTAGAGTATAACCCCTTCATCATTAGAATGCTGGAAGTCTTGAGAAATAACAGATATAGTGAAGTTAGGTTTCTGCTTTGGACAGAAGTTCTCAAAGAGGCATATGAGAGACTGACTAAATTCTCAGTTGCAGACCAGCGACAGTAGTATGTGGTAAGTATTTCGTTCTTTGTAAATCATCCTTGCCACTTAGGCAAGCATAGTTTCCTCCTGGTCAGTAGGACTTGAATGGTATGAGAACAATCCTTGGCATTTCTTGCAGATTGGGCACAGAAAAAGGTAGAATGTCTTTTTGAAGAGTATTTAGCAGGTGGAAGATTTAAAAGTTCCCAGGTGATAGGAGGGGAATTTTTCAGGTGAACCTCAGAGAGGTTGGCTTATGAAGGCAGGAGGTTGGAAAGTTGAGAATAAAGTATTTCATTTTTTAAAAAAAAATCCTCACCCAAGGATATGTTTTAGGGAGAGGAAAGGGGGGAGGGGGGGAGAAACACTGATCGTTTTCCTCCGACATGTGCCCTGATCGGGGATCGAACCCACAACCTAGGTATGTGCTCTGACCAGGAATCACACCTGCAACCTTTTGTTGTACGGGACACTCCAACCAACTGAGCCACCTGACCAGGGAATTATTTGATTTCTTAAAGTTTTGGCCAGCCATTGGAGTTTATAGAGCTCTGTGAGTCCTACTATGTTTGACCTGTGCTCAGGAAAATGCTTTTCCAGGATGTTTCTTTCTGCTTTAGTTTCACAGGCCACTTACATAATGTGAAAACATCTAGTTAAGTCAGGAATATAAATCAGAGATTCTTGATGGTTGGCATTGTGTAGAAAAAATACTTTAGATGTTTGGCTAATTTTTGAAACTGTGATTTGACTTCTTAAGGACAGAGCTAGCATCTGACACTTAACAGGTCTTTATTAGACTGAACTAATCACATCACTAAGTGGGCCTTTATGATGTACATTATGATGTAGCTATATAACAAAAGGCTCAATCACGTATCTTTATTACCCAGATATGACATATCATCTGAAAAAGGCACAACTCTTGCTTCGTATAAGGCATGAAGTATTTCCATAGCCTTATAGGAGCTAGTAATGATGATACTTCTGATATTATCATTTATAATAATAAAAAATTATAATAATCTCAGTATTATCATTTATAATTATAAAGGTAATACTATAAGGTGAGAAATAAGGATATTTGAAATAGATACATAAGAGAATTATATATGAGCAAAGGGTGATTATGGAATAGTAAATGAAAGAGTCATGGAATTTTATGTTTAGATTAACCCCTATGTAGAGATTGCCAGCTTTATGTTAGCTAAAGCAGAAGAAGCATTATGAAAGAAAGCTGGTAAGCTGGGACATGCCAGGGGTAGAGTATAGTGTATAGTCAAGAGGAAATTTGGATGAGGGAACATATTTACTGGATACAGTTATTGTGGAGTAGTAGAGTAAATGTTACAGAGGGGAGTTTTAGGGTATGAGGAACAGAGAAGAAAGAGGCACGAAGGACAATTGGAGGAGAGTAGGGGCTTAAGACATTTGTCAAATGCAGTACAGATACCATATGGAAAATTTTCTAACCTTACTTTGTCCATATTAACACTCCACATGGACACACACACACACACGCGTGTGCACATACACTTTAATTATGCTTAGGAGACTTTTGACATCTCTGATAACATTTTCCAGTGTTTAAGGGAAGTTGGGATGGAAATATGAAATTTTATGAAAAACCATAGTTATGTTTACTAGTTGTGATCAGTGTCTTCATAACATTAACTGGAAACACTACATTTTGAGAATATCATCAGAAGTCCTGGGATTCTGAAGCTTGGAAGACATTTAACTGGTATTGAGAAAGGAAAATTATGTGTGGCAATAATGTTGTGGTAAGGATAATGAAAAGTTAGAGAATAAAGTCACAAATTCCTGGTATGAAATGACTTAATTTGATCCCAGAAGCACTCACAGCTGAGGCCTGTGAATTGCATAATATTGTCTACAGAATAAAATTTGTAAGCATTTTATATGTTATGAATTAACTTTCCATGCATTTTACTATATGAAAAAGGAAATAAAACCAAGTGTGAGAACAAGAATTTTTAAATGTTAGCAGCAATTTGAATAAAAATAAATTTATGATCAGGATAAAATGTTATTTGCTGAAAGCAAATCTGAAATCTTAAACTTTAATTTGAAATGTTAAATTCTTTAATCAACATAGAGATGTTAGAGATGCTTGTACTACATTACTAACTAATGCTTTTATGGTCACTTTTGCATGCGATCCTGGGGTTATACATATTTTTTATTGAATTTATTGTGGTGACATTGGTTCGCAAAACCGTTTGAACTCTACCTTTAAAGAAGGTACCACCATTACCCTTTAATTGTATTTGAGCATTGGGGCCTAAAGATGTAGTCGGAGTACTTTTATCCTAGTGGAAGGAAGTGTGAAGAAGATGTTCTCAGAAAAAAATGAGTTAGATCAGCACTGCAGGTAGTTTTTAGAACATCAGACCATTTGATATATTTTTCAGCCATAATTCCATTTATTTCAGTCAGATTTGATTGGTGGCTGGAGAGTGTTGTTGGTTTTGGGATGTGTAATTTCAGTGCTTTTGATTTGTTTTCTTTCTCATTTTTAGACTAGGACTGTAATGAATCTCTGATAGTTATGACTGAGTAATATCAGTTATTTGGGCTATTCGAACCTGTTACTAAACAATGTGTTTCCAGTGATGATTATATATTCATTTAAGGACCTTTGGTGGCCGCTGAGGTAAGAAGATACTATAGATTAGAATCAAGAGCTGTGGTTCTTTCTGAGTAAGTCCTTTTGAGTGAATTTTCATCTTGAGTTAAACATAACAAAATCTTGATTATTTTTTTCTTTTACAAAAAATATATAAGTATCAAAAACCTAGAAACAGTATGTCAGTTTCTCCAATCCGGATACTGAGAGCAGAATATTTTTTAGCTAAAAAGAATGGAACTATGGCTAAAAAAATATTATTACCAAAACATATCATTGAATTATTGGTAAATATGAATTTTTTCGTAATTTTACCTAACTAGTCAGGGCACATGATGAAAGCCACTTCTGTTTATTTATATGTTCATAGTATTCCCACTTTTTAAAGTGATATAACTTTTGGTCAGTGAAATTCTTCTGGTAAAATTTTTATATATTTAAGACTTTATATGTAATAATAATGCTATTATATTTTATTTAAGAAAAACATCTAAATGCTTAAATTACCCATCATACCTTAGCAAAAATACTTTTAAAAAAGAAATAATTATAGTTATCTTGGTAGATGATCAGCTAATCAGTGGTAATTTAGATTTAATAAATGCACACACTAAAAGGTTTAATGAGTTTTCATAGCATTGTCAACTTTTTAATGTATAAGTTAAAAAATTATTTTCCTTTTCAGAGTATTGAATTTTTAAAATATTACAGATACCCCAGTTTCTATTTGTTTGTTTGTTTGTTTATACATTTGAATTTAGTTGTGAATTCTGCAAATTGTCCTACTGGCTAGTATGTGATTGAAATTGAGATGTTTTTCATTTTTAGATATTTCCATGTGAAACATTCAGAGAAGTAATACTGCACATCTTTCAAGCAGTCAATGACCTTATCTTTTGCCAAAATCAAATGACATTCAATACTGATACTATGGAGAGAGGAATCAAAATAGGCACCTAATTATAATTACTCTCCCCCTCCCCTTCATCATTATATCACTATGTGCAGAACAACTGATTTTTAAGAGATCATACAACTGCTGAATTTTGGCAGGTACAAAAGATTTTTTTCTTTGCTTCCC
Organism: Miniopterus natalensis; assembly: GCF_054644295.1. Lineage (NCBI taxonomy): Eukaryota > Metazoa > Chordata > Mammalia > Chiroptera > Miniopteridae > Miniopterus > Miniopterus natalensis. Next base: position 50,424,705 of record NC_142091.1, on the reverse strand, counting down.
CCTCCCTCCCCTTTCCTGCTTTCATCACATGTAGAATTTATTGAAACAGTTCAGACTGACCTCTTTCTTGAAAGATTTAGTTCAAATTTTAATAGTTTATAGGAAATAGTAGAAGTGCAAAGGAAAGTTAATATGTTTATGATTGCTTCATATTTTCAGAAATCCTTAACATTTATGGTGCAGTTCAGTTGTTAAGAGAGTAAGGATAGTTTTAGGTAATTTGGGGGAAATGACTGTAAAAGCTTGGACCAAATACTATGCAATTAGCTTCAAGAGTTACTGCTTTTGGAATAAAATCAATTGTGAACAACATGAAGGCAGAGACCATGTCTTCCTAACTCTTCTGACCTAGTACACAATTCTGTGCCTAGCACATAGTAGGTAGTCAGTGGTTATTGAAATAGTGAAGGGAGATATGATAGGAGGGAAGGAAGCAGAGGCACAGCCTAAGCTGACTGGACAAAGTGATAAGCTCCATGTGACCCTGTTGTGCCTCCTGGCTGATGCCTTGTTCTCCCAGACCAATAACGGGCATGATTTTTAATAGAGTGCGAACATGGTAGGACTTTGAGAAACCTTTCAATATTTTTTTTATTGATTTGAGAGAGAGAGAGAAACAGAAACATCAATTTTTGTTCCGCTGATTTATGCATTCATTGCTTGATTCTTGTATGTGTCCAGACTGGGGATTGAACCCGCAACCTTGGCCTATCATGACGGTATTCTAACCAACTGAGCAACCCAGCCAGGGCCTTTGAGAAACCTTTCATCGCAGGAATTTAAGTACTTTTATTCATTTTTGTTGGATAATATTGGGAAATAATAAGACTAGAGTTGTATATAACATATCAAGGAAAGCTTTGATGATGACTATCATATTTATTGTCTCTTAAAACTGCAGATCCCTGTGACCAATTTCCTTTTGTGTGGGCTGAGAATCACCTACCAGGAGGGGCCCCTGCTTCCTATTTGTTGAACATACTAAGACACTTTAAATACTCTGTATCTTGTGTGTGGTGTTTAAGAGTCAAAGATACCTGCGAGTTAGTTCATTGACAGGAAGTGGCTTTTATTCTTTTATATAAGGTCTTTGATGAAATGGTATTTTGGACTGGTAAAGGCCCTAGGTCATAGTCATCCTTTTGCTGTAAGTCAGCAATGAAACTCTTCTATACTGTCTGAATTGGTTGTGATTTTATTTACTGTTAATTTTATCCTGGCTTTGTTTGGAGTTAGGGGCACCAATCTATGCTTCTTTTATTTATTTATTTTAATCCTCACCCAAGGATATTTTTTCCATTGTTTTTCAGAGAGAGTGGAAGGTAGAGAAAGAGAGAAACATTGATATGAGAGAGACACATCAATTGGTTGACTCCCATATCTGGGCCTTTTACAGATAGTTTAAGTTACTAGAACTAGTTAGAGAAAGAAAATATTTTGAAACTGATAAGTTCCTAGGTTTAAAGTCTAGATTTTCAATGCTTGTGCTTACACATAAGTCTGGTTTATTTTGAATTAAATATTTTTTTATATGGAATACCCAATTTTCTTGGCACCATTTGTTGAAGAGGCTATTCTTTCCCTATTGAGTGGCCTTGGCACCCTTGCTGAAAGTCAGTTGACCATAGATGTATAAGTTTGTTTTTAGGTGCTCATTTTCTATTTCATTTATTTATTGTCTATCCTTATGCCAGTACAACACTGTTGTGATTATCATAACTTTGTAGTAAATTTTGAAATAGAAAATTCTGAGTCCTCCAACTTAGTTCTTATTTTTCAAGATTGTTTTGATTATTCAGGGTCCTTTTCATTGTCATAAGTTTTAAGGTCTACCTTTCCATTTCTGCAAAAAAGGCCATTGGATTTGGATAGGGATTGTATCAAATCTGTAGATTTACTTGGGGAGCATTGCAGTCTTAACAATATTAAGTCTTATAATCTATGAACATGGGATGTCCTTCTATTTATTTAGGTCTTCTTTACTCTCAGTAATGTTTTATAAGGCCTATGATTTTTGTTTTACTCTTTTAAATAATATCATGCTGTGCCTGGCACACACAGTTACTTGTAAGCAGTTAAGTGAGACTTATTTTTAAGGTTTTTTAGTAGGGGAGCATGGACCAGGAATAATGTAGGCCCCTACTTGATGAGACATTTCTGCTGACCCTTCTCAATGTATACGTAGTATGAGTTTTTGTTTGTTTGTTTTGTTTTTAATGCGGCTGGTGGAAATAGGAACAATTCTCAGCTTGTGTGGATTCCATACATTTTTCAGCATATTGCTTTCCAGTGGTTATTTTTCTAGAGTACGGTGATTTTGTCTTAACCTATGGGCAGATCTCTATTCAGTCAAACACTGAATGGGACTACTTTGCACATCTCTGAATCACTCTCTCTGCACAGCATTTTTCTGTTTTAGTGCTCTTCCCTGTTAATTCTAGCCTTCTTGGTCTCTCCAATATTCTTTGTTTCTTCAATTCAGCTAGACCTCTGGGCTCTGTTTGTAATCCCTTTTCAGAAGTGTGGCCCAAAGACTCCAGGGACAATTGTAGGCTCACCTAATTTGTTTCCCTTTTCTCAGGATTCATAGTCCTACACTGCTTATTGTTCAGTTGCTGAAAATCATAATTTCATATATTTTGTTTTCTAGTTATTTAAAGTATGAAGGTAAATTCAGTTCTTGTTACTCCACCATTGTCAGAAGTAGAAGTTGTGGATCACTGTATCAAAGAAAAGTCAAGTTGAACTTCCATTGATGTAAAATGAAGACGAGAACCTCCTAATTCTTGTGTAGTGCCTGGATAAATTTAAGAAGCCTCTTTAATAAATGTATCTTAGAAGTTGCATATATCATTAATGCTAGTTAATTATTAATGATAATTTTTTATTGTGCCATTTTATAGTAAGTACTAGCCTAATGACACAGTACGTGTCTACAGTGTTAAATTAAAACAAAATCCAGCTTAAAAAATATAGCATTTTAATGGAGTAGGGGAAAGGAGTGTGTGATAAATGGAAGGGGAGATATGATCTTAAACTCTCTGTGCTTCAATTTATTCATCTCTAATATGAAAATAATAATATAGATGTTTGATATATGTAATGTACTATATTTAATGTGATCTATATAATATATTTAGGACAGTCTGAGGCATATACTAAGTGCTATATAAGTGTGAACCATTATTACTATCTTAATCATAATCATTATTTTTATTGTCATATGCAGAGCCATGGAGGGGGTTAGATCATGAAATTTAAAGCTGTAAAAATATTTATTTAATTTAATATCAAATTATGCCTGGATGTACTAATTTTGAATATCATTGAAGAGTTGAAGAGTTGAAGACAGAAGCTCAATTTTGGGCTAGTAATATAGAGCTCAACAAGTGTTTTGGTTCTGTGAAATTTGTATGTTACCTAGCAAACTTTTTCCTCTTAGATCTATGATATCAGAACTGAAAGGAAATTAAGCTGTTTTTTTTTTTTTTTTTTTTTTTTTATTGGGTTAAAAATAAAAAGATATATACCATAGCCACTCACATTTTAAATAGAGGCTTAAATTATTGATATTGCTAAATTCTAGGAGTGATACTATAGATAAACTTTGGGCAAAAACATATGCCAGTATATATTGGTCTGCATAGTAAATGTATTCCTAGAAAGTTGCATGTTCATTCAGTTTTGGTTAGTTAAAATCACTTCAGAGGTTAGTATGGAGGAATACACTTTGAGATGAAGAGTTCCTTAATAAAAGACATTGCCTGGCATATTAGTAGGTGCTCAATTAATATTTCTACCTAGTTAATTTTTTAAAAGCTTTCTGTACTAGTCTCTGTCTTTCTGTGTAACCTGCTCTTAATTTGGAAATAAAATACTGTAACTTTTCAGAAGTGGAGTTAGTAGACTAACTATGAATAATATAAGTATTAGCCATCATTTACCAATTACTGGTCCCTGATGATGAAGAAAAGTACTCCACTGAACTGATCATAGTTTTTATGAAATATGTTTGTTGAACAAACTTTTGAATTCTAATGGTGCAGAGCATTGAGGTTACTTTAGAAATTAGAGTTTTTATTCATGTTATAATAGGATTAGATAATATTTATGTTTTAGCTCCACTGAATTTAAATGGAGCTACATAATTGATTCTGAGGTCTTCTTGATTTGCTATTTCATAAATAACTGGAGTTATTAAAATTCTTGGTAAATTTCTTACTTTGTTAAATTCTGTGGGACAGCTTTATTCTGGGAAATGTTTTGTTACTCAACAGTTTATCTTAATACTTCATGGAATTGCTTGCATAATGCTCTTTAGCATATTAATTTTTAGGAAGATCTTAGTGATGATATATTTAGTGAGCAAACATCAGTGTCTCAAAACTAAAGAACTAATGTACTAACTAATATACTGTCCTGCAATGCATGGTCAACTATCACTTTGAAAATTACTGTATTATATAGACATATGAAAGGATGCTAAACGTCACTAATCATCAGAGAAATACAAATTAAAGCACAGTGAGATGTCACCTCATACCTTTCAGAATGGCTATCATTGATAAATCAAGACACAGTAAGTGTTGGTGAGGATGTGGAGAAAAGGGAACCATTGTGCACTGTTGGTGGGAATACAGATTGGTGCAGCCACTGTGGAAAGAAGTATGGAGTTACCTCAAAAAATTAAAAATGGAACTGCCTTATAACCCAGCAATTCTACTTGTGGGAATTAGTTTCCAAAGTCACCTGAAACTAATTAGAAAGAATACATGCACCTCTATGTTCATCGCAGTGTTATTTACAATAGCCAAGATTTGGAAGCAGCCCAAGTGCCCAGCATTAGATGAGTGGATAAAAAAGCTGTGGTACATTTACATAATGGAATATTACTCAGCCATAAAAAAGAATGAAATCTTATTTTTTGTGACAGTTTGGGTGGACCTGGAGAGTATTATGGTAAGTGAAGTAAGTCAGTCAGAGAAAGACAAGTATTTCTCTGATGATTAGTGATGTTTAGCATCCTTTCATATGTCTATATAATACAGTAATTTTCAAAATGATAGGAGTTGACCATACATTGCAGGACAGTATATTAGTTAGTACATTAGTTCTTTAGTTTTGAGACACTGATGTTTGCTCACTAAATATATGATTTCACTTACATTGGAATCTAATGAACAAAATAAACACAGTGGAGACAGACTCATGGATACAGAGAACAGACTGACAGCTGTCAGAGAGGAGGAGGTTGGGGGTCTGGGTGAGAAAGGTGAAGGGATTAAGAAAAAAAAAAAAAAGGAGGACTCATGGCCACAGACAACAGTATGGTGATTTCCAGAGGGCAGGGGGTGGGGTGGAGGGAGTTACAAGAGGGTAAAGGGGGATACATGGTAATGGAAAAAGACTGACTTGGGGTGGTGAACACACAATACAATATACAGATGACTTATTGTAGGATTGTATACCTGAAACCTATATCATTTTATTAACCAGTGTTACCCCAATAAATTCAATTAAAAAAAAAATAAAAACATTGACATATCTTAGTTTCTGGCTTAGGTTAAACGTAATCCCTAAGTAGTCAATACTCAGCTTAAATCTTCTGTAGAAACTTCTCCCTCTTTGGCAGCTCCTTGGACATTAGTGCCATAGCTATACTTTGTTGTTGAGGGTTCCACTGACAGGGCCTTTGCAGAAGGAGAAAAAGAGGGTGGCACGAAAGCTTCAGATGAAGGTGTGATGGATGATGCTTTACTGTCTTATGCTTGGCTCTTGGAACTGCTACTGCCAACACCAGTGGAGTCCTTCTTGGGGAGGTAGGGAAGTGAGAGTCAGGAGGCAGTTTGTTTTTGGGATCCCCAGATAGAACTCAATGCATACTGAGTTCCATAAGAAACTACAATGTTATAATCCAGTGTTCAACTATGCCATGAGCGGACTGGCATAAGAATCTACCCACTATGAGAGAGTACATTCCGAATTCTAAGAACAACTTTTAGAACTAAATCCATTTGTGTGTTTTTGTTTCCTATAGGAAATATAGGTCTTTATTTCAAAAGATTTCAGAACTGCATTATTTTAAAATTGGAGAGACCTTGGTAGTGATCTATTTCAAATTCATTTTACAGATAAGACAAAATTCTGGAAGAAACTTAAGTCCAGTTTGGCTAAAAAAAAAAAAAAAAAAAAATCCCATAGGATTGGGTCTTTAAAACATTAAAAAAAATCAATTTTATCTACAGGCTTATTTCTTTTAAGTTCTAAGACTCTTGGTTTAAAAAAATTTTCATAGTTCTGTGATGTACAGGTCTAAGAATTCATCATTTGAGAATTTTCCAGGTTTCTCTGTATGAGGAGTTCTACATTACTAAGCAGTCTTACATGATCTATAGATGAAAAGATAAGACTTTGTATATTTTGTTGGATGTATCTTATCTGCTGTGTTGTTTTATTAACTGTATCTAATGTAGAGTTGAAAATGTAGTATGATGGACAAATCTTTGCTTTAAATCGCCAGTAATTGTTCCTGAATTGATTCATTTTAAAATTCCTAATTATGTGGCCCTGGCTGAGTGGCTCAGTTGGTCGGAGTGTTGTCCTGTTGTGGGTTTGATTCCCAGTCAGGGCCGGTACCTAGGTTGTGGATTCAATCCCCTGTCGGGGTGCATTCAGGAGGCAACCGATCAATGTTTCTCTTTCTCTCCCCGCTTCCTCTCTTTCAAATCAATAAAAACATATCCTCGGGTGAGGTTTAAAAATAAAAAAATAACATTTCTCGTTATGTGTTTACCTGGACCTCTATGTGTTTTTGATCTGTAGATTGGCATATTGTGTTAAGGTAGACAAGAGAAGTACATGGACTCAACAAATGTAGTATTACAATATAGTCTTTAAAAACTGATCGGAATTCAGAATTATCTTTGGAACTGTTCCATTTTTATTTTTGTGTGATTTTTTTCTTGATATCTGGTAGAAGGAATATGTTTACTTAAAAAGTGGCATTTGAACAAATTTGTTTTCACCAATAGTAATACTATTATTATTTCCCTTTTACATCTCTTCCCTGCTCAAACATGCACTCTAGTAAGATAAAATAAAATGTTAGAGATATATTTTGCCTAGGCCAGTTTTTATAAAGTAATTTCACTAAGTTACTCTGGAATATATGTTGTTTTTTAAAAAAATTTTGAATCACGGTATAGTGGATATGTTCTAAGTAAGACTCAGTAATTGAGATTTGCTAAGGAGACTAAAGGAACCCACAGTTTTCTTTCATTATTAAGTGACCTAGATTACTACTAGATATAATTGTACATTAGACACCAAGATTAAATGATTTTTACAGAACTGAGCAAACTTTTCTGGTTTTGGAGAACTGAATTTAGAGCCCAGTGCAGATGAGATTCAGGCCATGGGATTTTGAGCCAGTTAGTTAGCTTTGCTTTATTTATTTTTTTAAAATCATACGTTGGATTAAAAAAAAACTAATTGGATAAGCAGACCCTTTCCTGAATAAAGTAGTGTTAACAGACGGTTCCTTGGGGATTAGTTCACTTATCGCTTTTTATTAATCAGAAGAGAAAGTGTACAGGGAAATCTGTTGCCTTGGAATGGGAAGTTTATTTCAAACCTTTTCAGGTAGTAAAATGCTAACCAAGAATGGGTAATATGCAAAAAATGTCAAAGGTATTATTTTGTATAAAATAATATCAAAGATATAACATCAAAGATATTATATCAAAGGTAAATAGAATGAAAATGGCAAAAATATCTCCACTTGCCCAAAGTGGAGATTATTCCCATTTTTCTTCTTGTTTAGTACAAAGATAATGAAGCTTTAACTTTTACTTATTACTTAGAATAAACAGAATTATTTTAGAGGTTTCTGTGTGTATGTGCCAAAAAATAAGAAGAAATGCTGAGTATTATCAGGAAAGCTATTAGAAACAGAATATACCAGAATCCTGTCCTTAAGCAAAACAACATAGTAGTCAGACTGGAAATTCAGACTTAAAAAACATTACATTTCCAGAAAGAAACAGAAACAGAAGAAATCTAGAAAATTATTAGGCAGTGTGAGTGAATTCACGTCAATATAGACTAAAAACATTATAACTTTTTGGTTTGGAAAGATTTAGGCTGAGAGTGGATTTGATTTAAGTATAAATATTCATGAAGAGTATGTATGAAGAGAGGTGGATTTGGTTACATGCTGGCCTCCCTGTCCATATCCCTCCCCATCCTGCCCTGCAGTCGTTAGTGGTTTATGTCGAAGGTTTGGAAGCACAGTTTAGAGAATGGGTTTAGAATTCAGAAGACTTGGATTTATGTCCAGATTCCCACACTTAGCGGCTGTATGACTTTAGACTTAAGATTTCTCATTTAAAAAAATAGAATATAATATTTATCCCACAGGGTTGAGCTATATATGTTAAATTAGTTATGACATGAGTGGAAAAACCTGACACATAGAACTCAATAAATGCAGATTGAAAGAGATTATATGCCCATCTCAGATCCTTCTTTCCAGCCTCAGTTTTTTGTTGTTTTGTTTTTGTTTTTTGTTAATCCTCACCTGAGGATATTTCCTCCATTTTTAGAGAGAGTGGAAGGGAGGGAGGGAGGGAGGGAGGGAGGGGGAGAGAAACATTGATGTGTCAGAGGCACTTTGATTGGTTGCCTCCTGCATGCGCCCTGACTGGGACCAGGAACAAATCTGCAACCCAGGTATTTGCCCTTGACCAGGAATTGAGCCCTTGACCCCTTAGTGCATGGGCAGATGCTCTAACCACTGAACACCACTGGCCAGGGTTCCAGCCTCAGGTTTTTTAAAGAGAGTTCTTAACCTGGTGTCCATGGATATGAAGTCCGTAGTGCCCACCTTTTAGCATTTGTTTCCTTAGATTCATCCCTTGCTTAGCTGGATTTTATCTTCAGGTATTATTTTCTTAGATGCAAACTTCATTATTATTGATATATATATATATATATATATATATAAAAATAATTTTTTAAAATATATCTTTATTGATTTCAGAGTGAGGAAGGGAAAGGGGGAGAGAGAGAGAGAGAAACATCAATGATGAGAGAGTCATCGATCGGCTGCCTCCTGCACGACCCCAACTGGGGATCGAGCCCGCAACCTGGGCATGTGCCCTGACTGGAATCGAACCCCAATCTCCTGGATCCTAGGTCGATGCTCAACCCCTGAGGCACACCCAGTTGGGCAGATATGTTTATATATTTTTAAGTTTGGACTTTGTTGCTTTTATACTTGAAGGATAACTTGGCTGGGTATAACATTATTTGGTCACACTTACTTTCAGGATTCTAGAGTTTGCTCTACTTTTTTCCAGGCATTTAATATTGTTGATGCAAAGACTGAGGCCAGCAACAACCCCTTCCATTTCTAACTTTGCAGGTAATTTTGTATTTTTACCTGTACAAAGTTTATTAGGATATATTATAGCATTGATATTTATATTTTACCCTTTCCTGGGGACATGAATTACCTTCTTGTGTTATATATAAGTAATTTTTTGTGGAGGTTCATTTAAAAAAATCTCTTCTTTATACTCAGTGATTATAAATATTGTATCTCCATTGTCTTCCTAATGATCAGTTTTGCATCCAATACTTTGTTCATTTTTACTCTTTTTAAAAAATGATTTCCTCCACCCTCCCTCTGTGCCCTAGTTTCAGCTGTTAAAACAATTTTTTTCCTACATCTAATGAGACTTTTATCTATGTAATGGCTTAACCTTCCTCCTTCCATTTCTTTCCTGAGTCTGCCAGCTCACTTCTCAACCACCATTGTCGTGTCTCTTCTTTGGTCTCTTTTCTTCGAGTCCTTTTCTTCGAGTCCTTTTTTCTCCCCCACAGAGATCATGTTATTTTTTATTTGAGACTGAGGAGAAATATTTGTCTAAACACTTTCTTTGTTTCCTTGAGCAACGGAGGAAATCATTATTCTTTTAATGTGTGATCTGTGTCTTTAATATCTCATTTTCCCACTATGTATGTGTATATAGTTCCTGTGCTAATTCCTTTCTTCCTACTTACCTTCAGAAGCACATTTATACTGGGTATTTACTGAAGAACAATATTAGAGGCATAGTATAGAGTGATTTGGAGCAATCTTAGCAGCTTTAAAATTGGCATTTGTTGTCTTGAAAAATCTCATTTTTATTTAAATTTTTTTTTTTTTTTTTTTTTTACATTCTGCTTATATTTCTTCTTAGTTTCTGGCATTAGAAGTTTGGTGTGTCTTACAATGAACTACCTGAGTCAGGCTATCTGTGCTGCGATCTGGTCATCTCTGGCCCTTCCTTCGCCTCAGGCCGTGTCTTAGGAGATTAGATTATAGACACCATGGTACAGCTGCCCATTTCTTCCTCATTCAGCTCAGCTTTACCGCAGTTCCTGGGGAGCTGGGTCTTCATGGGAATATTCCCCACCACTTGCTGTCTCTCATGTCCCTAAATCTTGTCCCTTTAATCGAAGGACTGTTTGATGTTCTTTTAGACAGTGGTGCTTGAGATTCGAGGAGATAGGTGTCATCATGTAGTTACCCTCCTTTATTCTGGTTTAGAGGTCAGTATATCTGGCATATTCTTTGCTTTGTGGTGTGAGTTTGTAGGTAGGCATTTCATTGCTTCATCAAAGATCTCCTCCCTGCTCCCACATTTTTCATTCTTTTTGGTGGTTTTCAAGGGAGAAGAGGTTAGAAAAAATTGCTTTTACTCTTTCATCTTTGACCAGAATTCTAAGTTGTGTCCTTAAAAAATATTTATAAATATATTCTCTACTCTTTTTAAGTCAATTAAACATTTCCTAACACTTATTGAGTATCTGCCATGTGTTAAAAGCCTTGTTGAATGAGCTTTATATAACTATTATCTCTCTTAAATCTTAACAATTCTGTATGTTTTCAGTATTACCTCATTTAAGTAAAAAAATCCAAGGTTCAGAGAAATTAAGTAAATTGTCCAAAGTCACACAGAAGATCTAGAATTAAAACTTAGGTCTGTTGGACTCCAAAGCTATATTTTTTTCTTGCTATACCCCCTCTAGTCCCTATCTGTATAATTACAAATTTTGAATAAGAGGTTTTGTGCATATTTCATAGTTTGATTTCTTACTGTCACCTTTTGGCTAATTTGAATTTGATAAATGGGTTTATATATATCATCTACCCACAAACAAATAATAATAATAATGATAATTAATAATAATAATAATAAAAAAAGTAGGTCATAGGTTTACCTTGATGGTTTGTGCCTGAGTATGCACAGACACCTACTGTGTTAGTAAAATTTTCCCCCCATTTGGGTTATCTGTGAAAGGGACCAATGGAACTTTAGGGTAATTATTTATTAGAATAATCCACTGGTATCTCTGCATGAAGAGGATAATATTTCTGAGTTAGATTACTTTTGCACCAAATGATCCTTTTTGATTTGATCTACCATGTGGTTTATTTGACATTTTGAACTGCAACAAAATATCCAGAGCCATCTTAGGTAAACATAGCTGAGTCATTTTATTGGAAGATAATGAGTAGTTAGCTCTATAGAAACATTTAGGGAAAAAGTAGGTGAGGTCAAAGGAGAGAATAATCAGGCCCAGGTCGTATGGACAACTAACTGGCTACTCCGGGTTTCTCATATCTGGGAAAATATTTGCTTGCTTTTCTTTAAAAAGTTAGCAACAGGATCTTCAAATGCACACAAACAAAAATAGCATGGCACATTGTACATGGCTTAATTACTAGTAATGGGCTATATTACTTAGAGATTGTTTGCTTTTTCTGTAGTAGCAGTCTAGCTATCTGGTGCAGAGGCTTTCTGTTGCAAGTACCAATATCCTATGGTGTGCCTCTTCAGTTGTAACTACTAGTTACCTGGTGGTTAGAAGGTTTTCTGCTGGCTTAATTATGTATCTAATTAGTTTTAAATTATTGAATTAAAAAACAGTAACAACTAGAAGTTGCATTGCTACAGTAGTGTGCTAATATTTCAAATAGAGTTACAATTGTGGAAGAAATTTGCAGGCAGAGCCAATCATGGTCTAGAGCCCCAAAGATGTGACTCAGATGAAAAATGACTCCTTAAATATGTTGAGAGCAACTCACTCAGGTGCATTAGGGATGGCATGGTTTTTTAATTTTAAAAGGCACTTAGTGACCATAAGCTAGTGACCACCAGACTCAAAGCAAGCACTGTAGTGAGTACATGGTAGTATTTAGGCAGCTACAAAAAAACAGGGTGTGCACTTGTTAAAGAAAAGGGAAACACCCTAGTGCTTTTCTCATGGCCTGTGAAATCAGAGTCTAAGATGTTTTCCCCTGAGGCAAGCTATTTTTGTAAGTGCTCTTGCCCAGAGAAGTGCTATCAATTTCTCTTCTTATTTTCCAGTTCCTTGGGTTCTCATTCACATACCTTCTCATTGTTGTGCTCATTCCTGTCTATCTTTCTGTAAGTCTTTTTCATAGATGTTTCCCTCTTTTCACTCTACTCACCTTGTCCTATTTCACTCAGAAAGGTTAGTTATTAAAGTCTTTTATAGCCAATACTGGCTTTACAAAAGCACAGATCCCACCTGTTAAGTTAATGCTTAAAACTTGACAGAGAAAAACAGTGTGTGAGTGTGGGGTGGGCATAAGAGCAAGTGCTTTGGAGTCACCTATTCCTAGACCTGGGTCTCAGACCTTCATTCACACATCTTCGGAATACCTTTGCACAAGTTACTTGCTTTTCTGAGTCACAATTTCCTAAAAGATGGAGATGATGCCTTTCTTACTGGATTGGTGTAAGGCATAAGTTATATAAAGTACAGCTAGTACAAGGATAAAAACATAATAAATGTGGCATTATTGTACTATTGATCACAATTGTTTGTTCCTTCAGTTCTTACAGATGAAGTGTAGTTCCTCCTCCCTACTGACTTTGGGTCTTGGCCATGTCATTTCTGAGCAGTATCTTTTGGAAGTGTTGCAAGTTTCTACCAGACCTCTTATTCCCTGTGCCCTCTGTTATAAGAGCATGTTTTAGACATAGGCTGTATCCTCAGCCCGAGTTCTAGAATAAGAAGATGACAGAGTGGTCTTGAACCTGACCCACACCCTAGAGCAGACACATAAGCTGACTCGCTTCCCACTGGCATGTCGTTTGAGCAGAGAAATAAATACTTGTTGTAAGTCACTGATGTTTTAAGGTTGTTTATACTGTATAATACCATTTCTGTTAGCAGTTTCTGTGTTTGTCGGCTTTGCTGCAGTCACAAAGAATCCCAAAGTCAGTGGCTTTAAACAACAAACATTTATTTCTCAGTCATGAGTCTTCAGGTTGGCTGTGGCTCTGCCTGGTTCTCTGGCATCTGTCATTTCAATCTGTGATCCAGACTGAGGGAGCAGCCCCTCCCTGGGACATGCTGTTCTTGTAGCAGAAGCCAGAAGTACAAAAGGTTGATCCAAACTGTGTAGGTGCATTTAAAGCTTCCATAAGGATATGGCGTATGTCACATCTTTTTATCTTCCAAGTCACCTGTCCAAGTCTGGCAGCGGGGCAGGGAAATACACTCCTTTTACTGGGAGGCACTGGAAGTCACATGTCAAAGAGTGAGAACAGATAGTTGGGAATATAATACAACCAACCACAGTAGGCTTTCCACACATTAGATTTCCTCTGTCTTCAGTACGTCTCGTGCCATTCTAGGATTACTGACAGGCATAAAACACAAGTGCATCTGGGAGAGAGAATAGATTAATTTCGCCCAGGGTAGAAGTATTAGATACTTCAGAGCAGGTTCCGGCTGAGGACAGGTTGGTTAGATCCACGCAGATTGCACATGATTCCCGGAAAGCTCTAGGGAAAACCTTTCACCTTGGCAATGTAATTTTATGACACTTTCAGGCTTCCATGGATCCTAGAGTGAAATGGCTGTGGCAGTGGCCCTTTCTGTTTGACTAATTGCCCTAGGTTGACTTTTTCCCTCCCCTCAGTGCTCTAGGAATTTTTATGAGCCTCTTAAAAGTAACTGAGATGTCAGTCAGTATACTTGCAGTGAACAGGTGATATCTCTAGTCTGGTTGTTGCCCCTGAATGAAAAATCCCTCTGGCCACAGGAGCTGCTTCTTTGGATTGGCATCCATTGTACTAGGGCACTCATGCTCATTTAAAAAGCATTTTATTTTTTATACAATCTGCCAAAGTTTCCTTTCCCTACATTTATGCATGTCTATGGGGCTCAGAGTACCTTAGAAGGGTTCTGGGGGAACTTGAACTTAATGCCACATTTAAATTCATTCTGTTACCTTAATCTCTCTTCTTTGTTCTATGTCTTGATTTTCTTGTCACTTTTAAAATCAAGAGTCTTATTTTAAGCAAACTTGGTAGAGGAGAAGACGCATTAACATTCAGATAAATTAGTACCTTTAGACTTAGTGTTGCATAATGAAATTTGGAAGAAAGGTTTCCCTTTTAAAAGTTTAGACTGTTGACTAAAACTCAAAAGACATGGTAAATGGCACGTTGGGTTTTTATCTTGTCCACTAAAAATGAAAGCTCATTTATGGTTTTTTTTTCCTCCTTTGAGCCTCATTTACTCAAAATCTGGCAAGTGGGGAGATCAGTAGCCTTTCTCCCCCCTTCCTATTGGAATATGCCTTTTTTTCCAGAGGACAGGTGCAGCAGGATCCCACCAGTGAAATAGGTACAAAGGGGGAGGTCTGCTCAGATATGAATAAGCCATGCCTTGGATGATGGGTTTATTTTCCTGTCCAGCTTTTGAGGGTTTTATGTTCATGAACTGACTTCAAGAAATAGAGATTTTTGGAAAGACAGATACACTTCTTTTGTGATGAAACATTATTATTGAAAAAGCTATTGTGTTTTTGAAAATAAAGGATGTAAGTACAGCTTTTTAACTTTTTTGTTTGTTTTTAAAAAGGTTGTTGCCCGGGCGGGCGTGGCTCAGCTGTTGAGCTTTGACCTGGGATCCAGGCGATCAGGGTTCGATTCCCGGTCAGGGCACATGCCCGGGTTGCGGTCTAGGCAGCCCCGTCAATGACTCTCTCATCATTGATGTTTCTAGCTCTCTTTCTCCCCCTCCTTTCCTCTCTCTGAAATCAATAAAGATATATTAAAAATAAATAAATAAAAAGGTTGTTAACAATTAAAGAAAAGATAAGTGATATGATGTGGCACCAAGCATAGCAAGTACCTCCCCCTATCCTTCATGGGAATGTGTTCCTATTCATTTCTTAGCTGTGATTTTTCTGGGTGAAGTTTGTTTGAATAGGGGGTTTCCACAGTTAAATTCAAAAGTCATATTATAGAGCTTCTGCTATTTAGAGCAGTTCTTCTAGGCTTTGAAATTAAAATGAACAAGACAAGTCTTCTCCCCTCAATGAACAGATAGCCTAGTAAAAGAGACAGATATTACATAAGTTACTACAATACAAAGCAAAACTTTTGTGTCCAAATGAAATATACAGCCATTGCTATCGGCACGCTAAGAGAATGAGAGGCTGACTCCTGTTGGAAAACTTGGCTCTCAGGAGGACTTCATGGAGGAGGTAGCACTTGTACTCAACAGGTGAGGGGCATGGCATGCCACTTGTTCTGCAGAAAGAACATGACTAAAGATTCGAAGGTCTGAAACTCACTTTGGGGGAGCAGAGAGCAGTCCTATTCCGCTGAAGCTCTGATTTCATTCAAGGTGATGAGGCTGTGAAGGGTATTGGGCCAAGTTAGTGAGGGCCTTGAGTGGCATAGTAAAGACTTTGGGCTTTATGCTAAGAGGTGAAATGGAGCCAAATAGATTTTATGTATAGTAAAGTGACACGGTCATATTTATATTTAAGGACGATAACCAGGAGGATTATGGAGGGAGTGAGGAATGAGTTAACAGAAGAGACTGGAATTAGAGATTGCAGTTAAGCTGGTTAGAAGTTCAGGTGAGAGACAGTAAGGTCTTAGTCTAGGGCAGTGAGAGAATAGGAAGAGTTAATTGAGAATCATTTTGTAAATGGCATAATTTAATGACATTAGTTTCCAGACTCAGACTCAAGATACATTTTGTAGATAGAATTCAGATGATCCAGCAACCAAGTGGTTATTCAGGAATAACTTTAATATGCTAATTTAAATTAATCCAGTCACAGTAGCAATTATTTTCTTCAGTCTATTTTGATGCCTGAGCATCTGATATGGCCATGAGATTAAGTTCTAGTACTGCAGGTGTTATCTGTTTGTGTGTAAAATCTATAGGGTGCCTCTAAGGAGTAGTGGAACTTCTTTGCTAGCATGCCTGGCTCTTCCTAAAGCTCACGTGAGGAAGCAAAAGTAGTTTTGAGTGATTAGTACAATATCTTGATTATAGAACTTTATAGTTTTGGAGAATTTTTATTCTCTCATCATATCTCATTCTTTCAATAGCCCTGAAACAATAAATACTCTATATCATACATTTTACAAGTTTGGGAAACTGAAAACATTCAGTTTAAGTGACATTTCTAAGGTTACACAGTCAGCGAACAGCAGAGAAAAGAAAAGAGCTCACAACTTTGGGCTACTGGCCACTCCTACTTACCAGTGCTCCTCTGCTTTTACCAGTTGCCGTGAGCTCACAGAGTATGGGAATCCCAGTGAAATCCTCCATTGCCTCTAACTCAGTTAAATAACAGAGGAGTATATCACTAATGTACTTTGTGGCACGTTTTAATTTCTTTTAACTAACACTTTGCAGTCTTACATTTAGATGGAATTTTGCTTTTATGTTAAAAATCTTGTGTGCTGAATGAGAATGCAAAACTCTCAACCAGGTTGGCGGCTCACCCTTTTTCATTTGTAGAATGAGGGTCATTCCTTCCTGTGAGCTGGCGTTGTCTCACTGTGATGTCTTAGCGCTGCTCTTGTTGGAATCACAGTTCTGGGCATTGCCAGGCCTCATCTGTAGTTTATCTTCCTCTGTCTTAAGCGAAAACTTGTAGATTGTTTTAGGTTTGTGATCCTTCTTACTCTATGGGGAGAGGATCCTTCCTCTTGTACTGTTTTGCATTATCTCCAATATCCCTCTTTTTCCTCGCATGTGTGCCTGTTTTAAAATCCTATGACTTTGTTTTCTTTCGCTTTTAGTTATCTTTCTCCTGTGAGCTCATGTACACTTCCTGGTGACACTTTCATCTGGGATCAGAAATACTGCCAGATGCTGCCAGTATACCTCTGAGCGTGAAGTTGCACGAATGCTTATTTACGTCTCTGTCACTTTCTAACCTAATAATGTGGTGTTTCCAGTGAGTGTTTCTTTCGGTATGCGGAATGCTTCTGGTTTATTTTCTCAGGTTGGCTCCCTGCTTCTGTTTCATATTTTCCCTTTTTAGCTTGCATTTGCATTTTGAGGCTCTGACGTATTTGGCAGTGACATCGAAACGACTGATTGTGCTCACAATAACCCCAGAATCATTCCCTTCCTGCGGACCAAGTTTATTCAGGGACTGATTGGAAAAGTGCATTTTCAGATACTTTTGTTGTTTTATTTGTCACCAGTGATTTGCTTTTATTTACTTGAATCTTGTGTATTCATGAGTAAATAGGCTTCAAGTCTGCAAATCAGAAGTTTTCAGATTTTCTTGGTTTATGGTATCTTTAGTGTGTCAGTAATTTTTTTCACAGTGACTCTGCTCCAAAAGAAATAACTAACAGTTCACTTTCGTACACAGCTGGAATCAAACAACTTAAGTATTCATGTATTAAAAACGTAGTCACTATTTGAAAAAAATAATACAGATAAATTGAAATAAAAAATACTACTTTAATTTCATTCTTAAATAATCACAATTGCTAATGAGATGTGTGTGTCTTTTGAGCCGTGCACAACTCTTTCAAACACTGAAAACAGATTGGACATTGCCATCCTCATTTCCAGTTAGGCATTGATTTTAGCACAGTTGCTTTTTATCACTGCAAAGACTGAAAACCAGCTTTGCAAAGTTACAGTGTCGTAGAAATGAATGTAGTGTGATGTAAAATTGAAACTGTGAATAATTTGTCTCTGTAGTTTACATAGTGATCAACAGATGTCCTGTATCACTGTGTTTCTCTTGAAAAGTTAAAATACCTTGTAGTGTTTCTGTGAGTTTTCTATGTTGTGTTGGGGTGCCTTGGGACACTTGGAACTATAGCTTTTGGTACTTTTCTTTTGTCTTCCTTGACAGTGTATTTTTCTGGTGTACATCAATGAGTCTGGAAGATAGTTAGGCACTCGTTAAATTTTGGTAGGTTTCCATTGTCCTTAGGCAAGCAGTTGGTCCAGAGAGGCTGGGACAAAACAAAACGAAACAAAACAAAACAAAACAAAACAAAACAAAACAAAACAAAACAAAACAAAACATGTACAGCCTGCAGTTCTGGAACAAGACATATTTTAAAGTGCAGTACTTTGCTGAGTTATGTTTTGCCATGCTTCTTGCTTTCCTCTTGAATGAATTCTGACGACTGTAAGACACTCATATGAGCTTGTCAGAGGCATAGTTCAAAACCTTAATCTCCTCCCATTTGTTTTTAATGTGAGGAACTCATTTTAGACATCTGTTCTAAGAAAAACAATTAGAGAGAAATTATGATGCAGTGGTCTTATCCTGAATGTTATTTTGCAACTTGGCTAGCTCCTGTGCTTTTAAGTTTTAGTAGCTTAATAGTCATATTTTAAGGTAAACACTTCGAGACAAGTGTAGCTTCCAATTTCTTGTCATTAGTTGACTGAGTCACCTTGCTCTGATTCACGACTGCAGACAACCAAATTGGAAGTAAGAATTTAGGGGGTGGATGCAAGGGGTAACATCTGCTTTGCTTTGCTAGCGTTCTACTCACTGAATGTACTATTTGTAGAGTTCCGGTACTGCAATAAAAGAAAGTAACACACACACACACACACACACACACACAAACAGGTAAAGCCTGGGCATATAAAGATCTCCTTTAGAGAAAGTTTTGATACACTACAATTCTGTTTGACTTGGCTGGAATTTTTCTTGCATATAAAAGTTGGTTTAATCCTCCCTAAAGAGTGAAGTGCTAACTCAGTATTTTCCTAATTGTGCAGAAGAGCACCAGATGGTTTCTGAGGATGACACTGGATGGGTGGGGGCATTGGTGACTGAAGCTGTGGTAAACTTTGTAGTTCCGTAATCATCATCATCCAAAGCAATATGTGCTTTTGTGCCACAGAACAGACAAAAAAAATTTTTTAAGGAAAAAAATATTACTCGTTTAGAGGAAAGCATTTAGGTTGCTTGTAAACTACCATGGAGTAGGAAGGTATCATTCTGAACGAAGCTCTGCTTGTATTGTAATTATTAAAGAAATATGTTTATATATATTTCTTTGGAAACTTATTTTTTTCTCTTGCTATTTTTTTCCCTTTGCCTGGACAATCATCTCAAATTTTAACTTATTTTTTTATTCAACAGAATCAGAATCTTAACTGGGATAAAATGTTTTTCTAGGTCTTGTTGTATTTGCCTTTAGTTAGCCTGCAAGAATAATTGGGTACTATCCTTCCCTCTTGGTCAATTTATCTACACTGAAAACTGGAGTATTAAAATTTATTGCTACATCAGAAATGTCTCTGTAATGGACCTCAAATCTAAGGCAATGGTGGTACTAGTCTCTAAGACATAGAGACTTACAACAATTGTGGCAACACGTAAGTTTAGAATAACCTACCCTACAAGGGTATCTTAATGGAAGCATGAGCCAGGGTGTTAATAATCATAATTTACCATAAAAAGATGAGCTCTTATTAAAATGGTCTTTTACTAGTAAATTGATATATTGTCAAAATATTTTTCTCCAAGTAGGTTGGTTAAATTGTCCTTTGCTTTAAAAATGTGCTATGAAAACTTACTGAAGGCTCTGTACTAAGGTACTATATACGTTTATAAAAGGGAAAAGAAAATACAAGTTTTACCCTTAAGAGATTTACAATCTGAAGAAATGCATATTGAAACAATTTAAGAGTTGCCCTGTTCATGTAGGCCAGGATCAGGTGCTTAACTAATAGACATTGAAGGGAAACATTCATTTGTACATACGATTAAGGTAAATAAAGCTATTGACTTCAACTAGTTCAGAATAATAGATTTTTGTTGACTTGAAGAAACAAGTAAATAAGTAGCTACCTGTGGGTTTAAATATGAGTTCAGGAGCTTATAGTCTTTAAAGTTTGAACAAATGGGTTAGAACCATGCTGGAATTAATAGCTTCTAAATTTTAAGAGTGGCAAATTTTCCTCTCTCAGATGTCACTCATTCCTGTTTGTTCTGATGTGACATGAGATTGGTAAATCTTTCATACTCTTCATTATTGCACACAAAATGAGGTTCATAGATACTTGGATTAGGTTAAAGGTGGATATGAGATAAAAAAATTTTTTTATTGAATTTATTGGGGTGACATTGATTGATAAAATTACTTAGGTTTCAAGTGTATAATTCTGTAATACATCATCTGTATATAGTATTGTGTGTTCACCACCCAAAGTCAAGTCTTCTTCTGTCACCATTTATTCCCTCTTTACCCTCTTCTACCTCCCTCCACCTTCTTTCCCTCCTGTAATCATGCTGTTGTCTGAGTCCATGAGCTTTTTATTTTATTTTTGCTTAATCCCTTTACCTTTTTCACCCAGCCTCCTAACTGTCCTCCCTTCTGATTGACAGCTGTCAATCTGTTTCCTGTATCTATGAGTCAATTTCTATTTTGTTTGTTTATTTTCCACATATAAGTAAAATCATATGGTATTTATGTTTCCCTGACTAGATTATTTCACTTAGCATAATACTCTCCAGGTCCATCTATGCTGTCACAAAAGGTAAGATTTCTTTTTTACAGCTGCATAGTATTTCACTGTGTAAATATCCCACAGCTTTTTTATCCACTCATCTCTGATGGGCACTTGGGTTGTTTCCAGATCTTGGCTATTGTGAACAACACTGTTATGAACATAGGGGTGCATAGATTCTCTCAAATTAGTGTTTAGTGATTCAATGGATGTAGTCCCAGGAGTGGAATCACTGGATCATAATGCAGTTCCATTTTTAATTTTATGAGGAAACTCCATACTTTTTTCCACAGTGACTGGACCAATCTGCATTCTCACCAAAAGTGCACAAGGGTTCCCTTTTCTCCACATCCTCTCCAACATTTGTTGTATATTGATTTATTGATGGTAGCCATTCTGACAGGTGTGAGGTGATATCTCATTGTGGTTTTAATATGCATTTCTCTAATGATTAGTTACATTGAGCATCTTTTCATATGTCTATTGCCCATCTGTATGTCCTTTTTGGAGAAGTGTCTATTCACAGGTATGTGGCTAGCTGAAATGAAAGAGACGTTCATAAAAGCCACAATAAAGTTAAGTTCAAGAGTATTAAAAGGACATGTCCTGTTAGGATGATTTAGGGTGTTGCCATGCTCACTGAGTTGTGTTTACAGAGAAAGGAGTCAAGGTGAAGTGAATGATCTGCTTGATTCAACCTATTTTACTTTTGCATAAATGGTTAAATATTCACTGCATTCCAAAAGAGTATGTGTGCCAGAAAGTGGGCAGAGTCAGCTGAAAGAAAGAATTGTTTATTGCTCAAATATGCCTGGTTAAAATACAATAAAAAGATCTTAAAAATTACAAAAAGAGGGAGTATATATTTAGTGGACCTGTCTGGGCATAGTCATGACTTGTTCTCCTGTCGTTTATATGATTTTGTTCTATAGTGTTTACTCTGGTGTTCAATAGCGCAGGACTAAAATACCTTTCATCTTTGTTTTGTCTAACAATACTTTGTAGTATATTTGAAAAACAGTGTGTCATCCTAAAGGTGCTTCCATTATGCTGAAATCATCATACTAGGATGATAAATCCCAAAACGCCATTCTTAGATTTAGTCAGTTCTGCTTACTCCAAGGAATATAAAAGATGTTTGTGGCTAATATAATAACTCTGCATAAGATAGCATACTCTAAAAAGGGACTGTGAGGACTTTTGTGAGATTCAATTCGAAAATGTTATTTATTTGAATATGTCATATGCATATATGATACAAATGTATAAAGGTACAGAAGATGTAGAGTAAAAAGTACATCTCCTACTTATTTCCTGTAAGTTCCTCAGTTTCTCAGGTTTCCTCCCCCAAAGCCATGTCTATTACCAGTTTCTTATGTATCCATCTAGAGCAGTGATTTTCAATAGGTATGCTGCAAGCATTTTTAAAACATGCAATATCTATTTAGTCAGAGACACTGACCTTTTTCCCCTTAGATTATCAAATAAAAAAAAAAGTGACGACAGCCAACACAACAATAGCCAACCGGTGTGAATGCCCTGTCTTGAACCATAAATATGTAGGTCATATAATAGAGTTGCATCTTATTGGTCACATTGCATAATAATGTTGCATCTGATTGGTTGATTCTTGATATCAGAAATTCTTCTACACAAGTATAGGCACCTGTTTTTTTTTCTTAAAAGCCACTTTAGAGCAAAAAGGGTAGGTAATTACTATTACTATTATTATTTTTTGTAAATCAATCAAAATTATACCTATTGTTATTGTCAGACCAGCTAAAATATATATTTTGGTGTGCTATAGAATTTTAGTAATTAGCTTATGAGTGCCATGAGATGAAAAAGGTTGGAAATCACTGATCTAGAGGTATACCACAAAATGTTTCTTAAATGGTATTCTTTACACAAATGGTATTATACATATTTGCTTGTATCTTGCTTTTTTGTGACATACCTATCGGAACATATAGAGCTTTCTCATTCCTTTGAAATGGCTGCACAATATTCCAGTGTTTGAGCATAATATAATTTATTTAGCCCTTTCTCGTTAGTATTCTTTTTGGTTGGTTCGAATTTTTTGGCATTACTAGCAATATTGCATTGACTATCCTTGTAGAGTTGTCTTCATGTTGATATGCAAATATATCTGTAGGAAAAATTCCTAGAAATGGAATTGTGGGTTAAAGGTTATATTCATTTTAAATTTTAAATAGATATTATCAAATTTCCTTCCATAGCTTCTGTCCTAATTTGTACTCTTAACAGTTATATTTGAGAGTGCCTGTTTCTCCATATCCTGGACCATATAGGTGAAAACGGGTATCTCATAATTTTAGTTTGCATTCTCCTCATTTTGTATTAGATTGCCTATCTTATGTTTAATGTCAGGGATTTAAGAAAAACTTTTTACCTTTGTATTATAGAATATAATATCCAAGTAGAAAAGTGCATAAAATAAACACGTTTTATCATAAAGTGAATATCTGTGTAACCACCACCCAGGTTAGAAATAGAACATCTCTCCCATCCCCAGCGTCCTTCTTGCTCCTCTCGCAGCCACTACTCCCCTTCCTCCTCCAAAGGTGAAGTTGCCACTACATCTTTTTATGGTAATCACTCCTTTGCTCTCCATTATAGTTTCATGTTCAGAGTATATATCCCTAAACAACATAGTTTTGGTTTGCCTGTTTTTTTATACCTTATATAAATGGAATCATTTATTATATACCCTTTTGTGTCTTGCTCCTTTCATTTCGTATTATATCAGTGAGATCCACTCTTGTTATTTTATGTAGCAGTAATTTACTCATTTTTATTGTCATATAATTCCATTTTATGACTATATCACAGTTTACCCATTCTACTGTTGACAGACATTTCCAGTTTGGGGCTAATATGAATAATGCTGCTATAAGCATTTTTGTACAGTTGGTTGCATCTCTGTAGGGTAAATACTTAAAAGTGGATCATAGGAAGTGGTATTTTTATCTGTATTAGATAATGCCAAAGTGTTTTGCTAATTTATACTTCCACCAGCAGTGCACGGTGCCTGAGTGTTCCTGTTGTCGTACACCCTCTCCCGTTATTGGGATTATCAGTCTTTGTAGATTTAGCATTCTGGTGGGTGTGATGTGATATCTCATTATAATTTCAGCTTAAATTTCCTTAGATATTAGTGAGGTTAGGTACATTTTTATATGTTTATTTGCCTTTTGGAAATCCTCTTTTGTGAAGTTCCTTTTTAAGTGTTTTAAATTTTTGCCTACTTTTGTATTCAGTTGCTTGTCTTTTTCTTACTGATTTGTAGAAGTTCTTAATATATTTTAGATACATTTATACGTTTCTTTAATTTGGTTTCCAGCAAAAATAGAGCCTGTGACAAGGACTAGGGTACAGATAGCTTTTGGGGAGTGATCCCAGGAAGTGGAAGAGAGGGACTGATAACAGTGGGGTAGGGAAGAAGGAAAAGCTATTATTAAGCTCACCACTGTAGGCATCACATGCTTGATTCCTCCAGGACCTCAGGGACGAGCACAGAATGTCTTCCTGAAGGAAGGAAATCAGGAGTGTTTATTCAATATGTTTGAGCATTCCGTCTAGGGGCATTTACTCCCCCAACTTCCAAGCTGAGCTAGTACTGGGTTAAATGTACTCCCATAGCCTTTAGAGAAGGTACTGAAACAGAGGGTGGCATGGTGCTGAGTGAGTACTTAAGTTGAAATACTTGCCAGAACCAGTTAAGTATGAGTTCACATGGAACTGTCTATTGCAGCTCTGGCTAAAATCAGAAGTGGATCAAGGAACTCTTAAGTAGAGGTGGTGTCCTTTCTGTCTTGCAAATATCTTTTCCTACTCTTTGAGGAGCCTTTTACTGTGTGTCTTTTGATGAACAGAAATGCTTAATATTTATGTATTAAAATTAATTTTTGTGACCTATTTTTTCTTAATGATTTGTTGGAGCTCTTAAAACCCACCTGGAATTTATTTTAGTGTAAAGTGTGAGGTAGGGGTTCACTATTATTATTTTCCCAATATTTACCCATTCCCAACATCATTTATTGAATAGTTTATTATTTCTTTATTGACTTGAACTGTCACATTACACATACTGTCATCTATTTCTAGATTTTTTGTTGTTCATCAATCTACCTATTATTCCTGTGCTAATTACTGTTTTAATTTTTACACTTTTGTAATATTTATATATTAAACATGTTAAACCTAAAAGTTACTAAGATTATTTTATTCTTGGAAAGAAATTAAATTTGAATATTTGATTTTTGAAATCACCTCAAATTTAAATGATCTGCTTAATGCACAGTGTAACATTCTTGACATTGCAACATTTCTCTTTAGGTTTTGTAAGTTTCCGTATTGTATATGGGAGCTACTTGGTAAATATTTTCTTTTTTTCTGGAAGAAAGATTCCTCTGTCCAGCAAAATTATTCTGGGAAACTACTCTGAGGTAGAAGATGCAAGAAGGAGGCTTTTAATTATAGGCTGATGTGTGGACTTGGCATAGTGCCTGTCCGGAGACCTATGGCCGTTGAAGGGCAGGAGTAGGATCAGTGTACAGAAAAGGTAGGATTTAGAATTTTTTAAAAGGCGCTTTTTTAGCATCAGAACCAATAGGTTTTGAAAAGGCTGGATTCTGAATTATTAAGGAATGCTACTTAAATGAAAAATGGAAAGTGCAGTATCTTTGAAACCAGAGATTGTGAATTTGAGTGCCAAACCTGCCACTTACTGCCTTTGTGAATATGTAATCCTGTTAAGTTTCAGTGTGTTTTTTTGTTTTTTGTTTTTTTTTTGGTGTGTGTTTTTTAATAAAATGGACAAAATAAACGGATGAACAAAATAGATCCAGAGACACAGAAGCATGGAACAGACTGAGGGATCTCAGAGGGAAGACGGGAGTGGGGGAGTGAGTGGGTGGGGAGAGATTAATCAAAGAACTTTATGCTTATATGCATAATCTATGGACACAGACATTGGTGTAGGGAAGGTCTGGAGGTGGGGTGGATGCAGGGTGGAGGGGATCAATGGAGCAAAAAAGGGGACATCTGTAATACTTCCAACAATAAAGATAAACTTAAAAAAATGAGCATAGTAAGACTGTCACAGAGTAATTATGAGGATTTAATGAGAAAGTAAGTATCAATTGAATAATGGTAGGCCGATAGAATTTGCTTAATAATGTCTATTCTTATTTAAACTGTGAAGTCTTCAGAAACAGAGTTGATGGGGATAAAATTTAAGACTTGAATTTGAGTGTTGGAGAACTCTGTGCATTTCTTTCATTGCCTCACATTAAAAAAGGCAGTGGGTTTTGTTCCAATGCTGGCATGAGAGAAGTAATGTAGGGCAGCGACTTTCAACCTTTTTTATCTCATGGCACACATAAACTAATTACTAAAATTCTACGGCACACCAAAAAATACATTTTTTTGTCAACCTGACAAAAAGGTATAATTTTGATTGATTTACAAATAATGATGATGATAATAATAATAATAATAATAATAATAATAATAATAGTAGTAATTACCTGCCCTTTTTGCTCCAAAGTGACTTTTTAAGAAACCTGGTATCTATACTTGTATATAAGGGTTTTTGGTACCAAGAATTAACCAATCAGAACCCATCTTTTAATGCAACATGACCAATAAGGTGCAACTCTATTATATGACCTATATATTTATGGTTCAAGTCAAGGCATTCACACCACATGGCTATTGTATTGTTTGCTGTTGTCATTTTTTTAATTTGACAATCTGAGGGAAAAGAGGTCAGTGCTCCTAACTAAATAGTCAGGTATTGCATGTTTTAAAAATTCTTGTGGCATACCAGTTGAGAATTGCTGATGTATGAAAATGAGAATTATGTAGTATGTAGCAGGGTATTTTTTATATGTGTATCTACACACACACACCACCACCACCACCACCACCACCCTACACACACTTTCCATCATTCTCGTTGTGGCTCAGAAAAAAGGCGAAATTACAAAAAGTCCAGGACAAGAAAATGTAGTAATTGGTGGTTGATTGGAATTGGGGGAGATAGGAAAGTGCTGGCATTGGAGAAATGTATTTGAAAATCCAGGAATTTAACCTGAGTTAAGTGGGAGAGCAAAGTAGTAAAACTGACATATTACAAGAGAAGTGAATGCTAAGTGTTCCATTTTACAGATGAAGTAACAGGAGATATTTATGTACCTCATAGAATGGACATAAGCACGGTAACTGGAAACTCTGACTTAAAATAAAAGCTCTTTTGCCAGTTTGTCATGTGGTCCTAGGTGAGTTATGTGTCTGTTTCCTTCTCTGCAAATCTGGAAGCATCTCATCCTGCTATACCCCTTAGGAAGTGAGGCTATCTCTGCGAGATGCCAGGCCAGATCTTATCTGGACTTTACAGTGAGATCTTTAAATTGTTATGGAGAATATACAATTCTCCTTAGGATAGGCAGGATCTCTCTACAAATTCTCTTAATTTGTTTCTGTAATTTTACAGGACGTTATTAGGTCTGGGAAAGACTAATGCGTAGTGTATGACCAAGCTCTCTATGGATATGCAGTGTGTAGTTATTGAGTGTGATGATGGGGTAGCATTGCCAAGGATAGGGTCATGTACCCATAAGACATTCTTCTTTAAAGAGTGGGTGGTTATATTAGCTACCACATTACATTAGCTACCAGGTCATCTGTGTTAATTGTGACTTGGGTACATTTAAACAGAGTCTTCTCAGGAAAAAAGCAAAAAGGGAATTACATTTATGGACTGCATAGCCTATCTAGGAAGCATTTTCATTTCTTTAATCCTTACAAAAACCTTGGGAGGTAAATGGTAATATGCACATTTTCTGTGCATATTCTTTATTTCAGAAAATGAGATTATATAGTTTTATAATCCATTTCTTCACCTAATGTATTTTGCACAATACTGTACTTATTTGTTTCCTTTCTTAGGCTGGGAACTCCTTGAAGTTACCAACTCTACTTCATTCATTTTTGTTTTTCCAGCACTTAACACAGTGTCTGGCTCAGAGCAAACATTCAGTAAATGATGAGTAACTATGGTTTACTCTGGGAATTAGGACTCTTAGATAATTAGCCTATAGTCACCAAGTCTTTATTTTTCTCTTCTTTTAGCATCTCCCCTGACCTTTGAATTTTTATCACAAATTGAGAAGTGCTTAAAAAGTATAAAGTGCTACATACATGCTATGTAGCTAAGTTCAACCATGTTGACTCTGCATTCACATAAATTATTCTGGTCTGAATCCAGTTGATAATGCAGCTGTTATTTTTATAATCTCATCCTAAGTACATATTTGCACAACAGGCGGTGTCAACTCCTCTGAGTTACTTGGTGTTATTTGCCTGAAACTTTAAATTACAGAGCTCCATTACTGAAGTCATTATTTGTGGTTAAGAGGGAGTGGTACTGAGGGTGGTAAAAAGAGTTTCTTAAAATGAGTTTTAAAAGGGACCCTCTTTAGTTGTCTTTAAATTTATCTTGATTTAACCACCTAGAACAAGTACAAAAAAAAAAAAAGCCCTGCAGCCTTTGTTTGTCAGTTTACTGTACAGAAAATAGTAGACTGATTTAAAAAATGTATGGGTTTAAAAAATCATTATTTATGATGAGCTTTTGCTAAATGATTGCTCTTTAATGTTCTGCCACTTTATTTTGTAAGCAAGGACTTAAGGAGAGAAAACTCAGCAGGGATGGAATCCTCCCCTCTTGCTGGGTATGATAATGCATTGCAAATGTTGAGACTATTGTAACTATAATATTTATCTTACAATGAATCCAAATGATCAGTATTTGGAGATCTGGGATTGTGCTTTATTGTTCTGTATCCCCAGAGATTTCAATTCATGGTCTGTGTCCTGTGGGCTCTCAGAAATGTTAATTGAATTGCTGCTAAATTGCATGTATTCGTCTCAAATTAAAAAAAGAAGCAACAACAAAAAAACAACAACATCCTGCAATAACCAAGACTTAATTTAAAAAAAAAATGTTTTTTTTTATTCATTTCAGAGAAAGGAAGGGGGAGAAAGAGAGAGAGAAACATCAGTGATGAGAGAGAATTGATTGGCTGCCTCCTGCACGCCCCCTACTGGGGATCGAGCCCGAAACCCGGGCATGTGCCCTGACGAGGAGTCAAACTGTGACCCCCTGGTTCATGGGTTGATGCTCAACCACTGAGCCACACCAGCTGGGCCCAAGACTTAATTTTTAAGTTAAATTCCATGTCTAGTTTATAATTCTTCCTTAACATTTAAGAAAATATTTTGTATTTTAAAAAATAGGAACTGCAAAATCATTGAGAATATTTTCAATAGGATTAAACATTTTATAGAGTTACAAAATTTTTGTATTTGCACAAAAGTTTCTGTGAGCTTACATTTAACCAGTTGCCCCTTGACCCAGCGATTATTGAATTTTAGTGTGCATAGGAATTACCCAGGAGTTATGCTTTAAAATAGATTCTTAGGCCATATTTCCATAATTACCCAACCAATGGGTGTGGGTGAGACCCAGTAGTCTTTTAAAAAAATTATTTTAATAAGCTCCTCAGGTGGTTCTGATATAGGGAATCTGAGGATTATGTTTTGATAATCACTATTTTCTCCAGTCGTACTTACAAAAGACCTTCTCTGACTGTTGTTCTTAAGCTGATACCATATATGTCTAAAATCAGACTGCAAGAAAAAAGGCTATATTAAGAAACCTAATAATAGGTGTTATTTCAAAGAATTGTATTTTGCTAAGAAAAGCAGAGGACATGAAGGAAGAGATAAAAGAGAACTCAAGTTTATTGAGTTTAAAAAATTCCAAATTTCTTTTTGACCCATTGCCAAATTTTGTTTGACTCTGGTCATGTGGCCTTGCTACTTCATGTTGTATAAAGTGTAAAGTTAAGACGTAAATGGAATTTTTCTGTAGTTAAGACCTCAAATGCAAGAGTTTTGGGGATTTAGTCACATGGTGGTTCTGTAAATAGGTTTTGGAAATTTGTGGTCTATATTTTTATCTTGATTCATTGCAATAAGCTACTTTGTAAAGTGGAAGACATGCCGTCTTCTAAATAATCTCATTTATTTTCCATGAAGACAGTATTTTTGTACTAACCATCCTTATTCACTGGCAGATCTTCTTGAATTGTTATTTCAGGAGAGCAGAAAGTGTTGGCAGTTGTGAAAATGTGACAAATTTAGGCAATTCTCTCTCTGATTTACCATTCTGCTCCACATGTGGGCAGAGTGAATTGACCGGCCTAAGAAATGCAACATTAATTCTTCCTCTTCTGACCCAGAAATACCTTGATCCTGACCATCTGTAATGTGTCAAAGAAGGCTTAGAAGTGTTACATTAAAGTGTAAGGGTGTACTTCCCATTGGGTATTGATAAAATATAAAATTGTAGAATCCTGGAGTGGTAGGGACTTTAGAGGGAACTGGTCGAGCAGTTCTTGAACACCATCTACAGCTGGGCCGGCTTTAACAATCACCCGTGGAGCTTTTAAAACATGGAAACCCCTGGCCCACTCAAGGAGATATGGTTCAGTAGCTTTGGGGTGGGGCCCAGAGATGTGAATTTTATAAAAGCTTTCTAGGTGATTACACAGTCAGCTAAGTTTTGGTACAATTTTCAACTCAGTGTAAGAATTCTTTGTACAACATCCCTGGCAAAGATTCACCAGCCTTAACTCTGACAACTCCAGCAACAGGTCTCTATTTTGTGAGGCAAGCTATTCCATTGCTTTCAAAGATTTGTCTGGACTGAGCTGAAATCCATCCTCTTATAATTCCCACACACTAGTATTGCTCTTTCCTTTGGAAAGAGGAAAGAGAAACTAAGCTTTCAACTAGCACTTACCATACTATTTCGCTGTGCTAGATGCTACCTCTTTTTTGCTGGCTTGAAAATGTTAAACTAGATCTTTTCCTTACTGCAGAATGGATTATCAGAGTATGTACGCAGTTATCAAACTGGGGTTGGTGGACACATCCTTTTCAAGGGGACTGAAAAGTCAAAATTACTTTTATCATAATACTAAGATGCTATTTGCCTTTTTCGTAGTGTTGACATTTACAGTGAGGATACAAAGCAATTTTGGGCAAAATGGCTGGCGCCTTACACAAATCAGGGAAGCGGCACCAAATCATATTAAAAGTCACTGCATTTTTAAAAATCATCACCACTCATGGGAAAAAAAGCCAGTTTCACTTAATAATGGTGTAGATGAAACAGTAAAATAATTGATTTTATTCTTTCTTGACCCATAAGTACATTTTTTAATACTCTGTGATAAAATGGGAAGTATGCCTAAAGCACTCATGCCGCATACCCAAGTACAGTGGTTATCTTGAGGGAAATCACTTGTGTGACTGAGTTGCAAGCTAAACTAACTGCTTTTTTTCATAGAACATCATTTTTACTTGAAAGAATGACTAACAAACACACAATGGTTATTCAGATTTGGATGCTTGGCAGACACATTCTGAAAAATGAGCAAAGTGTCTGTGCCATTGTAAGAAAAGCACCTGACACTGTTGTCGTTGATAAAATTTGAGCTATCAAGAGAAAATTAGTTGTTTGGAAAACTTGTATCTACCACCATGAGGTTGATGGCTTCCCAATACTTAAAAGCTTTTCTGATAAGATTGGTGGTAATGTTAACAAACTTAATTTTTAAAAATAGTAAATAATGAAATATGTCAACACTTTAAAGATCTGCACAACACAGGGAGCCGACATTTCCCAAATGAACCAACGTATGTTACAAAATCATGCATGGGTAAAAGATGCATTTAAAGACCAGTGGGTTTTAAAGTAACAGAGTACAAAAACTTCATTGATGTTCAGGTTCCAGATTATATATTGCAGTTAACCTTTGAGAAACTATTACTTGTCAAATTTTGATATAGTATCAGAGAATAGCTACAATTATGTGGAAAAGCTATTAAAACATCCTGCCTCTTTCCAACTTTGAATCTGTGTGAAGATGGATGTTTTTCACGTACTTCCACCAAATCAACATATCACACAGATTGAATGCAGTAACACCTATGAGAATACAGCTGTCTTTTATTAAACCAGGCATTTAAGAGATTTGCAAAAATGCAAAATATTGCCTATCTTCAAATTCTTTTGTTTTGGAAAATATGCTTATATTTTAAAAGTATGTTACCATGTAAATCACTACTATCTAATCATATATTTTATTTTAAATGCATTAATAACAAAATTTTTCTTAGCTTTAGTTTTTAATATAATAAATATTGATAAACATAAGCATAATTTTTTTGGGACTCTTAATTTTTAGAAATCTCACAGAATCCTGAGACCTAAGAGTTTGATGATCTCTAAAATTTATTCCAGTGAACTATTTTTAGAACTTGCAACCATTCTAATGGTTCCTATAAGATTTCTTAGTCAATCTCTTCTGCATACTTGTCAATGATCCTTCTAAATAGTGGTCCCCAATACTGAAATCATATTGAAGATGTAGGTTGAACAGCATTGAGTAAATGAATAGGCTACTATGAGTAGGCTTTAATAAAAATCTTTGGAGATCTTTAAGAATAGGAGAAATTCATCTTTCTTTGAGGAAATAGGTTTTTGTTCCTGGAAAGCAAAGTGCTGGACTGGGTAGTATCTTAAGTTATCTTTCTGGACACCTTAGAAATACTCTTACTTTTATCCTAGGAGATACAAATATCAATAACTAAACCCTAATTTTTCCATTCACTATTGTGATGTCTTTAATTATTAGGAATTGCATTTTTAACAAATTAGGCATTTGCTTGGTGTCAGTTCCTTTCATATTTCAAAATTCTACATAAATTAATTCAACCACCCATTTGGTTCTTGAACCTTTTTGCTAAAGCAAATTTTTTAAAAAGGGATGGGGCTAAAAAAAAAAAAAAAAATGGGTGTGGCTTGGAGACAGCTTTAAGCAGGATTTAAAAATTTAGCTTAAAAGCTTTTAAAGTCTAATTATACAGGGAGGTGGCAGTGTTTTTATTTGCTATTTACCTTTGATCTAGTAGCTATTTTTGGAGAGTGGGACATGCTTTTGTGAAAATATTTATGGTTTCTTCATTTGATGTCAAGATAGTTGTTTGAAGTTGCCTTATAATTCAGAGGTTTTTCTCTTTGTAACTAATATTAGTATTTGGCTTTTGCTGCTAGAGTAATAGCAAGTCAGTCAGGATCTGGGTGACTACTTTGAATGTATAAGTGATATACTGAATTTTAGAAATAGCTTTATTGTTTTGGGACAAATTAGACATGTTAAGTATTTAAAAATCTCAATAACACCAACTCATAAGGATAAGAAAGTAAAAATAAGCCTTTATCTCACTCAACATTAACATTTTTGTTACATTGTATTTTACTTTGTGAAATGGTTTTGTGTGTATACACGTGATTTTCTGTAAATTGATTGATTGGTTCTTATTATATATGTTGCTTTTTTATTCAACAATATACTTATTGACATAAAATTATGGGCACAATATATTTTTGGAAGTAGCATAGCAAACTTAAAGGAGATTGACATTAAAAATTTTAACGCTTATTGTCAGATTACCATTCAGTAAAGTTGTACCCAATTTATAATCTCATCAATAGTACATAAAAGTGTTTATTTTTCCACACATTCACCAATACTAGTTTCTGACCAGTTTACAAAATGTTTTGCCAATATTGTAGGTGAAAATATTTTATTTATGTTCCTTTGATTATTAGGGAGACTGTACATATTTTATATTATTGAACATTTGTATTTCTTCATTTGTGCATTTCCTCTTTATATTCTTTGTGCATTTTTGTGTTGAAGTGATTTTAGCAATGCACTTTTTATTTAGTAAACTAAGGATGTGCAGAAGTTTGACTGCCAAATAATCGGACGCATGTCACAACCATGGTCAGGTGTAGTAGTCTGTGGCCCACATTGGATTATTGATTGAAAAATCCTTGAGAGGAAAGGCAATGGCTATTTATTTGTTTTTTAATTTTTAAATTGAGTTATATTTGACATATAACGTTGTGTTAGTTTTAGTTGTACAAAATGATTTTAAGAAAAATTTTGTGTTCAGATTTTCCAGTGCAGCCTCTAACTACTTGCTGAATGGATGAGTGAGCAGCAGGATGGAATGACTATGGTGCCTGGGTGTTCGGAGGGTTCGTTTTCCTAAGCAGGTTGTGATTTTCTAGAGTAGACCATGATTTGCTTTGGCATTTTCTTCTCTGTCTTCTTACTTTTGTGCTGCCCTTAGGACCAAAGTGGTCACTTTTATTTTAGAAATGCCTTCTTCAGCCTAAACTTCTTTAGTTCTCAGAGAAGTAGGTTATTCCAAGTTGTGTGTGAATTTTTGTGAGACGGTTTTTAACTCTTTGGCTTGTTTACTCCTAAATTCTCTATAGGAGGAAGTATGTATAAATTTCTTTTTGTTCTAATAATGAACTCTGTGATTCTAGAAGCTTATACTTTATTTTTATTATTTTATTTTTATTTATTTTTTAAATATATCTTTATTGATTTCAGAGAGAGGGAGGGAGAGAGAGAGAGAGATAGAAACATCAGTGATGAGAGTCACTGATTGGCTGCCTCCTGCGCACCCCTGACTGGGGATCGAGCCCACAACCCGGGCATGTGCCCTGACCGGGAATCAAACCACGATCTTCTGGATCCTAGGTCGATGCTCAACTGCTGAGCCACTCCTGGCTGGGCTAGAAGCTTATACTTTTTAAATTTTTTGCTACAAAATTCACCAATAGTGTATATCAGTTGATAATGAGATTCAGAGTTGCTTTTAACATATGTAGCAAGACTGCATTTATATGACAAATGAGATTTATTGACTTCACATTAATGCATATTAAAATATTATTTGCCCTGAATGTCTGGAATTTGACTTGTTCCAAATTTAAAATATTCCCAGAGTTAGAGATATTAACTCTTAAAGAGTCCAGTGATTAAAAAAATGAGCTATACATTAGCCACAGTATTTTCTGGTTGCATTT
This sequence comes from Miniopterus natalensis, assembly GCF_054644295.1. Taxonomy (NCBI): domain Eukaryota; kingdom Metazoa; phylum Chordata; class Mammalia; order Chiroptera; family Miniopteridae; genus Miniopterus; species Miniopterus natalensis. The sequence goes on along the minus strand of NC_142091.1, from coordinate 50,389,811 downwards.
TATTTTATCCCCCAACATTTAAGTGCAAATGAAAGAATGAGATGTATTGTGTATGCTGCATAATTCCAACTCATGGTTTAAAAAAATATTTACTAGAAGGACAAGATGTGATTATTTAAAAAATGTGCAAGTACTTAAAAACCCTTTTGGATTCTTCCAGACTTTAGGCTTTGGATATACAACATTTTGCAATACATTTATTTTGTGGATAACCTCAAAGCTATAATTTATAATTCAGGATAGGATAAAATATGAGAATAGCTTATAACAGAACCAGTATTCTTTGCTGGCTTTGAATAGTACATAGAATGTGTCCACATAGGTTGTGTGATGTCCCAGATAAAATTGCTCTCCTGATTCCTAGGACATCAGAAAGCCATGAGGAGGAGACAGGTGTAATACCAAAAATAAATGAGAGCGCTACCTCCCCCTGGCCAGACTCTCCTGTACTTCCTGCATCTGTGGAAGTAGGCATTACAGAGTTGCTAGTAACTGGATTGGGGAAGGCCCAGGCACCATTCCCTACCAAGAGAAGGAAGTCTGGTAAAGACACCTAATGGGTATATGAGCCATTGATACTTAAAGCTGTCCAAATGCCTGAGACAGATTCATTATCTGTCAATCCTGACTTTAAAATACAATAAATTATCTGGGTCACTTATGCAAACGGCATATTATAGGAGCTGGGGAAGGTCTGAGTTAGATATTTATTTCATATCTCAACTTAATTCAGGTGCTGATACCTAATTTATTATGGCCATTTGTGCTTTAAGTGCAACACTATGGGCAGTGATTCCTATAAATGATGTTGATCAAGATTCTTTTTTTTCCAGAATGAATTTTATTTAAATCTAGTTAGCTAACTAGGTTAACTAACCTAGATGTTTACTGGCCATATTTTTTTAAAATGGGGATTGAATCAAACCAATCCCTAGAGCCTAAGCAAGTTTCTGGCCTAAATTAGGAACCTAAGCTCCATTATTATTTTCAGTTGAACACTACTTATAGCCATCCTCACATTTGGGAAAGAATACGGCCTTTGCAACAAAGTTTCTTTGTTTTCATGGAACTAAAAATGTGCTGTATTTAGACCAAACAATAAAAATAAACTACCAAACTACCTTCTAATGCATGGGGGTTCTGGAGAGAGGAAACCATAGATATTTAGAGGCATAAAGTGACTCATTGTGCTAGTTAAACTTTTTACAAGGCTAGCTCTGTGTGTTTGAATTGCATCTGTTACCTCTTCGGCCAGAACTAAAGTGTGTGCAAGCAAAAGAATTTTGGATTGAATTGTGACTCATACAGAATGCATTGTGCATAACCTGAGTCTAAATGGGTTCCACACTTTGGGTAGAACAAAAACTGCATCCTTTCATGTTTATTCCACCTATAAGGTATTCCTGTTGAACACATCCAAGATATTTTCTGAGAAGCTAATTCATTTTAACTTGCAGACATAAATTAAATATGTTTTTCAAATATAACTTGTAAGCCTTTATTTCTTTTTTTAAAACTAATTTTCCTTTTGTATTTACTTACACTTTTAAACACCAACTTTATTACTGACATTAAAAAAAGTTATAATGGATGGAGATATTGTATTCTTAGCAGTAGAACAATGAAATAATTGTTTCTTTTGTTATTATCATCTTAGAAAAAGTTGTTATAGTAGAGGACAACTGTCTGAGTTAAAAGTAGTGTGACTTATAGTCAAATGAATACTTCTTTAATAAAGCATGTAAAAGCAATTTACTTAACCTTTTTTATTTCATTTTCTGTCTAAATTTTCAGGTCACTTTCATGAATTCAAAGGCAATTTACCAGTGATTTCTGGGTGCTGGGGCTGATTTTTTTTTGCGTATTTGTAAGTATTGGTTTATTTAATACTCTTCTCATTGTGTAATGAAAGTTATAGTTTGTAAACAAGTTCTTAACCCCTTTTGTGTGTGAATTTTTATTGTTTTTTTTGTAAAAATTAGAATTTTTATTGGTGTTTTTAAAGTGTTTTTTATTTTTTTGTGTTTTCTTAGGAGTAGAGAAAAACTATTAGGGCCCATTACAATATACTAAAAGAATAAATATCTTACTTTTTGAAGATGGGGCTCAATTATAGGAATGAATTACCTTAAAGGGGCTTGTTTTTATATACATGAATAATTTACCCTGGTAAATTCTTAGTCTTCTGGTTGTCTGGACTTGAAAAGTGCTGTGTGCCCATGCTCACAGAAGAGGTGAGATAATACAGAGTTCAAAGAACTGTCAGTACAGGAGGAGATTATGTACTAAGGAACCAAAGACCCATTTAGTGAATGTATAGTGTATATTAAGTTGGGGGTATGCCTGCTTTCTTCACCATCCTCCAAAACAATATTATATTTTAAATGGTATTTTGGAGAACAAAGATACTTTTTTCTCAGGAAAAAAGTTAAGTTCCAAGAAAAAAATTGAATGAACCTTAATGATCAATTAAAATACTTTAAATTGATATATACTTACTAATATAGAAGTACTTTAGAGTATGTGGCAGATATTAAAAATGTCTGTTAAACAATTGACTGTATTTAAGTAGAACCTAAAATACATTTATATGTGTGCCATGTTGTAAACCATTGGCATCTCAAGGGCTGTTTTACATTTGATAAAAGCAAAGATATACAAACTTTTCCTCTGTTGGTGTTCTCCTGTAAGGAAGTTTTAGAGAATGTATTTCTAGGAAAGTAGTTTTTAAAAAGTAACATTATACATTAGAGTTTAAGTTATTCAGTATTTAAGCAAAGAGCAGCCAAAATTTATTTAAAACCAGCTTTACCTTTCTTTTAGTAGTAGCATTGACTGGGGCTGGCATTTAGAATGAACTTTAAAAAATAGACACAAATGTTTAATATAGTTTAATACATTTCATGTATTTTTAATGTTTTAAGAATAAGATGCTATTTTTATGAAGCTATCAATTATTTCATTTTGAAGACTTAATTCTTATGTAAAACACAAAATATTAAACTACATGGTTCATCTGGATTAAATATAAGCTTTTAATTTGTGCAAGGCATCGTAGTGAGGATTAGGAAGCAAAGAAGATGGGGGTAGAGATGTAAAGTATTTCCGAAGGGCTCTTGAGGAACAGGATGATTCCCAGGGGCTGAGCTTATCCTACCAGAGATCTGAAAGAAGGGAAGTAATTCTGAGCTATTCTAATCTGACCTTAGTTACTTTTCTCTCTTCTTTTACTTCCTTTCTCTCTCATATCATTCAGTCATTCCCTTTAGTAAGTGCTTAAGATGACTAAATTTTAAAAATGGCAAGTACAAGATAATTACTGGCATTTCAACCAAGATAGCCTTTACCAAAATGTAATTTATATTCGTCATCACCTAAAGGCTCTGTTTCCTGAACTCTTTGCCTCTCCCTCCCCCATCCTACATAGACTAACTTTGAGTGGAGGTGATCCAAATGACCGAGATTTTTCTTGTGATCTTACAAAGAGATGCTGAGAATAGTAGAAGGGGCACTGTGGGTATAGTTTTCATACAGTTGTTTTTGGAGTTCAATTTCAGATTCTTGTCTTGATCACTTAGGCAAAAGTAATGCTAATCATACAGGCCCAAAGTAATTGTTTTCCAGTCTTGAGAATTTCCGTATGCTAGTTTAGGGCATGGACTCTTTTGTTCCTTTGGCCAGTGGTCTCAGGCTTTGTTAGAGCCATCTTCTGACTGTGGGACCTTCTTATTAAAGAAACGGAGCAGGATACTATGACTAAGATAAGTCGGATAAAATTAACATGGCATCCAGAATGCTTGAGTTCCCATTTCTTTCAATTATTGTGGAAATTGTCTACCACTTACACTGAATGATGAGGCAGCTACAACAATAAAAATATTTCTCTAGTTTGGCTTAAGAACAAGCAAATGGCATCAGTGACAATGGCTTCTTTTAGGAACTTTAATTTCCGTGTCCTGGAACTGCTTATTTGCTACATGATCTAAGGCAGAAAGTTATACCTCATGGCCATGGGAAGGTTTCTTAGTAAGGTGTGCAGAAGCTGGCCTGTGAGATAAGGAAGGTGGGATATTGTTTTGCACCATCCATAATGAATGGGCCACACCAAGGGTGTGTGAGAACTGATTGGAATCTTACCTGCTCACGTCTACTGCCTAGGTCACAAGAGGAAAACACTCTGAGGGAAAATGGTTATCTTCTCAGAAGCTGAAAGCGTCTTAGCATAGGGGATATTTTTTTTTCTCTTTAAAAACTAAAACTATCTTTTTCTTTTCCCAAAGTAGGCATTGTGTAATAAGACCTTGTTTTCCATGTTAATATCCCACATTTAGTTTTTTATCTCTAATTAAAAAATAATTATGGAATCCTGACCATTCTATTTACCAGGGCAATAAATGATTGGTTAAAAACAAAACAAAACAGAAATAGGTCCTTAGATAACCTGCTTTTTCAGGTTATCCAAGACTTTTTTTTTTTTAACCCTTACCCAAAGAGAATTTTTCCATTGCTTTTCAGAGAGTGTAAGGGAAAGAGAGAGAGAGAGAGAGAGAGACACATCAATTAGTTGTCTCCCACATGCACCTGACCAGGGCTGGGGATTGAGCCTGCAACCCGAGGTACATGCCCTTGGTTGTAATCGAACCCAGGACACTTCAGTTGAAGTGCCTGTGCTCTAATCACTGAGCAAAACCTGCTAGGGCCTTTTTAGTAATTTGAAAATGAATTCCTTTTTATAAAATTCTATCACTGTTCATGGTCTCTGATAGCAATCTTTTCCCCAAAAAGGGTACCAAACGTGACTGTTGCTTAGCCCGCGCTTGAGGCAACAATGATGACATATCTTAATTTGGTGTAACGCTTGGTTTTGAAGACATTAAATTGACTTAGTTTTGTAAAAACTCGGAGGTGAATAGGAATTATTCTCATTTTTGCAGAGTAGCAGGACTTAACCTTTTAGTGCTCTTTCTGTAATACCAAGCTGTCCTTTCTCAGAGAGTATTTTAGCTCTTTCTTTTGTCATTTTTGATCACTACCTCAGCCTCCACTTGATTGCCACACAATTCTGGAAAGTTGAGGAGGAGTAAGCCGAGGAGGAGACTGTGGAGAGCCTTTGCCACTTTGTTTTCCTCTGTTCCTGGGTCGTTGCCCCTCTCTGGCATTGGCCTACCCCCTCCTCCAGAACTGCCACAGGCCATGCTTCAGCTGAAATGTTTGAATTGCATAAATTTTTAGGAAACCAGCAAAGAAAAAATCACAAATTCATCTTTTTGTGGTATATTGAAATGGAAAGAAATCTATTTCAAACTGAGAATAGCCCAGTCCAAAGCTCCCTCAGTGAAAACATCTGTGATTTTAAGGACAAGTAAGTGCATTATCTTTAAAAAATATTATTCCAGGCTAATCTTGACATAGAGCAGGTAAATAAAAAAGATGAGCTGTGAAAATCCACAAATAAGGCTTGAATGCCATTTTCCATGACAACGGGAGCTGCCCCACGAAAGCATTAATGCTGGGAATGTAAGGAATTTAAAATTGTGCCTTCTCAGTTTTACAGTTGTGTGCTCATGTTAATTAGAGATATACTGACATTTGAAGTATCTACACTGATACACACAGCTACTATACATTTGTGAACTGTGGCTAGAAATCTATTTTAATTGAAAGCAGTCTGCTAATCTGAATGTGTATGTCCATTACATTCTAAGCTTCTTAAAGTTTTATATACTAGTGCCCTTAGACGCTTGTTCACTCTGCTCGCTTCATTTTCTATGTCTGATTTATACCTGAAAGGGTAGCCTGGCCTATTTTTAATCTCTTAGTTGTGTTTTAGAGCAATATGGATGGAATTTTTGAGAAAAAAATATTTTTTAATAGCATCCTTTATTTGCTGTAGTTTGAATCTTTCTTCCCTCTCTCTGACTTTCTAAATTGTTGGTTTTCCTTGCAAACCTTTAAGATGGCCTGCCACAGAAGTAAGTAGGATTTAGGTTTATGGAATTTGCTTCACCGGCTATATTTAAGCACTAAAAAGCTCCTCTTCACAGTCACTCTATGGTTTTAGCTAGAAAAGCCTGTATTAGAGACCTTGATGGGATGAACAGAAGAGGCATTCTGATTTTCCTAGTATAACTGAATCTCATCCTTCTCTTTTGATGTCAAGCCATGTATCTTAATTTTTGATTTGCAGATATCTTCACAGTAGCTTGATGATTTCTTGAGGTCATCTTTAACCCTAGAGGTTTTGCTTTGTCTGTCTTATGCTTTAAAGGAAGACTTGACATCTCTTTTTTACAAGTGTGTATTTATTTCATAAGAATCTGCCTGTCAGGATTTAACCTAATTGTTTTCTGCTTGTTGTCTAATGAAACTCCCACACTTAATTTTTGGACCAATCCCCGAATATTACACAAGACCAGTTAGAATGAAGCTCCCTTTTTGTTGCCCCAGAACAAACTGCTCTAAAAAGTTTGTAATACTCTGTACTTGTTTCATTAAACCATTTTACTGGCACCATTAAACCACTGAAACCTGGGACCATTAAAACTTACTCAGTACTGTTATTATTATTAAGGCTTATTTTTACCCTTTATTACTTTTTTCACTGTACTAAGTTCCCCTGTTCTTATTCTTTCATGTTGCTTACTACATATTGTGCCATCACAGCAAATTTTGGTAATTTTAATTTAATTGCTCAATTATCAGTGATAGTCATGAAGCACTTGAAACATGCGCAGTGGCAGACTTAAAAATTTCAAAATAAGTTGGTGTGTCATAATCTTAAATGTGAAATGTGCCAATATCTGTAGGCATAAAAATACACCGCCTGAGTTAGGCATTTCAGGGGAGGCAAAAACCTACTCTTAAAATCAGGGCTTTTGTCTGGTGCTGAAGTGTGTCATCTTTGCTAATTTCAAACATGTCTAAATTTGATCCTGGTTTACTTTTCAACTCCAAAAATTTGATTTGGTTGTGATTATAAAGGAAAAGGAAAGTAAAATTGTATTGATTCTATTCAAATGTTTTACCGGAACCTCACAGTCACAACATTCGCTGTAAAGTGGAATTTGGTGTGAGGTGGATCCATGCTGGATGTCAATCAAGGAGGCTGACTTATTAAAGAAGCAGAATGACCTCCGTATGTTTCTTTCCTCATGAGGCAACCCTCTGATCAGAGGACAGTGTCACAGTGAAGGTAGTATGTTGACGATTTATTTATATAGAAAAAACCCATGAGAACAATGACACTTGGGAACTTATTTTGAATCCTACACAGTAATATTCTCAGATGCCTTTAAGACAACTTACACATTATGGCAAAATAATTACTGTAGCTCTTTGGCAACTAGGGGAATTATCATTAAATTTTGCATTAGTATTCAGTTAGGGTTTTCTCAAAACTAATATAGTGCCAACAGCTCTTTTTTAGATGCTATTATGGTTCTTTTACATTTTTATAGTATTGTAGTAAAGCTGACTTTACTGGCTACATTTTGAAGGTGGAATAGAGCAATACAAGACTCAACATTAAAGTGATTCAGTGCCCTTTGGAGAAAAATTCTTCCTAACTTGAGATGGGAAACAATGTGGGGCTTGGGGGCAGTTTGCTAAGAGCCCCTAATAAATTTGAATATTCCTCCCAAAAGCTGCTCTCTCAACCTGCTTTAACCAAGAAGATAGGCTTAGTCATCTTCCAGTATTCTTACATAACTTTTCATTAATATTTAAAGGTATTAAATGTATACAGAGAAGATGAAATAAAGCCATAATTTGAACTGGGTGGTGATCTTAAATATAAGGAAGTGAGGGTCAATAAATGCAATAATTATGTACAGCTAGCTATTATTTTATAATGTAATGATCTATAAGATGTGAAATATAGTCTATCTATAATTCAGTAAGATGCAAAGTCATTGATTTACTCAAGCATTTAGATAGAAATATTTTAGTAACTATTCAGTTTATAAAGATGGTTTGAGTACTCAACAAATTCTAGTTCATTTTGTTGTATGCTTGTCTACACACATGACTCTCCCCCTCTCCCTTCCTCTCCCCTGCCCCTCCCCCTCTCATTCAGACACAGTCTGTTGTCTGTCTGACTTCAGAACATATCTCTTCCCACTCTAGAACATCAGCCAGGGTCTCACTTCATTTAGAATATTCTTGATTATAAACTTACCTGATAAAATTTCCATAAATTTAGCTGTGTCACAGCACCTCACATCTGTTTTCATCTTAGTCTGAGAACTCTTATATCTTACTTTGAGACTACAGAAAAAGGCCTGTCCTGGCTTTTTTTCCACCCTGTTGGATTATTACAACCATTTTATGCCAGTGGTCCTCTCCAGAAATACAGATTTCATATTCTAGGTTTTTGAGTTTGTGTTCTTTCTGCAGAAAGAGAATGCATTTCTCTCCTCTGAGATTATCTTTTCATTTAGGTCCTTGTGCTGCTGAATTGACTTTCAGTAATAGGCAGAGTGATTGTTGCATGCCCTGCTGAGTTTTTCCCCCAGAGGAGGTGTGTGTCACTCGTATTTAGAGAGAGCCTGTGGGAGGAGCTGGGCTCAAACCAAGGAGCTCTTATCCTGGCAAGTGCCAGGCACTGGGGCTTGGTTTGCTCATTAAGCAGAGAGCTACTTCCCCTTACCTCATTTTTTGCTGCTTGAATTTTTCTTTGTTATTAATAAATATTATTGTCAAGAAGCTTTTTTGTTTTAATATTTGTTTTTCCATAACACCAGTGATCATTTTAATTTTCTTTTATTTCTGGCCCCATCTTTAAAAGAAGCCTTATTGTGTCTTTCTATTCTATTTCCCAGGGAGGGTGGCAATGGAAGCATGTTGAGAGTAAATGCAAGGCTTGCCTAATCTGGTAATGCAGAAAGGAGTCATTGTATCTAGGCTCGCAGCAATGCTACTAGCCTTCAAAGCACACATTTTAAGGCTGTATAGATGTGGTTAGGTCAAACAGGAAGTGTGTGTCTCCCAGATATATGGAGTAGATACTATTTAAATCTTAATGTCAACTTAAAGTGCCCTATTTCAACTCCCAAGAGGGTACAAGAAACAGATTTCTGTGATGTGAAGAAATAACCATCTTTACTGGACCAAATTGTCAATCTTGGAAGCAGTGGTCATATGGAATTTATCATTTGAAGCAGTCTAGCATACTTGGAACTTAGTCTCTTAGTGAGGAGAGAGCTGACCCAATAGCATCTTTATGCTGGGTGGTGTAATCAGTGGTCAATCTACCTTCCAACTGCCCTCTGAAAGCTATTTAAAGATGAGATTATCTGTTTTCCCAGTTATGGCAAATCCTTTTTTGGGTAGCAAATATTTTCTTCCCAGGAGAGCGCTTAGTATCTGTTGGAAATTAATTCAGCTCTACAGATACATACCGAGTACTGACTATATTCAAAGCAGAGCATTAGATGTTGCATTGGAAACAAAGGCACATGTATAGAGTTCCTGCCATTAAGAACCTTAGAATCTAGGCATAATTTTTAAGCCTTATTCCTGTTTGTGTCCCTAGTGTCTAACTCAGCACATGACTCAGAGGAGGGATTAGGACATATAATTAAGTTGCATTGATTATTGTGGAGGAGAGATGTAATTCTCCATGCAGAATATGTTAAGTGCCTTTAATAAAGTAAAAAATAGCATACTGGGGGTTTGAAAGAATTTAAGATGTATCCCTTTAAGAAGCAGGAACTAACGAAGCAGACTTTTTGATGTTCTTTGAAAGTTGAGTAGAATTTTGTCAGTGGAGCGGATGAAGGGATGAAGACAGAGGAGTGTCCTGGCATCAAGGGGAGTAGCAGGAGCATGGTTAGGGAACAGATACGTGGAAGCTGGGAATTATAGGTAGCAACAAAAATCTAGTTTGAGGTATAGGGTATGTATAAGCTAGAATATTTTGTGTCGTCATATGATTATGGCCTGTAAGGCTACGTTAAGGGGCCATCATAACCAAATAGTTCAGTGGTTAAGGCAAGAGATTTGCTTTTGAAAAATTAGTTCAGCCAGCAGAGTTGATTAGTAGGGGGGAAAAAGACCTGAACTAGAGAAACAGCTCCTGAGGGCTATTGCACTAGTTCAGGCAGGAGGTAAAAGGTTTAAATAAGGGTGGTATTTTGGGAACCAAAAGTTAGAACAGAAAGAAGAGACTTTGCCAATATCAGGCTATATGTGGTGAGGTACATGAGGGAAAGAAAGGAGTCAAAATGACTCCTATTGCCTTTTCTTGTTCCTGATGTTCATCATAGCGCTGAGTTTTAGAAAAGGCAGAAGGAAATGATCATACTAATTATTTTTCATCAATATTCACATCCCTTGCCATCTCATTGCTTAGATCCCCAATGAAAATTAAGGATATTTTTTCTTCTCTTGGAGGACTAGGAGAAAGATGTGTTTTTAAAGGAGTGAGAATATACTTAAAGATAAAATTACTTTGAGGATTTAGAGGCATAACATAAACACAAAAGATACTAACGCTAGGAGTTATGGTACACAGACAAGGCCTTGTTGATTTAAGAGATACAAGGTGAAACTTGGCTACCGTGACTGAGAAAAGTGAAGATACTTGAAAGTATGGCTTTTCTATCAATTGGCTTTCACATAGGGATTAGTATATGACATCTGTGAGGAATAAAATAGGTGTGCACAGAGTTTGGTTACTTTAAAACTCTCTCAGATAAAGTGATGACTACAACTGCCTGGTTATATTGCTATAGTCTGTCCTTCTCTGTAGAAGATATAGTTGCAGCAAAAGTATACTTAGGATATAGGCCCTCTTACTTGTCTCTTTCAAGGGAAGAGGAAATAGTGCAGGAAAATACATTCATGAATAAGAAAAGACTTACTGAAATAAAAGTTAAAAAATAGACTTTTTCAAGAAAATGGGATAAAGTCAAGTTGATTTTGTAAAGGATCCTTGTCATTCTCATTACTTTATCATTCAGACTAACATTCATTTATTCACTCAATAAGAATATGAATTCAGGACTCCTCTGGACATGAGATAGAATTTAAAATGGGAAAAAAGAGTTAGTCCTCAGGAATTTATAATTTATTTGTGGGAGGAGGTGAAACACACTTATATAAAAGGATGTACAAAAAGGTGACTTAACAATTCCTTCCTGGGAAATGCTTCGGTGGAAGGAACATTGTCATTTTTCCTTCTTAGAGAGCTAGAGTGGCTTGTCATCTTCACCCTCCACTCAACTGCATGCTCCGTAGCCTCCTGACACACTGAGCCCCTTGACATTACTTCAGCAAGTAACCTGTGCATGACAAATGCTGGTCTCACTTGTGCCTAGCAAGTAGTGCTTATTATTATTATTAATTATTATTATTATTATTTTGGTTAATCCTCACTTGAGGATATTTATTTTTTTCCATTGCTTTTTTTTTCCCCTCAGAGAGAGTGGAAAGGAGGAAGGGAGGGGGGGAGAGAGAGAGAGAAACATCAATGTGAGAGAGCTACTTCGACTGGTTGCCTACCCTACATGCCCCAACTTGGGGCAGGGAGCCAACCTGCAACCCAGGTATGTGCCCTTGACTGGGAATCGATCCTGTGATCCTTCGGTCTGGTGGCTGATGCTCTAATCACTGAACCATGCTGGCTAGGGCACAAGTAGTGCATATTATATAGTCCATAAGAGATTCCAGTAAAGAGCTTTTTGAATGAATTACAGAAACTCTATCTTTCATACATTCTATCAGTTAAGATGTTTTAAGTTAAAAATAAAATATCATTATTATTAAATAAATATTAAAAAATTTAAATATCATTAGGAAAGGTAAAGTTATAACCTTTCATGCCTTAGGCTTTTAATATGCCTCTATATTTTAAAACCCTCCAAACAACTTTTGAGTGCCTTCTGTGAATCAGAATTATATTATATGCTTCATATTAATTTAAAAATACACCACATGTTCATGGACTTGAAGAACTGATATTGTTAAAATGTCAATACTACTAAATGAGACATATAGGTTCATTGTAATGTATATCAAGATTCCAATGGCATTTTTTACAGAAGTAGAAAAAACACTCCTGCCCAGCCGGGCGTGGCTCAGCGGTTGAGCATCGACCTAGGATCCAGGCGACTGGAGTTTGTTTCCCTGTCAGGGCACATGCCCGGGTTGCGGGCTAGGCAGCCGATCAGTGACTCTCTCATCACTGATGTTTCTCTCTCTCTCTCCCTCTCCTTTCCTCTCTCTGAAATCAATAAAGATATATTTAAAAGATAAAAAGAAAAAACACTCCTAAAGTTTCTATGGAACTACAAAAGACCCTGAATAGCCAAAGAAATCTTGAGAAAGAAGAACAAGGTAGGAGGCATCACACTCTTTGATCTTAAATGATACTAATCAAAACAGTATGATACTGGTAAAGAACAGACAAATAGACCAATGGAATAGAATTGAGAGCCTAGAATAAACCCGTCAACTAATACTTGACAAGGGAGCCAAGAATACACAAATGAGAAAAGACAGTCTCTTCAACAAATGGTTCTGGGATAATTGGATATTCACATGTAAAAGAATGAAACTGGACCTCTATCTTACACTACTCACAAAAATTAACTCAAAATAGATTAGAGACTTAAGTGTAATAAGAAAACATAGTAATAAAGCTCTTTGACATGGGTATTGGTAATAATTTTTTGGATATGATACCTAAGGCACAAGCAACAAAATAAAAAATAAACAAGTGGGACTACATCAAATTAAAAAATTTCTGTACAGCAAAGGAAACCATAAACAGAGTGAAAAGACAACCTATAGAATGAGAAAAAATATTTTCCAACCATATATCTCATAAGGGGTTAATATCCAAAATATATAAAGAATTCATACAACTCAAGAGCAGAAAACCAAATAACCCGGTTAAAAATGGGCAAAGGCCCTGAATAGACATTTTTTCCAAAGAAGATATATACAAAAGGCCAACAGGTACATGAAAAGATGCTCAACATGATTAACCATTAGGGGAATGCAAATTAAAACCACAATGAGATATCCTCTCATGACTGTTAGAATGTCATCATCCAAAAGACAAGAGAAAACAAATGCTGGTGTGGATGTGGAAAAAGGGGAATCCTTATTGGTGGGATTATAAAGTGGCACAGCTGTTACGGAAAACAGTATGGAGGATGCTCAAAAAATTAAAAAAAACACTATCATGTGATCCAGCAATTTCACTTCTGGGAACATATCCAGAGGAAATGAAAACACTAAATCGTAAAGATGTCTGCACCCTCATGATTATAGAAGCATGATTTACAATAGCCGAGACATGAAAATAACCTGTGTCCACTGACGATGAATGGATAAAGAGGTTGTGGTGTACACATTGGAAATTATTCAGCCTTAAAGGATGAGGAAACCCTACCATTTGCGACAACATGGATAGATCCTGAAGGCATTGTGGTAAGTAGAAATAAGTCCTAGAGAGAGTCAAATCCTGTATAATATCACTTATATGTGGAGTCGGAAGGAAGGAAGGAAGGAAGGAACCAAAAGAACTTCCATCCAAACACATAGATAAAGAGCTTAGATATGTGGCTACCAGTGGCAGAGGGTAGGGGAAAGAGGAATTGGAGGAAGGTGGTCAAAAGGTACAAATTTCCGGTTATAACAGAAATTTGTAGGGATGTGACGTACAACATGATGACTATGGTTTACACTGCTGTATAATATATAAAATAGCTGTTAAGAGAATAAATCCTAAGAGTTCTCATCACAAGGAGAATTTTTTCCTCTTCTTTATATTGTATCATCTATATGAGATGATAGATGTTGGCTGAACCTATTGTGATAATCATTTAACAGTAGAGGCATACCTCGTTTTATTGCACCTTATTTTATTGTGCATCACAGATGTTGCATTTTTTACTAATTGAAGGTAAGACATCACACCAACAAATGATTATGACTCACTTTATTGAAAGATTTTATTGTAGTGGTCTGGAACTGAACCTGCAATATCTCAGAGGCATGCCTGTATATGTAAATCAAACCATCATGCTGTATGCCTTAAACTTATACACTGACGTATATCAATTATTTCTCAATAAAATTGGAGAAAATATACTGTGTGTAATTGCCACCACTCCTGAGTACTGCTGTGTTACTACCTGTGATTTTAGACAAATCATGTAACCTTTTGGAGCCTTAGCTTCCTCATCTGTAAAATGTGAATATTACCTATTGCAATTTTTTTACCAGCTTTATTGAGTTATAACTGTCATACAATAACCAACATGTATTTAGAGTGTACAATTTGATAAATTTTGATACACCAGTGAAGCTATTTTCACAATCAGGTTAATTTACATATCCATCACCCCTAACAGTTTCTTAATGACCCTTCAGAGTCCCTTATTCCTGCCTTTCCTTGACCTTTCCTGGACTTCATCCCCAGGCAATTATTGATCTGCTGTCACTGTAGATTAGATTGCATGTAAAAAACTTTTTTGTAAGTGGAATCATACATTATGTACTGCTTTTTGGTCTAGTTTCTTTTACTCAGCATAATTATTTTGAGATTCACTCATGTTTTGCATGTCAATACCTTATTTTTTAAATTGCTGAGTAGTATTTCATTGTATGGATATACCACAATTTGATTATTTATTTAGGTTCTTTCTAGTTTTTGGTTATTACAAATGAAGCTACTTTGAACATTTGTCTTTGGGTAGACATATGCTTTTATTTCTCTTGGGTAAATGCCTAGGAGTGGAATGGCTGGGTTCCATAGGTATATGTTTAACTTTATAACAACTGCTAATTTTTTCCAAAGTGGTTGTACCTTTATATGTAGCAATGTGTGAGAGTTCCAGTTGCCCTACATTCTTAGTAACACTTGGAATCTTTAGTTTTCAGTTTTAGCCATTCAAGCATTTATAGTGGTATCTCATTGTGGTTTTAATTTATATTTTCCTAATGACTAATGATGTTGAGCATCTTTTCATGTGCTTATTTGTTCATCCATCTATCTAATTTGTTAAAGTGCCTTTTAAATTTTTTGCTGTTTTTTAAGATTGGGGTTATTTTTTTTTCTATTGAGTTGAAATAGTTTTTATATATTCTAAATACAAGTTATTTGTCAGAGATATGTTTTGCACATATTTACTACTAGTCTGTGGCTTAACTTTCAATTTTAAGTATCTTTTGAAGAGCAAAAGTTTTAAATCTTGATGAAGTCCAATTAATTGCTTTTGTTGTGTATTTCATGCTTTTTGTGTCACATTTAAGAAATCCTTGCAAAACCCAAGGTCACTAAAATTTTCTCTGATGCATTCTTTTAGAAGCTTTATAGTTTAATCTTTTAATTTAGGTCTATGATTAATTTTGAATTATTTTTTTTTGTAGTGGGTGAGATAAGGTTTAAGGTTTATATTTTTGCTTACAGTTGATTCAGTTGTTCCAGTATCATTGGCTGAAAAGATTATCCTTTCTCTATTAAATTGCCTTGGTGCTTTTGTTGAAAATCAATTGACCATATAATAATAGGTTTATTTCTAGAGTCTCTATTCTGTTTCATTGATCTGTTTTCTATTTTTTATGCCACTACCTTGATTACTGTAGCCTCATAGAATGAGTTAGGAAGTATTTCCTCCTCTTCAGATTTCTGGAAGAGTTTATGAACAATAGACATTATTTATTTTCATATGATTGAAATACATCACTAATGAAGTGTTAGTGCTGGGCTTGGAGTTTTCTTTCTGGGAAGGTTTTTAACTAAAAATTCAATTTCTTTAATAGATACAGGGCTATTTAGCTTGTCTATTTCATCTAACTATACAGTTTATTTAAGGGCATTTCATCTAAGTAGTTGAATCTATTGGCATAGAGTTGTTTATAATATCTACTTATTATTGTTTTAATATCGAAGGATAATATAATTTTGAGTGATGTCAATTTTTATTTTTGATGAGAATGTAAACACAACATATCAAAATTTAATACTTCTTTTCTATTTTACTGATTTCAGTTTTTATTTTTGTTTTCCTCAGTGTATTTTGAGTTTGATTTGCTCTTATTTTTCTGATTTCTTAAAGTGAAATCTGAGATTATTGATTTTCAAAGACCCAGTTTTTCAATATAGGTGTTAGTGCTGTAAATTTACTTCTAAATACTCCTTTGCTACATCCCGTACATTTTGATATGTGATGTTTTCATTTTAATTCAGTTCAAAATAGTTTCTAATTTTACTTTTATTTTTTCATTGATCAGTGGGTTTGTTTATAAGTATTATTTTATTTCTTAATATTTAGGGATTTTTTCAGATATCTTTCTGTTATTGAATTCCTAAATCTTTCGTTGGCTGGCAAGTTATATAAGTGTAAATTAGGTAAAGTTGGTTGATAGTGATGTTTAGGTCTTTTATATCCTTATTAATTTTTTGCCTACTTGTTCTATCATTAACTGAGAAAGAGAGATTTTTAAAACTAATAATTCTTGAAATTTTATTAGTTTTTTCTTTCCTGTATTTTGAAACTAGGTAAATAATAGGTAAATAAATGTTTAAGATCATTATGTCCTCTTAATGAATTGACCCCTTTATCATTATACAAGAATCATTTTATCCTTAGTAATATTTTTTTGCTCTGTAATCTACTTTGTCTAATAGCCACTGCTACTTTCTTTTTATTAGTGGTCCCATGGTATATATTTTCCAGGTTTTCACTTTTAAAATATTGTTTCTTCATCTTTAAAGTGGATTTTTTAAAAAACTGCATGCAGTTGAGCCTTGTGTTTCATTCCAGTATGACAATCTCTCTCTTTTAAATTGAGTGTTTAGACCATTTACATTTAATGTGATTACTGATGTAGTTGAATCTGCTTATTGTTTTCTATTTGTATCATCTCTTCATTATTCCCTTTTCCATTTTCTTGCTTTGTTTTTAATTTATTAAGAATTTTTATGATTTTATTTTGTCTTTTATTGGCTTATTACTTCTATTTTTTGTTTTATTACATTTTACTGCTTGATTTACAATTTATAGCAACACTATACAATTTATGATAGTCTTACTTCAAGTAATATTATCTCACTTTATATATGGTATAGCAATCTTACACTAGCATACTTTCATTTCTCTTTCCTAGCCTTTATCCTATTGTTGGTCATACACATTACTTCTACATATGTTATAAACCTAAAAATAATAATTTTTGTTTTGAATAGTCAATAATATTTTAAAGAGATTTAAAAAGAAAGAAAGAGTCTTTTATAGTTCTCCATATATACCATTTTCAGGGTAATTATCATTTTGTGTAGATTCAGATTTCCACCTGGTAACATTACCTTCTGCCTGAAGGAGCTCTTTAACATTTCTTGGAGGATATGTATGCTGATGAGCTGCTAACATTTTCTTCAGCTTTTGTATTTTTGCAAAATCTTTATTTTGCCAGTATAAAATTCTAGATAAATTTTTGTTCAATAATTTAAAGATGTAGATAGACCCATGTTGTTTTGCTTGAATTGTTTTCAAAAATAAGTCTGCTGTAATTCTTATATATGTTCTTCTAGAATATGATGTATCATTTTCCTCTGTCTGCTTTTATGATTTTTCTCCACAGGTTATAAGCAGTTTGATTATTTTATGCCTTAATATAGTTTTCTTAATGTTTCTTGAGCTTGGGGATTTTTGAAGTTCTTGCATCTGTGGGTTTAATTTTTGTCACATCTGGAAAAATTTCAACCATTATTTCTCAGATACTTGTTTACTCTTATTTTTGTGTGGATTCCAATTATACATATGTTATGTAGCTTGAAGTGGTCTTATAGTTCAGTGATTCTGTTCACATTTTTTCATTTTCCCCCCACTGTTTTATTTTAATTGTTTCTATTGATAAATCTTTAAGTTCACTTGTCTTTGTTTGACATGTCTTATTTGCTTTTAATTCCACTCGATATATTTTTCATCTCAGACTGTATTTTAAAAAATCTTTAGAAGTTAAATTTGACTCTCTGTGACATATCCAATATCTATACTTAGTCTTTTAATTCCATTAACAAATAGAATATAACTATAATAAATGTTTTAATTCCCATGTCTACTCATTCTATTATCTGTGTCATTTGTGGATCAGTTTCAGTTGATTGATTTTTCTCCTCATTATGGATTGTATTTTTCTGCTTCTTTGCATGGCTGGTAATTTTTTATTGGATGCCAAAAATTGTGAATTTTACCTTGTTGAGTGCTGAATATTTCTGTATTTCTATAAATACTTTTGTAGATTCCCCCTCCCCTCCTGGTATGTAATTAAGATACTTGGAAACAATTTTTATTTTATTTTTTCCATTACCATTTATCCCCTCTATGCCCTCTTCCCCCCCCCCAAAACAATCACCACACTGCTGTCCATGTCAATGAGTTCTCTCTCTTTTTTTCTTTTTTGATCAATCTTCCCCCTTCCCCCCCATACACACATTTGGTCCTTTTAATGCTTGCTTTTAAGCTCTGTCAATTGGAACTAGTACAGCCTTTAGTGTAAGGTTAATTTTCTCCACTACTAAGCCAATGCTGTTTTGAGTCTTCACCAATGCCCCTTATGTTTTGAAGTTTTGTATTTTTGGTTATGGGAAAATAAACTATTCCTGGCCTTATGTGAGTTCTGGGATTGTTCTTTCTGATGCTTTTGGATATCTTTCTCTGACCTTGGTTAGTTTCCTTATATACATGAGCTAGCTTATCAGTAATTGCTTAAATTCTTGTGAGGGATTGTTCAGATCTCTGCAAGTCTATGTGCAGATCTCTCTCCTCTGTTACTCTGCCCTATGAACTATAGTCACCTTGGCCTCCCTATACTCCCAACTTTATCTCCTTAATTCACTGAGACCATAAAGCTCTGCCTCTGTACACTGCAGTCAGTAATCTCTTTATGCATTTATTTTTCCTTTCTCAGGAATCACTATTCTTCATTACCTGATGTTCATTGTCTGCTAACTGTTGTTTTCATATATTTTGTTCATTTTTTTAGTTGTTTAAGCCAGAAGGGTAAATTCGGTCCCTGTTTCTCCATCTTGGTCAGAAGCAGAAGTTTCCACATATGTGAAGAAATTATATAATGCATTTTAAGCGTGCATTGTATTGAGTGCTTCACACATAGAAAAATTTCAATAACAGATGGTTACTATTGTTATTTCTCTGCTATGTTCTGTCAATGAAATTTTATTTTATATGCCACCTTCAGTTGGAAGCCTTTCTGGACTATTGCCTCCACAGATAGCTTATTACTCTTTATTCTTTGTATTCACATCACTTTTACATACGTTTATTATGGCACAAATCTGTGCTGCAAATTTTGGTTTACTTTTTGTGTTAGATTGTAAGCTCTTAGACAAATAAGCTCCATCTTGTTTATCTGTTCTTAGTTTCTAGCACATAATAAATACTTAGATATTTGTTGCAAAAATAAATAAATGAATAATCAAGAGTGTCTTACACCTTTTATAAAATAGTCAGGGGTAGAATTTTTTATTGGAAAGGAAAGAGGCAGATTGAGAGTATGGGAACATTTGAACAGATTGAAAGCAGAAAAAGATACAGTATTTTGGGGATCCAAAGAACAGCATGAGAGCAAAACGTGGTTGGTTGATATGAATTAGTAATATACAGTAATAATGATAATGATAGTAATAATAACAGTTTCTGTTAAAGTGAGAGAGGATAGGAGAGTATAGAATGGAGAATGGGAGAAACATACTGTAGTGTGTCAATGAAATCATTTTCTGATTACATTGTTGTAATATAGATGGTAATATTGGTAATGTTATGTAAATGTATATTGTGTGAAACCTTGTAACTTGAAGTGTTGTAATAAAGGCTTTTACACAAAGTGCTGAGAGAATACAACATAATTTTTGGAGTAGGTGTACCTTGGAAGGAAGTGGAAGAGATGGATTAACTGAGAAGAACCAGAAAGGAATTCTAGCTAGTAGACAATAACATAAACCCAAAATGGTATTGGCCATAAATAAGCATAATGTGGCAAGAAGAACAAATGGACCTTGGAGTTGGGTTCATAGGCCTTTATGCTCATCTCCGTCATTGGTGTGACTCTGGACAAATTACTTAGCTTGAGCCTCAGTTTCCTCATCTGTAAAATGAGTGTGGTTGTTGGGAAGATTATCTGATGCATAGAGAACATTTATTTTATATCTGGCAGATAGTGGGTCCAATAACTATTAGTTTCTTCTTTTTAGACATTCTATATCTTCTGATGAGGAAAGGAAAATGCTTCAAGAAGGACTTTGTGACCTCTCATCAATTTGTATAAGAGCCCAGGTATAATATATATATATATGTATATATATAATTTATGAGTATAACTAATATTCCCACTTATTTCTTATTTCCGTGGCAAATGAAGATTGTATTGCATTTTTGTGGTCTAATACTAAGGCCTAGGTAACTTTAACACCCAGTTTCTTTACATTTCCTAGTTTAAACTTTTATTTAAAAAGTATTGGGATTATTGGCTAACCTTTACATACAAATTAAACCATTTTACTACCACAATTAAATATTTTTAAGAAATGCTTCTATTGATAGGGGACATAGCTATTGAATGAAAGATTGGACAGATGAGTATCAAAAATCTTAAATTTTCCAAACTTTCAAGCCCATCTGTATTTATTAATTTATGATATAATTGACATGTAACATATTAGTTTCAGGTATAGGTTATGCATTTTATGAACAAAATCAGTTTTTTAAGAATAATCACCCAAGGATATGTTTTTAATTGATCTTTACAGAGAGAGAAAAAGAGAGAGAGAGAGAGAGAGAAAGAAACATCAATCGGTTGCCTCCTGTAAGCACCCTGACTAGGGACTGAACCTGCAACCGAGGTATGTGCCCTGACCTGGAATCAAACCTGTAACTTTTTGATGTATGGGATGACGTTCCAACCAACTGAGCCACCCAGCCAGGGCCAACAAAATCAGTTTTGATCTCAATTTCCTATCATGGAAATGATACAATATAAAGTACAGAGTAAAGTTTAGAAACCTTTGACTTTAAAATAATCAGACCTTATAAATCTCCAAACAACTTATAAAAGACCACTGTTAATGTACACTACTCACAAAAATATTTTGTATATATGAAGATTTTAAAAGTGGTTCTAACATAACTAATCTAGAAAATGGAGAAATCTTTTATTTCTTCACTGAAGGAAAAGTTCAAGACTCTTCCAGTTAACTAACTCTGTGTTTGGTTAAGAGAACTAAAGAATTTGCAGTCAAGTAGAATAAAAAGTTATAAGCCATAATAGTTTTGGAGCCAATTTTCAGCACTGTTTTTGGTTCTTGAATACTTTCAGTGATACATAGAATTTATAAATGTGGTACATAATGCTGCTGATCCTGCTAAATGAGGAAACCACCTTTAGTCCTCTGCCTGGTATTTCAAGTGTTGGGTGCTGAGTTGTCAAGGATCTGGCATGGAGTGGCACCTGGCTTCATTTGCTCCCTTTGCTATAGACTGGTTGTTTGCATTTATGAATGTTAGTCTGGCCTTGATGACCGTTTGCTTGGTTAGAGTCACTTCATTTTTAGTTTAAGACATTGCCTCCAGGATGCTTGTAAACATGTTGAGAGGCCGAGTTTTTGATGGATCTCACAAAACTCCTCTATAGGGCATGAACTGAAACCGAGGAGCCGACAATATTAATAATTCAGCAGTTGGCAGTATTGTGGATATTAACGCATTCGTAGTTCACCTTGACAAACCTTGGCCCAATCACATTTGAAAATGAATTTAGTCATCTCATTTTAGTCTCTGGTGAGTATTTTAATACTTTCTTTCAACCATATATGAAATAGAGAAAATATTAATCTCCCTTTAGAAATGCAAGGTTCATAGCCCACATGACTGTGTGTTGTGAAATAAAAGAAAATATGTTAACAATAAATTGCCATCTTGATTTAATGAAAATAATGTTTAGGAATTTTTATATTATATTACGGCTGATTTGGGATATTTTAAATTGCTCATTTGTTCAAAATTTCAGGGCAAAGTACCTATTTTGGTGTTTCAGGTAAACATTTAACTCTTAACTTTAAATAACAAGTAGATTTATGTATTTAATGCAGGTAAACTGTATAAAGCATTTATCAAAGAATTAAAACATGCTAATTATAATAAAAAGTACAAATAATAGCTAAGTATACTTAGTATTTAGGGCTTACAGTGATTTTACAAAAATTACTTTCATGGGGACATAAATGTATCTTTCTGTATTAAAAGGCCTCAGGAATGACATGATTTCTATTAAGTTATTAGTTATTCCAGGATAGGCCTCATAATTTGTGGAGCCTAGAAATAACATGGTAATGATTGGAGTGGAAAGATCCAGATCCTTAAAATTTGCTGGCTTGTTGAGCTCTCTGAATAATCTATGCCTTTCTGGCACATTCCAAATGCATTTAAAATTGCAAAAGAATTTTTTTAGTTATCTAACCAAGCTTCTTTCAGACTAATATAACCACTTTGTTGGCAGATTTCCTCTTTTGAAGGATATAAATAAGGAATTAGAATTTTCATATAAGTAAAAAGTATATTATTTGGTCCTTGAAGTATTTGGGTTCATATTTTTACTGAGAAGTCCCTACTATTACATTCAAGTTGAACTATAAGGGGAAAAGCTTATAAATTTGAAATAACTTTTTGTGGTGATAAAATGTGGTTTACATTACTCGGTGAAAAACATTGACTTAATAAAACTGAAATAAACAAATCAAATGGAGACTCTTTTGTTTTGGCTGCTTATAAAAATGATTTTAACTTTTAATGAATTTCAGTACAGTCAGAGACTTATGTCTCAATATTATTTTCATTAACATAAATCTTCAAATGGGCAATTATGTCCACATGATAAATGTATGGGGTTAATGATGGTAATTTGCCACCTGTGTCATGAAGCAGCTCCTTTTGATCCTTATGTAAAAATTTCCATCGTTTTCTTGGTAAGGCTTTAGAGTGTAAAAAAAATCTAAATTGAAAGGGAAAAAATTTAACACTTAAAAATTTCACCCTTGCCAAGGAATGAATCATGCAAAAGGTCTGAAAATAAGTAGAAAAGAATTAGAGGTATATTTTAGATAGCAGATTGGATCCATTCAAAGAATTTGTAAGAGTGTCTTTATTATGCTATGGTACTAATAAATGGCATTGCGCTATCAGCTTAGTAATAAAAAAGGAATAGATTTGAAATCATAAGCTGGTTTAATAACTTTGGCTCAGTTTCTCTCCACTTCTGTATTTCTTGCAAAGGAGAATGCACTACATCTCTGTGAACAACCTGTATTTCTCTTGCTCTGGAAAATCGTCAAGTCCAACTGGGCTTTTGACACAGACTAAGTTATGTGGATTAGGTAAAGCTGATCTTAAAAGAGAAAAATTGGATACTCAGCAAACCCCAGCAGATATTTTGAGATACTCTTGGAGCTGATAAGAGTTGTCATAAATTTAAACATAACCTTTCCCAGCACAGAAACTTCACTAATAAATGGCTTTGAATATTTTATGAATGACTGAGCACCCTGCTTTGCTAATAAGTCCTCTGGAAGCTATGACTTTCTGGGGATGGTTTTGCTTTTGGATGAGGGAGTGTTGAAGAGAAGGTACTGATGAGCTGTCATATAATTTTACAAGTTGCATAACTGCTTTTAACTACGAAACTATCTGATTAAAATAACAATTGAGTTTGTAATTTTTTCTGAACAGCTGCTGCTACAGGGGGTCATTTCCTTGGAGAGCTTGAAAATAATCGTACTCTTGGTACATGAGTTACGTAGTCTTGTGTTTTACAGCAAAGCACAAAGTTTAAAGCCTATAGAAGAATGTTATTTGAAAGCTGTCAAACCATGTTAAAAAAGACTGCATCGTCAAAAGGCCCTGGCGGCCACGATTCTGCATGTAGCCTTGTCTTATTCATTATAAAATGCATGTTTATAAAGTTCCACAGAGCATCCAATTCCCAACTCACTTATATCAGCAAGACTTAACTTGCTCATTAATCTAAATTCTTTTGCAACTTTAATCTACATGTTTAATTAATCATAAAATGAGGCGGTAAGTAATTTCAGCAATGTGTGGCTTGTTATCAGATGCATTTAATCACTCTTCTGTGAGCTCATTTGGAAACACCTGAAGATGTCGAGTGCAGTTTGAATAAGCATAAATTATTCTTTGTCAGTGTACTTCACTCAACTAATAAGACATTAATTTAAAAGGCACTGTTTGTCATTTTTAGATCTTTACCAATATTTTTAGCTTGGCAATATAACTCTAATTGTATATATGATTCACAACTAGTGCCCGACATAGGAAAGGGTAAGAGTTTAATTTGTTTTTCTTATTTACATGTAATTATGTTATGTAATCTTAGTTTTTAATGAGGATTAACTATCTTGTAAGTATTCGTATGCTTTTGGAATAAGGTACTAATAAATTATGGTTAGAAAAATTATTTGTTGGTACAAAGGGTTGTGATTCCTTATTTCTTGCCTAGGTTAGGTCTGAAAGGATGTGAGGTTTGGGACAGGGCATTGATTTGAGAATAGAAGTATTGCACGGGAATGATATAATACAGATACTAACCTTTAAAAAATCCAAGTAATAGAACTATATTTAGCAATCTCACGTTATAACATATATACTACATATATAGACCGGGTACCCTAAAATAATGACAGTCCCATCCCCTTCCCAGTCTCTTAACATTATTGCACAGTTGATGATAGCAATTTTTAAAAAGGCAAAAAACCAAGAACAGCAATAACAAAAACCCACTCATAGCTTCAGAGCAAGAAAAAATTCATGAGAGCTGAATGAGTTATATATCTTGATGTCAGGAGTATAGGAATAAAAATTGCATTTTATAGAATGTCATCACCTGTCCTGTTTATGCCATGAGAGCAGTGACACATGGTAAGAATAATTATCTCAGTGGAAACAAATTTATTTACCTGCCGTGGAGCATCCCTGTTCATCTTACAAACTCATCTCACTCATACGCTTTCTATGAATTGTCAGCAGTGAGCCAGAGGGTATGATTCCTGAAAAGGGAATATTGGTTTGAGCTGAAATATAGCCATATTCTCCATTTTTATTTGATGTGCACATCTCCTGGGCTCCTTCTCTTTCTTCAGGGATCCTTTACACTGAGCTAACAGCTATTTATATGTCCATTTTTTACCTTATGACTCATGACTATGTAAAATTTTTTCTTCCTATTTTCCTTTCTAAGGGAAAACAAAATGCCAGGAAATATCATTTGTACTGTTGAAGTCGTATGGACCATAGCTGCACATCACAGTGAAATGCCACTTACCCTTATTTCACTTAAAGAACTATAACTTGTTTTTTTAGATTTCCTGATGAAAACCTCAAACACTGGGTCCTTCTTTAGAATCATTCTTGAAAAACAACATTTTATTTGAACTTTCTTGATAAGAATACTTTTCTCATTCCTATAGAATCTTAGTGGATAGACACAAACAGTCTAATATGAAGGCTTGCTGTCAGTTTTTCTTGGTATGGAACCTCTCAAACTTCTCTAACTCTCCTACCCTTGGAAAAACCTGAGATAATTTTCCAAACATTTATTTTCTAACTTCTTGTTTTGGGTGCAAAGAACATGTGTGAGAGACATGCCCTGTTGGCCTATTAGGTCAGCATGCTAGTAAAGAAAGGGATTACTGATGCCAGAGAAGGGTGGGTGAAGGATGCGTGAGGAGCACGTGCAGTGTGGTATTTACCAACACATGTGCTCTTGGGGCGATTTGGAAAGCCCGACTGGACAGCAGAGTCTTCAGCTGCTGTGGGACTTCAGGCTCAGCAGATGATTGAGAATGTCACAGTGCAGTGCAGTTGGTTACAGGCAACACTTCTGACCTTATACTACAAGTATCAATGTCTTATATTAAAAATGGGGGAATAATGATATATTCAGTTATGCTTTATGCTTCACCTCAGGAGAAGGCCTGATGTCTCCCACTCCTCTACCCCCAATTTCTTAAGCAAGTGAAATTCTATTCTAATTTTTACTGAAAAGGTCTTGTGTTATTTCCTACAAAAAACTTCATAATTCATGCCCATCCTTCTTTCCTTTGACTCCAGGCTTTGTCTGTCAACATTGTTTGCCTTTCTATAGCAAGCTAGTTTTTCTTTATCATTAGAAATTGGCTTTTATTAGGTCATTTAGATATCATATCTGAACAACACATTTGGTGGCTTTATGAGAAGTTGTGATGCTAGATGTTCAAAGCTCTGCCTAGGTGACATTTTTATGGATCCACATAGCCTTGCTCATATATGAAAACAAGGCATTGGGTTATACAGATGGTTGTTACTTCTCTGGAATTTTCATGAGAATGGATTAACTTGTAGTTTTGCTAACTTCTTAGTGCTCTCTGCTTTAGAAACTTTGTGTATTTTTTAAGACAGCATCTAAATCACTTATATTCAGGAAAATATAACAGTGTATGTAGTTTTAGAAACTGTCTGTATATTTCCATTACTCATAATCCATAGTATTGGCATGGTTATCACTCTTGTTGTAATATTAACAATGTATTTGAGCCATAATAATACTTTGCTTATGCATACTTCCAAGTACTGTATTTGAAAATCCCAGACTTCATATATAGTAAATGAGGAAGTAATTTGTAACTTGCACATTGAATTCTTACTTTTCTTTTTTATTTTTGCTTCCCTTTTGTAAAGCATATGACCTACTTAAAATGGCTGATAGTCAGTTACCTAGTTTTTTAGTATTTCTTTATATCACAAAAAAACTTTCTGAAGTATACACAGGGATGTATTTGTAGGCAGTTTTCAACTTACTAATAGATAAAATTCTGAAAGTTTGTTGTTTGGAATAGATATTTATATAGAAACCATGTTATAGATGGTGATTTGGTTCCTTGGGCAACCTAGTGAAACTCATTTACTTCATAATATGGCCGAATTATACTATTGAGAGTACTATAGTAGCTAATCAACTACTGTCCATTAAATGGTTTTGATTTGAAATCTCATTTTGAAATCTAACTTTAATAACATTATTTTGATGAATTTCTGGTAGTGGGATTTGATTTTTTCTACCCCCACTCTACTAGTGCACAGCAGTGGAAATGAAATACCCCTTGGAATGGAATTTGGGAGGTGAGGAGGACTTTCCTAATGTCTCTAGCTATGGAAAGTAACTGGGTATTCTGCCTGAAGTAGGAGGGAATGGATGACCATGGTATGAAGTTGTATATCTGTTTACAAATGAAGGACATCCTATTGGAGATTTAAATATTTTTAGAGTAAAGAAGGAGCATTTTCTAATTTTACACTGATGAGCCAAAGGGTGGAGAAGGTCAATACTTCTCCTCATTCACTATGTCTCACAGTATATTCCAACTATTTTCCTTTTTTAAAAAAGTTATTTGAAAGGGCTTTATTTTTAATCAAATAAATTCATTTTTATTGAATTTATTGGGTGACATTGGTTAATAAAATTATATGGATTTCAGGTGTACAATTCTATAATACATCATCTGTGTATTGTATTATGTGTTCACCACCCCAAGTCAAGTCTCCTTCTATCACTATTTATTCCCCCTTAACCTTCTTGTACCCCCTCACCCCCTTACTCTCCCACCCTACCCACCATAATTTTGACTAGCACTGGTGAGTAGTTCAGTTTCTAATGCCAGAACAGTTTTGGAATGTATTATTTATTAGGATCATATAAGATGAGGTGATATATGCATATAGGAAGCAGCTTAAATTAACTAAAAATTAAATATTCCCAAATACATGACAATTCACCCAAATGATGACCAGTAAGTAGTCCTGCTATTAAACAACATTATGTCCTTTAAGAGAGAAAGTCATATGAAAGTGCAAATAGGTAATGGAAAGTTTATTTGGTCACATGTAAAACATTATCTTGAACCTCAGAAATTGAATTATAATAATCCTTTTTACTTAAAATTTGGCAAAATTTTATATCTATTTTTTATTGTTAAGGGGAAAGTATGAAAAAGGAGAGTAATGGAGATAAAATGAGAGAAGTGGTATTTAAAAGGCTCTAAAGATTTAAGTTGTCAGAGAAAACAGTTTGATGAATTATGGGTGAAATAGAAAGAATTTAGTTTCCCAAAGTGTAGGGGGAAAGTGCTTGGCAATACAAACTATGTATTTTTCTTAACCCAAGGAGTTCAAAAAACCAAGAAAAGAAGCATTTGGCAAAGTGGAAACTCAGCTGACTTCATGCCTACCAAGTGAAAAATCTGATTCTTTATCATTTAAGCACATAGTTGGGTAACTCACAGAGCTACCCAGTGTATAGGTTGCAATGGCAAGAAGCCAATGGTGAAATCAAACTCATAAGCACTCTATAGAAAACCCCTCAAATTACTGCTGTGCTGTTGCCAGCTGTACTGCCAGGGAACAAGAGCTGTACATATTTCTGTGGGATGACTGGGCTGCTTAACACAGCTTGATTGGCTCTGTTCCTGCCCCTGTTCTCTTTGGCTGACAGCTGACCACCATACTGGTTTGGTTTAAAATAAGACCAGAGTGAACGCAACTACATATATGCACCTTCCTTTTATACAGTGCTCTTTTCACACTATCCCAAACCCCATCCACATCTTACATATCTTGCAAAAGGAGATATAAATATAACTGAGTTTCTTTAAGTAAAGCATGCTGGGTGACATGCTTTGCTGTCCTTTTATTCCACAAATCCATCGGATTTTTAGAAGAGTCATTTCCTTGGTCTTTTATTGGTAAGTGCTTGAATTTATTGAATGTGGAAAGAATGACATCTTAAATTCTTCTAATTGTATTACTTTTTCTTCATTTAAAAAAAAAAATCTTTATTGTTGAAAGTATTACAGATGTCCCCCTTTTTCCCCCATTGACCCTGTCCACCCCACACCCTCTAG
The DNA here is from genome assembly GCF_054644295.1 of Miniopterus natalensis. Classification (NCBI taxonomy): domain Eukaryota; kingdom Metazoa; phylum Chordata; class Mammalia; order Chiroptera; family Miniopteridae; genus Miniopterus; species Miniopterus natalensis. Next base: position 50,360,839 of record NC_142091.1, on the reverse strand, counting down.
GCCTTCACTACAGTATTGTCTGTGTTCATGAGCTATACATATATGCATATAAGTTCTTGGGTTAATCTCTCCCAGTCACCCCCCCCCCCCCCCAACACTTCCACCTTCCCTCTGAGATTCTTCAGTCTGTTCCATTCTTCTACGTCTCTGGATCTATTTTGTTCATCAGTTTATTTTGTTCATTATATTCCACATATGAGTGAGATTATGTGATGTTTGTGTTTCTCTGACTGGCTTATTTCACATAGCATAATACTCTCCGGGTCCCTCCATGGTGTCCCAAGGAGTAAGAGTTCCTTCTTTTTTTTACAGCTGCATAGTATTCCATCGTGTAAATGTCCCACAGCTTTTTTATCCACTCATCTACTGATGGGTACTTGGGCTGTTTCCAGACCTTAGCTATTGTAAATTGCGCTGCTATAAACATAGGAGCTCATATATTCTTTCTGATTGGTGTTTTGGGTTTCTTAGGATATATTCCTAGAAGTGAGATCACTGGGTCATATTTAATTTTTTTGAGGAAACTCCATACTGTTTTCCATAGTGGCTGCACCAGTCTGTTCCCACCAACAGTGTACTAGGGTTCCCTTTCCTCCATACCCTCACCAGCACTTGCTATTTATTGATTTACTGATGACAGCCATTCTGACAGGTGGGAGGTGATACCTCATTGTTGTTTTAATTTGCATCTCTCTGATGAATAGTGACTTTGAGCATTTTTTTATGTCTCTTGGCCATCTGTATGTCCACTTTGGAAAAGTGTCTAGTTATGTCCTTTGCCCATTTTAAGTTGGATTGTTTGTCTTCCTTTTGTTAAGTTGTATGGGTTCCTTATATATTTTGGTTATTAACCCTTTATCCGATGTGTCATTGGCAAATGTGTTCTTCCATACAGTGGGCTCCCTTTTCATTTTGTTGATGGTTTCTTTTGCTGTGCAGAAGCTTTTTATTTTGATGCAGTCCCATTTGTTTACTTTCTCCTTAGTTTCCCTTGCCCTAGGAGATGTATTGGCAAACATATTGCTATGAGACACGTCTGAAATTTTGCTGCCTATGGTTTTTTTTTTTTTTTTTTTAGGATTTTTATGGTTTCACGGCTTACATTTAAGTCTTTTATCCATTTTGAGTTTATTCTTGTGTATGGTGTAAGTTAGTGGTCTAGTTTCATTTTTTTGCATGTGCCTGTCCACTTTTTCTTCATTTTAAATAGTTGCTTGCTTCATGTTCCTAGAACTAGAATGGTTATTCAGAAGCCATCTAGTTTTTCTTTCTTGCCCTTGGATAAACTGATAGCTACTTTTGCCTTATAGTCTTTCAAATAAGAAGACAATACAAGATACCCCAGTGGCACTAGATGGCTTCAGTTGCTACATTCCATGAATTAGAGAAAACTTTACATGAGGAAACTGGTTGGCTCTTTCCCTGTTACTTGAGAGCCATAGATTCACATGTTCTAATTCCCAGTAAGTTAGGAGGATTTCAAACATTTTTTATTATGATGCAGACTAAGAAGTAAATTTCTATTCTGATCTAGTATGCAATTTTATATAACTGAAATAAAAAGCTTTCATGAACAATACTTATCCTTAATATGTGTGACATATTCTATTTTCCCTTTTCATCCCTTTTCCTTCCTTCTTTTCCTCTGTTCCTCCCTTCCTTTCTCTCCTTTTCTTTTTAATAAAAAAATGCTGATTGGCACTCATAAAATTGTTATTGTCCACTCAATAGTTTGAAAAATATTGCTTCAAAGTAGGCAAGTTGTGTTTTTTTTTTAAGTCTTGATATTCATGTTCTTTGGTCTCCCATTGTTTTTAAAGAACCGAGCCTCGACCATAGGGCTCTAATTCCATTGCCTGTTTTGGTAAAATCATTAGGAACTAACTTTTGTACTCTACTAGTGGCATATAATCTATTAATAACATCATGTATTAAATGCTTAATTGTGCCAGATGTTGTGTTAAATGCTTTATATATATTTGTCATGAAAATTTTTTCATATAATCCCTATAATTACCCTTGAGGTAGAAACTGTTATTATACCCATTTTTATAGTTGATGAAATGAGGCTCAGAGTCGTATATCAACTTTCCCAAGAGTAACAGTAAATGGTAGAGGCCGAATTCAAATCCAAGATGATTTGACTCAATGACCATGCTCTTTCTCTCAACTCTAATAATTTCTTAATTTTGGCATTAAAAAAATAAGTGCCAAGACAAACAGACTTGGAATTGCCACATATTTTTAATAATGTAAATGGAAACGTCTTGATAAAATAATTATTACTCTGTAAAGAAATATAGAAAAGACAGGAAGAAAGAAAGAATAGAAGAAAGAAAATAATAAACCTCTCTTTCCAGAGCTGTGACTAGAAAAACCTGCTGCTCTATTTAAATTTTGTAAATGAAATCTTGTAAAAGTCTTCTTTTAAGGAAAAAGCCAGGTATTCATGGAATTACATCTTATGCTACAGGACAGGATATTTTAGCAAGTCAGAGGAACTCAAACATGAATGAGGAGTGGAATTTTCCCTTAGTTTTTTCCATAATAACTATGTTTGTTGAGGAGAAAGACGGAGGAAAAAATGACCACCGTGCTTGGTTTTGAAGAAAAACCTGTTTATATGTGTAGTACATTGGATAAATTGTTTGGGATCATTTTGGCTATGCAGAAATGTGACCACTGAAATTCTTAAGCAAGGTGTGAGGCTATCAGCTCCATGAAACTAAGTCAAATAAGAATGAGTATTTGTGAAAGTAATTCACTTACCTCATTTTTCCACTGTCTCTCTGTAAAAAGGAAATATTTTAGAAAGAAAATAATGGGTACAGTTAGTTGGCTTTTAAGACCTCTTTTTTCCTATCCTCAACCCCTGCCACATTCCTAGGTTCTCCTTCCCCTCCCCTCCCCTCCCCTCCCCTCCCCTCCCCTGCCCTCCCCTCCCCTGCCCTTCTCTTCTTTCCAGTAACTTTCCTCTCCCCCCCTTCTTTCTCCCCCCACTCTCCCTTCTACCTTCTCATCTCCTCTGCCCTTTCTTTTATTTTGCATTCTTACGTGCAATCCTTATATTCTTCATGATAACCTTTATCCTTTTATTAGAAAGATGATTCTTGAATTTTTAAGTAAGGTACAAATGGATCTTGTTTCTGCTTATTAAAATTATAACCTAGAAAAATAACATGATTTCTGCCTTCTTGTATCTCTTTCTCCCATAAACCAAACACACACTTTCAGAAGAAATGTTAAAAAATTGCCATCTACTTTGTACGTTCTTGGAAGTGAGATGTGTCTATAGTCATTGTGTGAACATTTAGGAGAAAACCAAGGATTCCACAGTGAAAATTAGTATTGACTCAGATACTTCTGCCACACTAACTATAAATGTACTTTTGTAAGCACACTTTTATACAAGGAGTTGGACTTGTTTGATATGTAATTGCTATGTGATGCTACCCCAGAGGGGAATTTGAAAGCAGGCAGGTGTGCTAGATCTAAGCCTCATTGAACTCAAGGTCAGGATTCCAAAACCAGCCTCCTCAAGCGTACTCAGAAAAGGTAGAAAAAGATGAACTTGTAGTCCAAGATACTACTACAAAAACATGCTTTGAAGTTCAGATGAAGGTAAGGATTACTTTCAGTGATGGTAAAATGTAATAATATGATCAGTAATAGGTACACGATTGAGATATGTTGATGAAACTCCCAAATAGTGCTGTAGGTAAACAGATTTGATTTATAAAAAAGGGATAAAAACACCCATAGACACATAGGTGCAACCATATTGGGCAAATACACAAATATACAAATTATGGGGCAATTTTGAGTGTTTTGTTAGAATGAAATGCAGAACAAGAAATACAACATATGCATATTCTGAATAAGGTGGGGATAAAGGAGAGCAGCATTCACTATTAGTTGGAAAAGATCAGCAGGCTATATGGTTCAGTTTCCCTGATCATCGAGTCTAAAGGAACAGAGCTAATGTTACCCTCGGTAATCATGCTAATGTGAATCTTTAGGTAGAATCAAAGCTTATGCGTTTTTAGATATGGATTCTATTTTTCGTTCAGGATTCTTCTGGATCTTAGGATCATGTAATGTTATCAAGATATCACATTTCTAAAGTACCATTGGTTCAGTTCTAGTAGCTCCTAAGGTAACCAAAATAAATGAATTTTTATGATGGAGCAAATGCAGCAAATATTATGAATTTGATTTTTATGTGGAAGTTAATTTTGTTTTCTATACTTTAGGCTTTAACTTTGGTGAACTTTCTTGGTCACAAGGAGGAATTGGTTGAGAGAAAGTGGACATATTACCAGCAATTTATGATCTGCTTACGCAAATATCATCCACACTCTTTATTACTTTTAATTTCACTGTTTGTCCATTCAGCTATTTCTAACAAAGAAAGATACTTCACTTTTCACTGGCTTCAACCTATTATTAAATAGTTCCATTATATATTTGAGGAGTGCATGCTTATGTGTACACAATGTCAGAACAACTCCATAATAACAACCCGCTTTAGGACATAATCTCTGGGTTGTATGTGTTTCAGGGTAAGAGGGATGGAAAAGAACTAACATTTATTGAGTACCTGCATATGTTATCTCATTTAATTCTTGCAAGAACTCTGAAGTGGCATTTACATTTGGATAAATAAACTATTAGGAATAGGAAACACCCCTATTGAAGATCAAAATTGCCACAGATTCTTATTTAAAGGACAACACTTTGAGAAAATGCCGCCCAGCCAGCATGGCTCAGTGGTTGAGCATCAACCTGTGACGCAGGAGGTTGAGGTTCGATTCCCAATCAGGGCACATGCCCGGGTTGCAGACTCGATACCCAGCAGGGGGCTTGCAGGAGGCAGCCGATCAGTGACTCTTATCATTGATGTTTCTATCTCTCCTCCCTTCCTCTCTCTGAAATCAATAAAAACATTTAAAAAATGCCAATTTATCCTTGCCATTATAATGGGCTGAAATGAGAAATAAATGAGCTATAGAGATATGTGAGAAAATGTGAATGATAAGACATGAACCATTACCATTTGCCTCACCTCACAGTGAATTTTTGGACATAATGCATCTAAAAGAGGAAACATCACTGTAATCATTGTGACTTTATAAAATGCTATCTCAGAAAAGACAAAAATTCACTCTTTTGCTCAAGTGAGGAAACACTTGTTCTAATAGACTTTCATGTATATTGACTAGATAAGGGAGCCTTGGTAGAACCACTGGCATAAACAATAAACTATTTTTAACATGTTCATTTAATTTGACTCCTGGAAAAGGGATCTTTGACGATTAAAAAAATATGTCCTGAAATGATATTTTCAGTTTTTATTTCTGTCCCACTTTTATTTCTGTCCCAGTTTTATTTATTGCTGTTCCACTTTAAGTTTAATTAGATAATAATTACCAATTTTTAAACAAAATACTAAAAGAGTAGGTGAGGTACATGTTTTAAAAAACACAGAGAAGCTATATTTTTCCTTACTTTAAAGATTTGTGGAGATTTTGTCAAACACCTAGCACTGTGGTTGATTTATAATAGGTCCTCAATAAATATTGAAATGAAATGTGGAAATAAACATGTGAATGTTCGTTTATTCCTTTTTTATTTTTAAATTATTATTGAATTTATTGGGATGACATTGGTTAATAAAATTATACAGGTTTCAGGTGCTTGTATTGTGTGTTCACCACCCCAAGTCAAGTCTCTTTCCATCACCACTTATCCCCCCTTTAGCTTCTTCTGCCGTCCCCCACCCCCTTTCCTATTTATTCCTTTTTAAATCAACAGACATTTACAGAGGGTATAATATGTTCCAGATAGACACATTTGAGATTTAAATGTGAATAGCATACTAAAGCCCCCCTTTAACCAGCTTAAAAACCTAGACAAGAGACAGGTAAAGAGAGAAATTATAACACGTTAGTCTTAGAATTATGTTATGAAAGAAGTAAGAAAAATAGACATTTGAAATTTGCTGGGGGAGAGTTGAGAGAAGGCTTCATTGAATAGGTTAACATTTGAGCTGCTTCTTAAAGGAGAAATGGGGATGTGGGGATAAGATATTCTAAGCTGAGGGTACAGCATTTGTAAAAGTACCTGGATGTTGAAAGGGCCTGCTATGTTTTGAGAATTGTAGAAATTCAATATCATTGCCATGTGTGGAGCAGAGCGGAAGGAAAAAGAGATTAGACTGGAAAAAACATTTGAGAGTTTGAGGTGGTGCAGTTGTTTTCTGATATGAACCTGGAAAATGTTTAATTTCAGCTAATTAATTTTAGCAAGATGGAGATTTTTCTAGGATATAAAACATTTTATTAGAATCTCCATGATATACCTTTTAGTGCCTTTACTTTAGAGTATGAGATACTAAGCTGTTAAAGTGATGAAGTTACAGAGGGTGTGATGTGATATGAAAGGAGTTTGGGATAATGCATTAAAAAAGTGTTAGTCACTTTTCCTTGAAATTGTCCTTTTAGAGTTGCTTTTTGAACTTACCTATACCTTGTCAGCTAATTAACTTGCTAGACAACTTGTAGGTCAGTCAAATGGATTTACTTCTAAATTCTAAGACGTGAAGGCACTGAGTGCTAGCATAAGTACAGTTTATTTATGGTAATAGTTTTTATTTCTGTTTTTAAGAGAGAAAGAAGGTTATGCAAAAATACGTAAGTGCATATCATCTCACTAGCTTCATGAAATGCTAGCTGGGTATATCTTTGTTTTCTTCATTCTGTGAGCTGCTTCATATATACATACACTTGTTCTCTGTGTACTACTATATATGCTTTTAGACTTTATTCTAGATACAGGTTTCATTTTTACATATGGAGAAGCTCAGACTTTACAATGTTATTTATTTGTTTGTTTATTTATTTTATTCTAGAGAAACACCTCAGAGGTTTCAGACTTGACTTTAGAGGAATTATAGTTCCTTTAACTTTAAATTGCTTTGACAGGTCACTACCAGATTATAGAGAGCATGATGTGCTTTCCAAGTTGAAAAGTTTTCCAAGTAATAGCAGCAGTGAAAATTGTCAGAGAAACAACTAATTAATCTCTGCTCCTTTACAGCTGTTTAATGCAATGCATAACTAAAAGTCCTGTTAAATTAATTAATGATTTCAATTATGAACTTTTCTCCAAAATGTTATGATTCATATAAGGCCGATAATGCAGTGACCTGAGAGTGTGAAATTTGTGTTATGAAGAGAGTCGCCAGTTAATTGATTCACAAATTATTTAAAGTTTGTTGCACCCAAGGGAGTGCTCAGTTTCACGACAGTCATTTCTTAAAGTGTACAAACTCCTTTTTCACCTTAAGAATGTCTTCAGTTATTTAGCACAATGAAGCACCAGCATGTTTCTGGGGCTGTGAGTAATCTGAACATTTATGATTTAGAATTCGTAGGTGAATATGTGGAGATTAAATCTGTGATGGAAGGAAAGTTTAGCAAATTATCAGTGATTCTTTTGTGGCAATTTCTTCATTGTGTTTACTTTAGTAATTTTAAATACTTTTCTAAATATCACCCCTTATTTTTTTGCATTTGTTATACATCGAGCATATTTCATATTGAAGTAATATAATTAGGCATTCTTAAGAAATTTTGAGTGAATAAATAACACAATAGAAATTGTTTTGATAATTGGTGTTTGAGACATTTGGATTGCTGGTAGGTCTAAAATGCCAACCTGGAGCTGGCCAGAGAAGGAGCTGACTTCTCAATGTAAGAGTGTTAATTTCTATAGGACACCTTTAGTCTTTTTTATAGTATATAGGAAAAAATTAAGAAAGTCATATATACTTGCTTCCAGTCTGGTTATTTTACCCATAACTTAAATAACAAATAAAAATGTACACAAGGAGAAAGGAGGGAATCAATAGTATCATTAATATTTTATAATACATTTATTAAAGTTTCATTAATGTTTCTATGCTGGGCTTGGGCTGATTTCAGAGTGGATGATATGACCATAAGTGAAAACCATTTTTTGACTGCCCACAGCTAGCTGAGGTGGGAAGGGAAAGAGGTGATACAGGCGAGGGTCTTTAGCAGGAGGAGAAGGAATCAGGGAGGTCTCTGGCCATTGAGTGGTGGCTGCATTGTCAGTAGGCTGTGTAATCTTGTCTGCTCCATACACATATTTGGACTTAATGAATAGCTAAAAAGTCTAGTGCTTTTAGGGTGGTTGAACAATATCCTTATCAGTTTCACTCCAATTTGATAGGTAGTGTAAGAAGGATAATATAAAAACATATTTTGTCTGCTAGCTCTGAATTGGTAAGTGTGTTTAGAGGATGGAGCAGGAAGCTTGTATTTTGAACAAACACTATGTTTGCAAATTTTACTTCTGGTGACTCTTATGTTTAACTTTTCTCATTTTTTTTTTGACCCAAGAAAATTGCCCAGAGAGAAGACAAATAGAGGAACAGTATTATTAAAAATAAGTTTATCTTTGTTAAACTTGCTTCAGGGCAAAAAGAAATTGACTTGAAAGGGAAGTAAATTTATACTAATTTTTGTATTGTAGGAAGTGTACTATTTCAGACACTGACTGACTGCTTCTGTTTTCTAAAATTAAGGAGCCTATAATCTCAGCACCATTAACAAGTGCTGTCATTCAGATACACAGTGTCTGGCTGATTTAAATAAAATGAAATGAAGATAGTTGTTTCTGGTCCCTTGGCTTCACTCATTGCCATAAACATATGCTCTGCGTCCCGCTTCTTTCCATCTTATTTATGACTTTAATTTGTTGTGTGGGCTGCGCTAGAAATTAAATTTAATATAATTCTCCAAGGGACCCTGTCATATAATAACATGGTAATTTCTGTGTATCCTTTTGAAAAATGAGGAAATTAATTCTTCCTGACATGTTCTAATTATTCCAGTGTGAACGGCAAATCCGTTTTTCCTAGCCCCTGAAGTGTTATAGGCAAATGGCTGGTGTTCAAAGCTGAGGTGCTAATGCTGACCAGCAGTGCGTTTAATTTGAAACATGAGCAGACACCTTTCAACACACCTTTGTAATATTGGAGTACTTTACAGAAATTAATTCACTACTTATTTGGCAGCTTAGCCTTGGGGTTATGTTTTTTTATTCACCAATACTATAGGCATGTTGGCATAACATTTCCTGTTTCCTTCAGTGCCTGGTGTCTATGTATGGAACTGAAAGTGTGCAATGGATAGTTCAAGTGCATGAATGAAAGAGAATCCACACACTTCAGAAATATCAGTCATATGCCAAATTGTGTTTACACTTTATAGAGAGGTGTAGTCAAGTCTTGAATGTTAACTTAATTATAGTCTATGGGTAACAGCTTTAACTGAAATTACAGAGTGTAGAAATTATCGGGACAATCTTGCTGTGAAAAGACTACTATCCACTCTGCTGCCCTGCTGTAAATTTTAGTTGTGGAAATTGAGTTTATTACATGGGGAATGATGCCATGAAAGTCAGTTTGTGAATAAAATTTGTGAATAGAAATCTCAAGCTCTGAACTCTGCGTGGAAGGAAGTAGTTATACCTTGGGAGATAAAGGATTTAAACCATTTTTTGGGTGCTGTTGGCCATGTGAAGCAGGTGACTTATTCATTCGGATCATTAGGACGTATTTATAGAATATTTATGTAGTATTTTTTAGTGGAATAACAAAAAGAAGTTCCTGACACTTGGTCCTTTATCTGTAATCTTAATTGTAAAACCAGCTATGGTATACATTTCTCTAATCCGGTCAGTCACTTGTGTCAGCCCTGATACAGTTCCTTTGTTTCTGTGAGCAGTTGATAAATGCCATTACATATTGGCCATTTATTGTTATAATTAACAAGAAAAATGAATGTATGGGATCCTACTTAGAAGGAAGAAATACAATTAAACTTAAAAGAAGTAGAATTGTGTTTGGAGTAGCGATAATCAAGGCTCTGTTTATCTATTTTTGTATCTCTCTATTACATTACCTTTAAATTTTAACTTAAATGGGAGAAATGAGAATGGTAGTAAATAATTATTCTGATAAATAGGATTAATATTTTCTGCTGACTATTCAGCTGCTAGATAAAATGTTATTCTTTTCATCAATCTAGTGGGGGCTACTGTCAGATTTAGATTATGGATAGGAGGGAACATACTTGAGACTTCCCTTATACTAAACTGATGGAAAAAGTGGGCTTCTTTTGGCTTGAAACTGGGGAGAAAAGACTTGGTTATCCTGCCCTGGCCGGTGTAGTTCAGTGGTTAGAGTGTCGTCCTGTCCACCAAAGGGTCTCCGGTTCGTTTCCTGGTCAGGGCGCATACCCAGGTTTTGGGTTTGATTCCTGGTAGGGGTGTGTACGGGAGGCAGCCAATCAATGTTTCTCACATTGATTTTTTTCTCTCTCTCTCCCCCTCTTTCTTTCTCTAGAATCAGTAAAAAAACATATTCTTGGGCGAGGATTAAAAAAATAAAGAATAGAAGAAAAAAAGACCATAGAAAATAAAAAATGACTTGGTTGTCCCATCCTAGACAATAGACTGTATATGTTGCTCAAAATTACTCCAATCTCTACTTTGGTCATCCCATGGTGCTCTCCCTGTGTCTGTGTGTCTTTACATGCCTGTCTTCTGATGAGGACACCAGCCATATTAGATTAGGAGCATACTCTATTTCAGTATGATCTCATCTTAATTTAATTTTATCTGCAACTATGTTTAAAGAAAGTTACAAGGGTTCCAAGATATTGATCCCTCCATTCTTTAGGGTGTCAAATAAAGTTTGGGTTGGTTGTAGCCCTGGGCCAAGCACTTCTTGCCATTAGCATCCTTGAGAGTTTCCTCCAACATGCCATACAAATATTAACATTTAATCTGTGTGCCATGGAATGTAAAAGATGGGGAGCACTTATGGGTTTACAGAGGTATATAAATTGTCCTCACCCTCTAGGAGATTATAATCTGGCTGGAAGGTATTGTCAATATATGAATGATTTAGAATGGAAGCCAGTGTATGATAAATGCCAAATAAGAGACCGGAGATGACTTTAAGGGATAGGTTGAATTGATATTGGCTATGAAGTCTGGGTAAGCCTTTTTTTTTTTTTTTTTTAATATGTTTTTATTGATTTCAGAGAGAGGAAGGGAGAGGGGGAGAGAGAGAAAGAAACATCAGTGATGAGAGTCATTGATTGGTTGCACACCCCCTACTGGGGATCAAGCCTGCAACCCGGGCATGTGCTCTGACCAGGAATCGAACCGTGACCTCCTGGTTTATGGGTGGACGCTCAACCACTGAGCCATGCTGGCTGGGCTGGGTAAGCTTTCATAAGGGATGAAGAAACATTATAGGCAGGAAGTAAGGCATGACTCAAGTTACGGGCTTGCAAAAATATGAGGTATTTTCAAGAGTGTGAAGTAGGGCATTGTTATTAAGAGGTTTTATATAGGAAAGTTATGGAAGATTTAGAAAAGTGGGTTGGGGTCAGCTATTGAAAATGATTTAAAGGACTGGGATCATGTCTTAAATATTTTAGGTCATCTATAAGTCTGAGGATGTAGCTTGCATATATTAAGTGTGCAGTAAAATAATTTTGACCAATTGGCTGACTGAAACCTTAAAACTAAGAAATGGTAAAATAAAAAAAAGAAGAGAAAAAGAATAGCATATTCTAATTTAGGTCTAATATGATTAGTGGCTATTTCTAATGATCCAGAGGTTGCTTATTAACTCCTGATTTCTTAGTTATTTTAGGTATTTTATGTTTCTCTTTCTTAATGTTTACCTTTGGCTTGTTTAGTTTAGTAATAACAGAAGCTGGCTAATCAGTAGATCTTGAGCTAGTTTGACAACTGAGTAATATTACTGAGGTGGGAGAGAAGGACAATGACAGTTGTTTAAAAGCATGTTCTGGGGGGAAAGGGGAGGTGGGAGGGAACTCACTGAGAACTAAAATGCTAACCAAAATGTTAATTATCTCACCTTTTCTACACCAAATTTCTTCATCTTTAAAATGAAGTGTTGAAAAAGATTTCCTATTTGGGCCCTTCTAGATCAAAAATTCTATAATTCTATAGCTAATAGACTGTATTATTACATACTTCATATTCTTAAAGGGAAGCCTGCATACAGATTTCATGCTTTGGCTGTTACCCTATGAGCTGGTGTTTTATGTGTATATCTTTATATGAAGACAATTTAAAGATCATTTGGAATTTGCAAAATATATAAAATTAAGCAATTAAAAATAAGTATGTTGTAAGGTTAACTTTTCAGTTCTTAAAACCATAACCTTCTTTTGAAGAAATTAAATTTGAATACGTCTAAAATCATGTGATTTTAACAGAAATTAATATACATGTGCAAATTTTTTGTACTCTGCATAATTATTGGTATTCATGTCTTTATTTTTAATCAATAGTTATTTCTTTTCTATTGCACTAGAACATTGAAGAAGTAATTCTTGCAGTTTCATCAGCTGTGCAGATAAGTTCTCAATAACAACTAAGCTTCAAAGTGGTGAATACTGTTATTTATCTTACATATTGGACAATGAAGCTGTATAATAATTACATAGTTATGGCAGCTGGGTCCAAATGCAAGTTAGATTGTTATTGTCTAATATATAAACCCGAGCACTAAAAAGCACCCAGGAAAGAGGTAAATGTAGCTTTAAATAGTCATGACTACCACTTTTTCTGCCCCTGAGTTTATAAATTAAACTATAGTATTTTTCTCTCAAGTGAGTATTTGTAATGTTTAATTTATATAGACTAGAGAGAAAGACAAATATTTGATCTAGTTTTCTATTCGCTCACTCACAAAACATGTTTTGAGCACTTGCTTATGACCAAGTGTTCTGCTAAAGACTAGAGATCCAGATCTATACAGGACAGGTTTTTTATGTCAAAGAGAGGACGGGTGAGAGGGGGAGACAAGATAGACACATAAACAATTATAGTACAATAGGATATCTGATGGTGAATATTTATATAAAGTGGTATGAGCAAACAAGAAAAGAAATTAATATTAAAAGGAGAGCTGTAAAGGAAATTTGTATTGAAGCAGTGAGTTTGAGTCAGGTATTGACAGAGGAGTAGGTTAAGGAATGGAAGCCCCATGACGGCCAAGTCTTTGTCTTGCTCACTCTTCTCTCTCTCATGCCCACTACAGTGCCAGGCACAAAATTAGTATTTTTAGTAACTATTTTTGAATGTTGACTCAGTAGGGGGAGGGGAGATACAAGATTTAAAAAGAACCATTCCCAGAAATAGGAAAAACATGGGCAAGTGCATGAAGACATGGAAAATCACGGTATACGTAAAGACTTATGATTAACTTTTCATGGCTGGAATGAGGGAGTACCGAGCATGCACGTTGGAGTCACATGCATCAGAATTTCAATCTTGACTTCGTCTTATACTACGTTTATGAACGTGGGTAAAATGCTGAGCCTCAGCTTTCCTACTTTTAAATATAACTAATAATATTGACTTATAATGTTACTCTACAGATTGCCTGGCAAATGGGCAGCACCAAATAAATTACCAAAACATTATTACTTTTTAAAAGGAAGTGGTAGGTCTAAGATTGGAAGAACACCTCTGGTGAAAATCTTGAAGGCCTTTGTGTCATATTTAGGAGTTTGAACTACCCAGTAGGTGATTGGGAGCTATTAAATTTTAGTTTGCTATGAAACATTAGCCACAAAGGACTCTGGGAAAGGCATTTAGTAGCATATAAACCGTACTTTGTCCTTTTCATAGTGTCCTATTACTGTCTCACAACCTCAGCATTCCCCATCCTGCTCATACTGTGGAGTTATTTGATGTTCACTCCAAACAGGGAACAGCATGAATTTATCAACTTGGTTGATAAATGTCCTTCCTCAAGTCTCCTTAGATTAGGAGGTGGATTAAACAGCACACAGCAGGAAACCAAAAATTCAAAAACCAGGAATGAAATAATGGAATTGGATAGATGTTATTTACAGGACTACTATATTAATGACCTAAAATATAACTAGAAATGGCAGTGGATGATCATTGGTTGATAATTGAAAGTTGATTGCATTTTTATAGGTCATGTTCCCAATCTGGCTGACCCAATAAGGTCTTTTAATAAATTCGAGAGTTTATCCCTGTAACAAAACCTTCTTGCACTGTATCTTCCATATCATATATTCACAATTACACTAGTTGTTTAATGTTATAATTTATATTTCAGTTGACATATGAGCTTTTACTCCTTTAAAGGTCTTGAAGGGCTTTTTTCTTCTTCCATCTGGTAAAGAGGAGGGAAAATCATGTGTGGATGTGTTTTGTTAATGAACCCCCCCACACCTCTTATTTGCTATTGTTAACATTTTCAGAGTGGAAAAGAGCACAGATATTGCCTCTCTTAGTTATTTCAAGTGAAAGTTTTGATGAGTCTAGCTTTGGCAGTCCAGTCTGGCTCAAGAAGGTTTATCTAGGGAGAAAATAATTTTTTAAAAAAGGCCTTGACATGTCATTTTTGAGTCCTGAAACAGAAATTATATTCTTTAAGCCTTGCAATATTAGACGATTGCTGGCGGTGTAGCAGGCCATCACAGAATATCTACTGAATAAATGGCTTAGATATTTGAATCATGGATTGGAATGAAATGCACTGGGATCTAGAGTTCATGGGAGAAGAGTAGTTTGTTAAGAATTGGCAGAAAATAGCTACTACTGAGGTTTTCTAAATCAGTATTTCTCCAAGTATGATTTGAGTACCACTAACTGGATTAACTAACTGGATTTGGATATTTGTTAAAATGCATATTCTTGATGCCCCACCCCAACTCTAGAAGTCCAGGAATTTTCATTTAAAGAAATTCTACAGATGATATTCTAATCACCACAAAGAATGAGAACCATGGTTCTAGAAAAGTAATTTGGTAAAGAGCTGATATTTAAAAAAATAAGACAAATGCAAAATTGATATCTGATTAAGGTAGCTTATATCACTGAATATATCTAAAATAACTCTGATATTAAAACTGACCATTTAAATGAATTTATTTTAAATTAAAAGCTCTTCACAGTAACAACATGTAAACAGCTAATTCATACATTATTTCAGTTTCACTTATAAATTTCTTTTGAATCCTTGGCTTAAAGAGAAAATTCCACAAATTCCACAAATACACTTTTGACTATGATTAACTTGATATATGCTTTTGAATTAATAACTGGAGTTCTGAACTCTTCTAAGGAGCTTTTAAATTGATGCTGATGTCTTTTCATTGTTGCTGACTCACTGGGTGGAGTTCAGATAGTTCATAAATGAAGTAGTGCTAATTAAATATTGTTATTCACTTGTATCAATCAACTAAAGTTAACTATATTTGTAACTTGATAGGAATGGAGGGATGGAAAGGGAAAGAGGTGACATGAACTCTATGTAATGAATGCCAGTTGAATACAGAGAAAGTGTAATTTGTAAGACTTGGTGGTAATTGGTTTGTTAAAGGGACTTTTGGGGAATATACTTAAATAGCAGTATATCCTTGTTTCTGGATATAATATGGTTTTACTTTCCCTCTTCTTTCTGATTCCACACCTTATTTCTTATAGAGAACTTAATGATTGCTAGAATGTAGGAAATGTCATTAGTATTTTTAATAGTAAAAATTAAAAAATTGATAATATCTTATATAACTGAATAGATTATAAGAAATTGCAAAAGTTATCTGTCATGAATACTTCACATGAAATTTGAGCTATAGTGGGCCAGTTAAACAGTAGGAATTAAGTAAATTTAAGCCATAACATTAATTTGCTTCATAAATGTTAAAATGTGTATTCTTTTTTCTTTTATAACTTCTTGTTCCATTTTGCTCTCCTTATGTTTTCTTCATCTAGTTTATAAATGTGTATATTAGTATTTTTAACCTTGTATCTTTTTTTCTTAACTATAGTTTAGACTGAAATTCCCAAAGGGTATTGGGGTTTTGCGTAATTATTATGAGATTATTTGAACTTTTATTTAAAAATTTTTCCAGCTGTATGAATTGTTTATTTAGGAAATCTGTCTGGCTTGTTTTATGGAAATTATCATCTTAAATATAGTGTCCACTATGCGCTAGATACTGTTGGAGACAGTGAAGATGTTACAGTGAATAAAAATGATCCCTGCTCTCATTAAGCTTATATTCTAGTGGTAGTGATGGCAGAGACACTCAAAAAATAACAAGCAAGTAAAATACAATAAGTTAGAAGATGATACGTACTATGGAGAAACATCAAACAGGATAAAGGAGGTAAGGAGTACTGAGGTGGGGAGTTCCTATTTTCTTGTGTAAGATACAATAAGGCTTCATGGATTAGGTGATTTTGGGGTTGAGACTAGAAAGAAAAGAAGGAACAAATCATGCAGATATGTGGGGAAGAGCATTCTAGGAGGGGAACCCATGTCCTGATGTAGAGTGAACTGGATGAATTTGAGGAATAGTAGTAAAGAGACCAGTGTAGCTGTATGGTGTGAACCATGAGGATGTGCAGGATTTAATCCACTGCAAGGGCTTTGGTTTTCACCCTGAGGAAGATGGGATACCATTGAGGATTCTCAGCCAAAAACGATCTTAGTCTGACTTTTATTTTAACTCTGGCTGCTATGTTGGATATAGACTTTATCAGGGAGGCTATGTAGGAGGATTTTGCAATCCTCCAGGTAAAAGATGATGGTGTGTTGGATGAATGAATAAAAAACTAAACAAACAGTGGTTACATGTCATTCTGAACAAATATAATGAGAACTGCTCTAGGTAGGTGAGTCTTCCCTGAGGAAGTAGCGATTGAGCCAGGATCTGAAAGAATGTTACATGCTTATTGAGTTGGTTCCAGCTCCCGACAACACTATGAATGAGTGATGTCCACAATGTCTTGTCCTCAGTAGCCCTGCTCAGCTCCTGTAGACTCATGCCTCGGGCTTCTTTTTTTTTTTGGTTTTACACAAACGCTTTATTCACAGCAGAACATCTTCCTCCATGGGTCATGTGGTCCACCCAGCCAGCCAGGACCCAAACACAAAGTCAGTGCAGCCTCCGAGCCCCTTGCTTTGACCCCAATAGCATGAGCACGTCACCCTCGCGTGCGGGGCATTTCACATTGCGGATGATGGAGGCAGCTCGTGTTGTCCCTGAATTCCACGCGCACCTGTGGGCACTGTCCCTGGGCACCGGCCCTGCCCAGCACCTTGGTGACCCTGGCTAGGTTAATAGGCTGCGCACGACTCGTGTCCATGATGGTGGCAACTGTTGGGTGGAAAGCCCTATCGCTTCTTTTATGGAGTCAATCCATCTCATAGTTAGTCTTCCTCTTTTCCTGGTGTCTTCTCCCCCCGCCCCCCAGCATTATTGTCTTTTCTAAAGAACCCTGCCTTCTCATTCATGATGTGCCCAAAGTAGTACACCTTCAGTGTTCTCATTTTTGCCTGCAGTGATGTTTCAGGCTTAATTAGCTCTAGGACCCACTTGTTCATCTTTATGGCATCCAGGGTATCAGAGATCAAAACCGTATATCAGATGAATCATTTTTTTCCCTGCCTGCCTTCTTCACTGTCCAACTTTCACATCCACACATAATAACTGGGAATACAAGGGTGTGGATTATCTTAGCCTTGGTTTCTAATGACACATCTTGCTCTTGGTGATCTTTCCCAAATCTTCCATTGCTTCCCTTCCAAATCTCAGCCATCTCTTGATTTCTGGGCTACAGCCTGCTCTAGAATTTATGACTGAACCAAGGTAAGCAAAATCTTTAACAATTTTAGTGTCTTCATTGTGTATGTTAAAGTTGTGTATTTTTTCTGTAGTCATGACTTTTGTCTTTTTTTTTTTTTTAATATATCTTTATTGATTCAGAGAGAGGAAGGGAGAGGGAGATAGAAACATCAATGATGAGAGAGTCATTGATCGGCTGCCTCCTGCATGCCTCCTGCATGCCCCCCCCTGGGGATCGAATCTGCAACCTGGGCATGTACCCTGACCGGGAATCAAACTGATCTCCTGGATCCTAGGTCGATGCTCATCTGCTGAGCCACACCCGGCCAGGCATGACTTTTGTCTTCTTGATGTTCAAATTCAGTTCTGCTTTGGCACTTTCTTCTTTCACTTTCATCAGAACTTGTTTCAGATCATTGCTACTTTCAGTAAGATAGTTTCATGTGTATATCTTAAGTTATTGATGTTTATTTCACCAATTTTCACTCCTTCTTCCTCTGAGTCTCGCTCATTTTTTTCCCTATGATATGGTCTGTGCACAGATTAAACAGATAGGGAGATAAAATGCACCCTTGTTTGACACCTTTGCCTGTAGGGAACTGTTCTGTCTCTCCATATTCTGTCCCAAAAGTGGCTTCCTGTCCACCATACAGGTTACACATCAGAACAGTCAAGTACTGAGGCATGCCCATTTTTTTCAGAGCAACCAAAGCTTTTCATGAAAGAATGACAATGATAAAAGGACTGGGGTGGTGGGGGAGAGGGTAAAATATTTAAGCAAAGGAAAGGTTATGCAAAGGTCAGGTGGTGGGAAGCTGCATGTCGTACTCCAGGAACTGGAAAATTGCTGGTAAGGTCAGAGCTCAGAGAGCTAAGATTATATGCTAATTATTTGACTTATTTTATTTATTTCTCAATAGTCTTAGGGAGTTCTTATTTTTTCCATTTTATAGTTGATGAATTTGAAGCTTAGAGAAGTGACGTGACTTACCCAGGGTCAGATTACTAAGAAATAGGAGAACTTGTTTGTTTATTACATTCTCTCTCCCCATCCCTTACTACCACACTCACCAGAATATAATTTCAATGATGACAGACTTTGTTTTATTTGAAGCTGTACCCTCAGCAACTAGAACAGTGCCTGGCACTTGGTAGATGCTCAGTACATACTTGCTGAGTGGGTGAATGAGAGAATGAATTAAAATCAAGGTGTATCTAACTTCAAAGTCCATATGCTTAATGACATCTTGTATACTTAGAAATTAGAGCTATCAGATTGTTTCTTATATAAGGTTTTGATAAAGACCAAAGCCTTAGGTCAGTGCAATCCAAAGAAGATGAAGGGGAAAAAACACTGATGGGGAAATAGAGCCCAGAAAGAACAGACTAAATCGTTCAAAATAAATTTGACTGGAGGAGGTAAGAAGAGAGAAGGAAAAGAGGGCTCTGATCCTAAAGCTGGTGGCTAACTCCAACGACAGCTTTCCCTAGAACCTGAGCCTGGAAATTTTCTTGCTTTGCCGTCCTCCAGTTGCACATAGTCTCGACTTAGTTAGCCTGTGTCCTGGGAAACAGAGCACAGTCAGTATGCCTTACATAATTCCTCTCTCGGGTCCCCTTTAATTTGTTCACTCACCAGTCCCCCTCCCCAAAACATTTTTCTTATCAGGCACTCTCAGGTAATTTGTCCCTACTGCAATATGACCTGTGAGACACCGAGTATCTGTTAACTTCTGGTTTCTGAGTTGGTAGTTCAGTTGAGTAACTTTACACCTGTCTGTCCATAGATATTTCTCCCTGAAATGGAACTTCGTGTATCTCACTCCTAGGAATCTAGGCCTTAATCCTTCTCTTTCCTCACCTTGTACTGTCTCATATTCTTTTACTGCTTTAAACTGTTTATCTTTTCCTTTTTATCACAGAGGAAGAAGTGTTTCATCTCTTTTCATAAGGTGACATCCCTACTTGGGTTTTTCACTCCCATCCCCTCCTACCCCTGCCAGAGCTTTGCTCTGTTAATTGTCCTCATTCTTTCTTGCAACCCCTATCTGTTCTTTTTCATGGAGTTGGAGATTCAGGTTCTAATTCCTGTTTTGCCACTTTCTGGCTTTGGAACCTTGAACGAGTTATTTGACTTCTTTGAGTCTCAGTTACTTATCTTAAAATACCATTTGTTCTGCTAACCTTGCATGTCCGTAGTGTGTCAGTTACAATAGTGTATGTGAAAGCACTATATGTATAAGCTAGAAAGCTCCTTTCAAATGCAAGGGGTTATTATTATGTTCTATGTGCACAAAGAATTCAGGTCTCTTACAGTGGCTTTTCTCAACTTAACCAACCCTTGAAATACCCTTATTTCCTCCAGTCAGACCTCTCGAAAGAATAATCTGTTTGCTGTCTCTGCCTGCTGATTCCTGAGTTCCTCAGAACCCGGCCCCCATTTGCTTCTGGTTAGTCTTCTGAGCCCACTGCCTTCAGGATTGCTGGGGGTGGCACATTCCAAACTCAGTGCCTTTCTTTCTGCCCTCATTCTTGCTTTCTGTAGCCATTGATATTTTTGGCTGAACATGGCTTAGCACAACACTTAATAGTAGTAGATATTTAATAAGTTTTTTAAAAAATAAATTATTTGCCTTGGCGTTTTTGGATGAATCTACTTTTTCCTCTCATAAACCAAATATATATATACACCCCCAAATTTAGTTTGTCTCTGCTGTTTTTACTCTGTTCTTTCACTTGGAAGTTTCATCTGTTCTAAGGCCTTTCTACTCTACGTAGATGGGTCTCACATCTGCTTATCAAGCTCTGTCCTGAGCTTTGGTTCTGCCTGTTTAACTCTACGTCTCTACCTGGATGTCCCATTGTCACCTTATATTCACCGAGTTTACTATCCCCTTCCCCTAAATTAAGCTGTCTTTCAGGCTTTTTTATTTTTACAGTGATACCAGCACTTAGTCACCAAGACTTGAAGCTTTGTAAGTGGGTTGACTCCTTTTCCTTCATGTATCTCTACAGTAGTCATTCATTTGTCCATCAAATGCTTAGTCAATGCTCATTACATGTAAAACACTATTCTAGATACTGGGGATATATAAGTGAAACAAAACAAACAAAAATAGCTACTCAGAAGGATATTATATTCCAGTAGTTTACTTTCATTCATTCATTCATGCACTCAATAAATATTCATTGAGACTGATAGGGGTGCTATTTTATACAGGGTTGTCAGAGAAGGCTTCTGTGATATGGAAACATTTAATCAGAAGCCTGAATGAATTGAAGGAGTGAGCCATGCAAATTATTGGGGGAAACTTTCAGGCAGGTGAAGATGCTGGGTTTTATCTAAGTGAAATGGGAAGCCGCTGGAGGGTTTAAGAGAGAAGCAAGATGTAATTTTCATTTTTAAAAGAATCACTGTGTTATGAGAGTAACAGACCAGGAAAGCAGTTGTGGAAGCAGAAACACTAGTAAGGAGACAAATATAAAAGTGTTCATACGGGAGATGATAATATCTTGGACTAGAGTGGTAGCAGTAGAAAATGATACATGCTATGGATGCATAAATTAGAACAAAGAGCCTCTTCTGTGTGGATGTTGCCTTGTGTGGTAGAATGATTTGGTGAGCTGGTGGAACCTTTCCTCCTAGGTGCCTTTTCCCTATGCCAGGGCACATGGTTTAGTGAGCAGAGAGCTAGCTAGATTTGCAGCCTAGTTGCTCTTTCATTTGAGCACCCTTGTGCAGTGAATAAACTGTGTAATGGCACACAGCTGTCCTAGATAGAAGTGAAGGGAATGAAAATTCACTCTTCTTTTTAATTCTCATTATTCTCATGCAGACTTTATCACTTCACATATATTTAATCTCTCCAGCCACTGAAGACCAGAACTATATCTAATTAATTCACTAGTGTCTGACATGGTGTCCTATTTGTAGTCTGATATTTGTTGATAGTGGCAATAATGAAATCATTTATGTCTAGTCTTTGCAGAGATCACTGTACTAAAGTTCCTGAGTACTAAAATAGTTATGCATATTCATAAAAGCTAATTATAACAGCTTATGTCCATTGGTAAGAGACAAACTGTTCATTGAAAGCCCATTGATATGACCTATATATGTTAAAAGTGGATGCATTTTTTGTAACAGGTAGTATTAGTGGTCGTTTGAGAGACTGTTCGTTTCAGTGAGCCAGGGTCTGTTTTAATGGCTGATACCAACTGCAAGGAAAGTGACAAAATACCTGATGTTTTTCATATGTGCCTATTTCAATAACCCAGCAATATCTTGAACTGACTTGGTGTGGAGGGTGAAGCAAGTCTAGGAACTGCTGCCAAGTCCACATAGTGGCAACATGGAAGTAGTTTATTCAGTTTCACTAAAAGTTTGAAATCTAGTGTATTAGAGGCACATGCAGAAGCTGTGTTAATTGCTAGCTTATTTTCCACGTGGTTCTGTTTTAATAAAGCATATTTGATGCAGATTGTTGGAAAGTAAGTTGGGTAATGTCTAAACTGGCCCTAATTCCTACAGTGCTTCCACTTCAATACTTCACAGTGCCTTTATAAAGTTTCTTCATTCACAGCCTTTTTGTTTTTAGTTTTAATGTGGCCTAAGATAACGGAAAACTATTCTTTCTTTAAACTTGACCTCTGAAAGAACAAGAACAGTCATTTCCCCCTTGATTCCTCCTCAAAACTATATTTCAACTTGGTTTATTTAGTATTATTGGGCTTTTCTTCATCATTATTATGGCTTTCTGAATATATTTAGTCCAGGAAATGGTAATTACAAGGATCAGAAACAGGAACTGAAGTGACTTCTCCAAATGCTGAAGTTAGCTTTGTTAACATGACAATACTTTAACTTCTTCGGGAATATGAAATTAAACAGCCTAGGATATTAATAACTATCTCTTGTTTGCACATTCTCTGTTTCTTATGCAATAAAATTAGACTTGCTAGATATTAATATTAAGTTAGAAATGAAATCAAGGGTAAATTGTCCGGCAATACTGCAAAAATCTTTTCATTTCCTTTCTTTCCTTCTAGAATATCAACATATAGTCATTGTGTTTGTCTTAAATCTTTAGAGAGAGTTCAGATATGCTATCTTCCTTAACAGTAATATTATGATCCCCTCTAAGTATTTTATTTTGGTGTGCTTGTTGCTAAATATGTATATTTGTCTTCATGTTTGCTCAAGAATATAGATAATGTCCTTGTTAGACTTGAGGTTGAGTTCTGCAGAGCAAAAAGGGAGACATGGCTCAGTGGGTTTGTGTCTGTTTTGCTGTGTTTTTTTTTTTTCTCACATTGTCACTAAAATATTCTCTTTGTTATCTGAATAGGACATCTGCTGACTAGCCTGACCCTCTTTACCTGATTGTGTGAAAAGTCTTGGTTAAATCTGTCAGGCCTTGGAGGCCCAAGAATCTGCTAAGTGCTTCTGAGCTTGAAAGACACACTGTCCTTGGTCTGTTTTGTCTCTCCCACTTATGGACACTCTTTGATAAATAACCCTGATGTAGGTATGGGATAAGCCAAACAATGCAGTTTTCTCAGCAGTAATTGACCCAAGGATTAATTACCTCTTAATAAGGGCTGGATTTTTTCCTCAAATTCTAGAGAGGTTCAAAAATGCAGAAGAGAAAAAAATAAATTTTTGTCCAACTTGGTTATCTTACTTAATACAGGGAGTCCTAAAACTGAAGAGAAATATATATATATATATATATATATATATATATATATATATATACACACACACACACACACACACACAAATACATATATATACATATATGTGTGTGTGTGTATGTATATATGTATATAAAATCTGGTTTGTGAGAAATCTTCCAGAATCACAATCCTGCATTTATCTACCTCCTCTGTGTTTGAGGAGTGGTACTGAACATACCCCTTTGCCACAGAAACTATTCATCTTTAAATGTCAACTTCAGTGTTGAAATTTTATGAGAATGGAAAGGAATACACATTTTCACTTATTTTAGACTTCCCTTTGGAAAATGTATTTTGCTGCTGTTGTCTCAAGTTGGAAAGGTTTACAAAGTTTTTTTCAAGTACTCAAGGAAAGCAAATGCAACCCTGAATTAGGCTAGAAAAAAATGTACCTTTCTTTAAAAAAATCTTAATAATTGTGGCACATCAGTCTTAGTCATTTTTTTAATTTTTTTTTACCTTTTCCTCAATTTATATTCACCCTGGAGTTTTTTTTTTTCTCTTTTGTCTTGCTTGCCTTGTTTGTTTTATTTCAAGCATGGTTTAACTTTTCACTGGAGCAAGAGCCTAAAAAGGTCTGAATAAGAAGAGAACAATTACTTTTGTGACAACTGTCAATTACTCGAGATAGAATATGCTATTTCCCAAATAATGTTTAAAGAATTATTGTTGAGTTGGCTTTACCTTGAGAAATCTCAGAAAATTTTAAAGATCCATTCTGCCACTCCAATGTAAGAATGCTTCTTAAACTCAAAGAGAATAGCTTTTGGGAATCTTTTCTGACTTTGAACTTTGTGGAAAACCACTTAAAAGGTATGGGAGGGGGGCCTATGTTGAATTAGGCAGCTGGAGACCAGCTATTACCATGGTGCTGATAGTAAGTATGGGAGGGGCTCTGGAAATGAGGTTTTAATGGCCCAAACAGCAACCTAAGGATAAGAAAAATGCAGCTTTAGCTTTTTCACCATTATTGTATAGATGTTAGGTACTTGAGAAGGTTTTATCTTTTTCGTTTCAGAGAAACAATACTCTTATTTTAGAGATAAAACAAGGTATTTAGTTAGGCTTTGGGTTAAGTTTTAGACTTTACTTAGGCTTAAAAAATTTTATTTAAAAAAATTTTCATTATGATTTTCTGGTCTAATTCTTGAACTGTATCTCTTTTGGTCTTGATTTTGTTTTCGGAGAAATAGCAGAGCTAAGCTTTTCATTTAATTGTAATAAAATACTGCCCTAAAGAACAATGAAATATGATTTTTTACTGGTTTATATAGAAAAGCATATAACTGTAATAATATTTTAACTATGGTTTGTATAGACCATACTCATTTAAACTCTATGCAAATCTTTGTTACTTCAGGGCAAACAAGCTACGAAACCATAATGTGTGGTGTAGTGAGCACACACCGTAAATTTGATAATCATACTTGTGAATTCATCATATTTCATATAGGGGATTGCCTTAGCATTATGAATAGTAATGTACAAATGACGTGAAAACATGTTGCCACACTCTTAAATGTTTAGTGATTTTAATGCTACGGTATTACTTCATTCTGTGCCAAGTTGCATTGATTGATAAGTGAAGATATTAAAATAGCAGAAATTTTATGTTGGCTTTAATGTGTGGAGTTAGTACAGTTCCCCACGAATCTGAAATGTTAATATAAATACTTCTTTTGTGGGGCTGCAGGAAACATGCCGCCCAGACTACACATGTTACCAGGCTAGGCCTGCCTCTGCTGTTTAGAGAAATAGGAGTGGGAGGCTGTCTTAAGTGAAAGTGAAAAAAGGCATTTGTTTAGCTGCATGGCAACACAAATATTTCACTTAGTGAGGACTGACAATGCATCTCATTATGTGAGCGGGTGCCAGCTTGTAAAAAATTTCTGTTTAACTTTCCATATTAGTGGAAGGTGCCTGTGCTTAACCGTTTGAAGCCTGGCATCCAGGCTCCCTTCCACCCCACCCTCCCAGCACACACTTTTTGTCTACCACTGTTTGTTTTTTTAATCCCAAAGTAATAGATGGGAGAGAGCTAAGGATATTTGGTCTATTGAATGCTATTAGGAATATGGGGAAGTCTGCCAGATTGAAGTCTGTCTCAGGCTAGATATCTGTCACTTATTCCCATTTCTCTTATTCCCGTTCACTTTTCTGAAGGTTAATTGTTATATTCTGCCTTGACAGTAGAAGCATGCAATGGTATTTGTTTTAAGGTGACAGTTACCTTGTGGTGCTACCATTGTCTGAGTAGCAGTCCTATGTTCTCAAGATAATTCTTGACCTTAAATTCTCCAATCTCCTTTTACAGTGCATTTGGATCCGAGGCTATTAGGAAAGCAGAGGAACATAAATTAATATAATTACCACATCACTTATTTAGAATTATTTATTTTATGGATTTTGATTTGAAGAAGGTAGAGAAGTGCTTTCTTCTTCAGGAGTGTTTGGATCGCCTCTATATTCTCATCAGCGTGATACCTGCTGTGTGGCCATCAATGTTAATCGCTTTACCAGGATGTGGTGGCATAGGGAGAGGAGAAGATACATTTTTAGATGGTTGTGACTGTAATATACAGATGGAAGGTTCTCAGCATCTGCAAGCATAGAATGATGTGCAAGGACCGACCGGATGAATATTCCGGGAAAGGCACTTGTGTTTCATAATTTCCTGAAATTTTTTAAAGCTATGGCATCAGGAATTTCAGTTTGTCGAGAGAACATTTGAGAGTGTTTCACACAGTGAGAGGGTTCTAGTTCCAGCATAAACTGAGATCAATAACTTACAACGGACAAAGCATTTAAAAATGATATAAGAGTTAAAGGTGGGGAGCACTTTGCATGAAAATATTGGAAACAAATTCAAATTTTTGGCAGTTTCTTTTACTAGTTCTGCATGAAGTTTAGGGCATTATGCTTTATGGGTGTATTTACATTTCTTTTATAAAAGTGGTTGAGGCATTTACCTTTTAAAAAGTAAGAAATACGTTCAGATATGAGAATTAGAAGTCTGTTCTAAAACTGATTCCCTTTTCCCCCAAATTAAGTTGCTGAAAATTTGTAGTAAAATTATTTTCTCCTCCTTCCCTCTACTGCATTCTGGTTCATATTCTATTCCATCTCTATTTTTAGTGTAGACTTTGGTCCTCTTGGAGAAAAGAATCCCTTTAAATCCTGAAAACTGTGGCATCATCTGTTAGGCAGAAGCCCGAATTGGCTGAAGACCTTAAATGCGTGCCAAGGATCTTTCTGACCTCTTTACTCTTTACTAGCCCATAGTAGTTGTGGATTTTTACTGAATGAGTCACCTTCTAGCCCTGTGTCTGGGCCTTTCAGATAGGAAACACAATATGCCATCGGGTTGATGGGATGGGCCAGGGTGTGGGTGTGCTAGAAGGCAATGCAGTTACAGCCTGGATGGAACCCAAAGTAAATATTTTCCCATTAGCTTTTTCATCAATTAGATAGCCATAGTCAGCCTCTGAGGGCCAGTATATGGATTTTTTTTAAAGCACATTGGGGTTTTTCAGTTTTGTGTGTTATAGCTTAGTTATTTCTCATCAAAAGCAGCTCACTTCCTCTTTTCAAGCAGAATAATACTGTAGCTTTCCCAGCAAGCATCGCTTTAGGTCAGGTGAACTGGTCCAGTACCTTGGGCACAAATATAGGGCATCAAATTTATGTAAGTGCTTCTGACCCTTCATCCCATGGTTGAAAGTGAGAGGTAGGAGGCACTGTTTCTGTAGCATCTGTCTCCCTGTTTCCCACGCTGCCCATCCAATTACCAGCTCAGATTTAGGGTACTTGGTGGTGGCTTTATGGGATGCTATTGTGATGTTCTGTCAAATTCCATAGCCCCCAATGTGGAAAAAGATACCTCTGGTTTCTTGTCACTTACAGTGCTTGGCATTTTGTAAGCATCCATTAAATATTTGTGGAATGAGTGAGTGGATGAGTGAGAATGTAGGACATGTTGACAAGAGGAGAGTAGTACAAAGTTCTTGAAAGATGTGATTGGGAACAATTTTGTGTTGTGGACACTTGCAGTTCAAATTCTGGAATTAACTGGTAACCTGTTGAAATGAGGAGTCCTTCATTCAAAAAATTTTGGATAGATTTTTACTTTTCTAGCTGGTACAAATTAGCCATCAGTTGTGTCCAAGAATTGTCAGGTAGCATTGGGGTTTACAAATTTGATATTTTGGAAGGCAGCGGGGTCCTCTAAAATGTCATACTTGGAAAACTGCCTAGGATTCAGAATAAATAATTTTTATAGTACCATAGAGACTAGAAGACATTTTGGAAAATTCTGTACCTATCTGTAGTTTTATATTTCCTTTGCTAAAGAATAATGCTAGAAGCATGAGGCGGACCAGTGGGAGAAGTTGGCATGTCACTCTACAGGAAGCTTGGCAAAAGAGACTCTTTTTCTGGACAATCATTTTCTTTCTATTAAAGTCTGATTATGAATGACTAGTCTGCACTTGGTTCTAAATGTGTCGATGGAGTTTTTCAAGATGAACACAGTACACATAACAGTCAGATTGTCTCCAGTTCTGCTTTAACCAGCAATAGTACTAATGCCTCTGGGGGAAACTTTGTGGTCAATTTCATTGTATAGGGAGAGAGTGTGTGTTCTTTAAATAGCTACATATTGGGAAATATCCTTTGGGAAGTCACATGTGCTAAACATTATGCTTAATATTTAAAATCAAATAACTACTCCCAAGTCCTACTAGCATCCCTCAAGCCTTTACTCTTTTAACCCAGGAACTTATATAGTCAGGAGGCATTATTTCTCCTAGGTTCCCTTTACTATTATTTTGCTCAATACCATGCCATTTAGACAGCCATATATACTTGAGGTTTGCTGGTATCCCTCATGATTGATCATTTATTTGTGCAAATGATATGTACAGTATTTTATTTGCCGGGCACAAGGTAACAAAAGGCTCAACTTTTTATGTTGAAGAGATACAGATTTTACCTGCCCAGTTAAGCAGGTAATTTATACATCTAGCCTCTCAAACATTAAAACATACTTCCCATTATGTGTGGTAGTCTTACTTCATATTTTATTACTCATTTGCTAAAATATAAATAATAGAAAAACTGAGCATGTATCTTTGGCATATAATGCCTGAAACAGAGTCCCATTCTTTATACATTGTGAATATGATGACTGCCAACATATTCTAAAATGCACTATTTATAATTCTTAAAATCTTCTAATTTTGAATAATTCAATGTTATCAAAATGTGGAACATTAAAAATAGCTTGTAGGAATAGAATATTTTCATCTAAAATTATCTAGATACTTTTGTACATATTGATATAGAAGTAGTTTGTGTCTTTTTTCTTTTTTTAATTAAGAGAAACATTGATGTGAGAGAGACACATTGATTAGTTGCCTCCCACATGCACCCTGGCTGGGGCTGGCGAGCGAGCCTGCAACTGAGGTACGTGCCCTTGGCCAGAATCGAACCTGGGACTGGGAACCCTTCAGTCCTCAGGCCAGTGCTCTATTCACTGAGCCAAACTGGCTAGAGCTAATTTTTATCTTTCTAAGGTATTTCATACCACTTACTCTACTTGGAATACTCTAAGAAATATATTTACTAGTAGGATTTTCTGTCTGTTTTTCAAGGCTCAGCTCCTTATAATCTCTAATCTCACTTCATTTGAACTTTCATAGTATATTGTATTTCTCTTCTCATGCGTGTCAAAATTTGACTTTTTAGTTTCTGTGAACATTTCTTTCTGTTAGTTTCTGATCAAAAGTATATATATTAAGGGCAGGGACTATTATGTCAAATTCATCTTAAATAACTTACACAACCATATAGTACCTACTATTTAATAAGCACTCATCATATAATTATTGAGTTGATTAAAAATTATGAAAATCTTCACACCCTCAGCTTTTAAAAATAATTTACCAAATTTGCATTGCTCTACTTACATTTAACTTCTCTTATATATGTTGTTTGCTTTTACTGTTTTCATGTTATCCTGTGAGTTAGGAAAGAAGTAATTTCTTGAATTTGCAGATGAGCTGAATGAAACATTTTTAATAATACAAAGTGTGAAATTTATTCTGGGACCCTGAACAAAATCTGGAGGTTATGATGGAGGAATAGGGAAGAAATTGACATGTAACCGTCATCATCACTGCTCATGCTCCTTCTATCCCAATTGCCAATTATGATTTTAGAGTAGGAACTATGTCATATTTCTTTGTACCATGTCTTGTGCAGTCATTGCTCATAGTCAGTGCTTTAACATATGCATAAAGTGAACATGGGAATGAATTTGACATTATTGAATATTGTCTCTGATGCCTCAGTTACTCTTTCCTTTAATAACTTGCATTCATATTTTCCTTCCATTCACTCATATAAAATCCATTTTTTAAGAAAGCATTTGATGATCACATCAACCCAAGAGATAAATGGCCAATAATAGTTTAATATTTTGTTCTTTTGTGGGATATGCATTAAAAATGTAGAATTCTTCAAATAAAAATTAAGATAAATGAATTAAATTATATGGAATGTTCATTCAAAATAAAGATGTTGGTTTATTTGACCTCATAGAGAATCATATTTATAGCTGGATTCCAAAAACAGTTTTGTAGTGCTTAGGGGGGGACCCATGATTAGAAATTTCTAGAGAGAGTAGCTGAAGATAGGCCTCTATAAATCTATGCAAGTGTTCTAAGGATTTAAGCTTAACAATGGCTAAAGATAGAAAGTAGAATAGAAATAGTACTTTGGGATAGGTGGCTCTGAAGTGAGGGAATGGAACTGAATTTATCCAAAGAAAAGTCCTTTTGATTAATAGGTTAGAATGGCTAGATTCATGGCTTTTGTTTCTCTTTTGGGACTACTAGACACAATTCTAAGAAGTCTTTGCTGTGCAACTGCTATTACAGTGAAGAACTTGCAATTGTTTTAATCTTTTCCCTGAAGTTACCTCACTGTAATAATTATTGGAAAAAGTAACTCATGGAATTTAAATACACCGTTTACTGTATTCCTTGTCCAGCATTTTTTTTTTTTCTGGTAAAAGCACCCTGATTTTCTTTTGGGGAATAACCCTTCTTTTACTTTTGGCAAATGTATTTGGGTAGAGCTGCCCTTATCCTCCCAAGTCTTAGGGAGTGGGCATTTTAGATGCCTGGATTGGCTCAGAAATGAACATGTTACTTAAGCCGGGCCAACAACGCTTAATCCTGAGATCTTTACTGGAATTACGGGGAAAGAAGCATTGTCTTTCTACTGTGATTGCTAACCTGGATTTTCTGGTGGCCACATTTGCCCCTGAAGGGGGAGAACCTGCCTGAGAGATGGAGAGAGACCAATTCCTGATTACATTGTTTTAGCACTGAGTCCAGCTGTATCAGAAGCCAAGACTTTTCAGTTATGTTGAGCCAATAAATTATTTTTTTTTTGATAAAGCTACTTTGAGTTGGTTTTTATCACTCACAACTAAAAGTGTTCTAACAAATATGACCAGAATTGCACAGCTGATTGCACAAATTGTCCTTGGAGATAATTGTAGTCAGATTTTTGTCTCTATAAAAAATCTGAGAAGTAGGTGTGGCTCCACATGTAATTTGACCTGTGTATAATCTCATTTCAATCTATAAAAAATAGTTCAACACAAATCTTAGGAACTCCAAAGTTTGTGCTTCCTGGGTATCTGACAGGACGATTATGCAGTTTCTTACAAAAGAGGTGCTTACCTTCTTCTGTCCTTGTCTGTTCTTTCAATGCATCACACTTTAACTCACAGATTCTGAGCACCTACAATGTACCAGATACTGGATAGACAGAGATGATGCTCTTAAGGAGCTTAGTCTTCCTTTTCCATCCTTGTTCTCACAGCCCTTTTCTTTTTCTGATATCCAGGTGCTTTCGTTTCCCTTTCTTTTTGCCTCTCTGTCAAAGCAAAGAGACTTTTAAAGGAAATTTTACTTAAACCCAAGCTGCTTCTATTGGGAAGAATTACTACAGCTCTCCCTATTGTTTGTTTAGAACCCAGTGTTAATGAGGGCACAATGCTTGTCTTCATTCTTACATGGACCTGTTAGCTTTGCTCTGTTCCATGGCCTTGGATCACTGCTCTATTGATTGATGCTTGCTGCTTGCTTAGAGACCAGGTGAGAGGATTTGGTGGACCAAAACATTAGAAGACCCGTGCAAATTGCATTCTTACCAGGTATTGTCCTTGTTTATAAAAGGCAAACCATAATTTGGGACTTCACTACACAACAAAATTACTACTGAAACAAGGTGTAAAGGAATGTGGAAAAGGAAAAGGGACTTAAGCATTTTATTATGCTTTTTTTCCCCCTGTTCTCTATTAATTGGATAATTCTTAAGATCGTTTTCTTCATGTTGTTTAGTTTTCTTTTTAATATCTTTGGATGCTGCAAGATTGAGCTTTGCTGGCCATTCTTTCTTGTTCTTTGGGGGCAAGTGCCAGCTCTGGCAGCCCTCCTCATCAGTGCTGGCTCAGATGGAGTGGCTGCTTTTGGAGACCCACTTCACTGGTTATTTTAATTGCTCACAGGGATAATTGTTGAGTGGTGCTATATAGGATAGTGTTTCCCTTGCCACAGGGTTTAGGAATTCTGTCCAGTAATCATTCCTACTCTTGCTGGATGAGTGTATCTGAGTGGAAAGACTGGTAACTGGCTCTAGGCATCTTCCTAAAACTATGTGTAGGGACTCTGCCACATTAACTCTGGGAAATTCATGCAGCCACCATGAATACTTTCCTTATTGATCTTCTGCTTCATATGGTGAGAAACAGAATTTGCAGAGTTTAAAATTAGCTTCTTTATCATCTTATTCCAGGACACTGTCATATAGCCAGTCCTGAGACCAAAGGTTTTTTTTTTTTTTTCAGTCCTCACCCAAGGATATATTTATTGATTTTTAGAGAGAGAGGAAGGGAGGGAGAGAGAGAGAGAGGGAGAGAGAGAGGGAGAGGGAGGGAGGGGGAAAGAGAGGGAGGGGGAGAGAGAGATGTGAGACACATCAATCGGTTGCCTCCCATATGGGCCCTGACCAGGGATTGAACCTGTAACCTAGATATGTGCCCTGATGAGGAATTGAACCCGAAACCTTTTGGTGTGCGGGATGACACTCCAACCAATTTAGCCACTTGGCCAGGGTGAGATCAAAGCTATTTTTTGTTTACCTTTTCATAGTCAGAGATATTAGAACAACAATCAGGATATGAGTGATAGGGCCCGGATTTAAAAAATAAAATTTAAAACATTGCTGTTGTGGCTATGTGTGTTTTAGTAAAGGACTATAATGTACTGTTTGCTGGTATTCCGTGGAATGGAACTGTCAGTAATCCGAGATATACTGATGAAAATTCTGGCTGCTACTCCAGGTGTAAGGTGAGGCTTTAGAGACACAACAGTTTGTAGTTTTGACATCTTTTGTCAAAGAATAACTGATTCACAACTAGTCAGTAGGCAAAAATAGATGGTGAACTTGTATAGGTCAAATTTTAGAATTAGTTTTATAGTTGTAGTTTTTAAATTGGAAACTGATGGAAATAAGGTGGTGGGGTTGTTAATTATTTTTTAAAAGAGTTTTTGTCACTTATTAAAATAAAATAAAATAAAAAATCAATTTTGAGTAGCTATCTAGACTACATTAGTTAAAATGGAACAAAACAGAAACTTCTGCTGTAGATCTTCTGGAATCATCAAAATGACTTTGCCCTCTTTGTTAAGATTGATGTCTTTAAAGGCCCCAATTGTTCTTCATCCTTACTTGTATCTGCAGTCTTTACCATGAAACTTCCCAGTGCCCTTGCATTCTGGAAAGGGCATTCTGTCTCACCTCTGGACTCTGGGATCCATCATTTAACTTGCTTTTGTCAATGGGATGTTAGCAAATGTGACACACGAGAAGAGACTTGTAAAAGCACTTGTGCATTTCTGCTCACACTCTTGCCCTTTTCTGTCACTATGAGAAGAACAAGCCTGAGCTAGCCTGCTGGAGGATGAGACTTATGGGGTAGAGTTGAATCACTCTAGTCACCTGAGCCAGGGCCATTTTAGATCAGCCCAAATTGGCCAGCCAACTACAAGACATGTTGGTGAACTCAGCTAAAACCAGAAGAAATGCCCAGCTGACCTGCAAATAAATGCTTATTGTTTTAAGCCACTGAGTTTTGGAGGTGGTTGAACCTGCAGCATTCTTGTGTCAGTAGATAAATGAAACAACCTCTAATAACCCCTTTAAAAAACACTCAACTGGGCAAATGTCATAGATGATCCTGGGTGATTCCTTGCTGTTCTACTGACACTATATGTTTGACATTCATTTCAAGAAATTCTAGAGCCAGCCACTCCATGATACTTGTGTGAGACTTGATTTAAAATGGAATATGTTTTTTGTGTGGGTTGATTTTAGAAACTGGTGATACTTCCCACTTAGTCTGTATATTCCACTAATGTATGTTAGTATTACTAGGTACAGAATAGTTCAGTCCATAAAGAAAGATAAGGCAGAAAATACAAGTAGTTGAATTAAATGCATGTGATAATAAACACAAATGCCAATATATCTTTTGTCAAGAGCAAATTTTGATGAGGGAGGTGGAGGTGAGTGGAGTCAGTAAACCAGGAAAAATGAGGCTTGGAAAAGGGAAACTGGATTTACGTTGCTGCATTTAAAGACAATTTAATGTAAAAATGAATGTTGTGAACGAAGACCAAGTTTTCAAATCTTAACCCCATTTATACTCTGCAAGTCCAACTTATTAAGAAAAGGTGGAATGAAAAGAGGCAAAGAGGTAGTTTTGTTTAGGGGCATGATGTATTAATTCTTTCTTTGTGCTTTGAAATCAAATGAGTATTGTCTTTTCTACTTCCAGGCTCTCTCTATAGCATTGCTATTTCATTCACTTTCTTTTGTGGTAGAAAGAAGTCGGCTTTTTAGTAAATATATAAGTAGCAGACTGAGAATCAGAGTCTCCTGGAGTGAACACATCTTAACATTTATTCATCTGGAGCTGTACTTGGAGAAGGGGTGCTGGTTGGGGGACCTGTATTGGTTAATTCATCATATTACTTGGAAAGGTCCTTATTATTTTGCACAGCAGTGTGGTCACCTGGCGGTAGGTCATTAGCATTTTAGTCTTCTTTTCCTCACAACAATACACAACATGCTAATTAGAGGATTCTGAAAGCTAAGTAACTGGTTTTAAAATCAGACGTTTTAATTTGCAGCTTTAATGGCTGTTTTTATAATAACTGGCTTTATTGGGGGTAAAAGCACTTCTCATGTTCCACTAGCAAGGCAGAGTATAACAGAAGCTGACAAAATTAAAAACCTCATAATGTGACCTTTGCCTGGAATAAAAGGCTGTTTCATAACAATTTCCTTTTGTTCTTTGTTTAAGCCATTACTCTAAAAGGAGCCTCCGATTAATCTAAGTAAATGCATCATTACAGTACTAATCCATGTCCTTCTGTCAGTGTCTGTTTTAATTAAATAAGAAATGCTAGCAGAAAGATATCGCACACAAAGCTGTGATTGGAGAAAGAAGCACTAGTTGATCAGGGAAAGATTAAAAAGGGCTTTACTGTTTTGTCCATTTGCATAGTTCCAGATGCCACAGTCTTTCAGGTTGAAAGAAAAGTTACAAAGGAGTTTAACACGTTTCACTCTTATAGATTTAAAATAATGGGATTTACCAATGAAATTCTAATCATCCAATTTATCACGTGCTAGACATTCCAAAGCAGGGAGCGGAACAGCTTGGGGTGTGTCTTTTAAGCCTTTTATGCTGTCTTGTGAAAACATACCTGCCAAATTTGTGTGTGTTTCTTCTTATTTTGGGTGACAGTGATGGTAAAACCTCGTTGTGAACATGTAATTGATTTTCTTTTGAAAGTATTATGCAACTTTTAGTTTAGGTTTTTTGTTTTAAATTGTTTTCTCTTGATAATATGTAAAGAATTTAGGCACGTAATTGGTTTTTAACAATGGAAAGTACATTTAATAAATGCTTTTAAAATGAATGTATATAGTTAATATTGCTCCGCTGATACATGGAAACTCTTCATAGCAGTAGAGTTGCAGAATTCCCGTGGTGAGGGCTTTCTCCATATACAGGCCATTATTTGATGTAATGAAAAGAGAAAGTGTGCAACAGTGAGATTGTTAATTAATTTAGCCTAACAAGATGAAGATAAATGAAGCAAAGCACAGATTGAATGAAGCTAGAGGTCTTATTTACAATTTAATACATTTTTATATAATGCAGATTTCACCTGATAAAAAATAAACAGATCCCCACCCCAAATTCTT
This sequence comes from Miniopterus natalensis, assembly GCF_054644295.1. Lineage (NCBI taxonomy): Eukaryota > Metazoa > Chordata > Mammalia > Chiroptera > Miniopteridae > Miniopterus > Miniopterus natalensis. The sequence continues at coordinate 50,324,999 of NC_142091.1, read as the reverse complement.
GCTAACAGAAAAGCACACTCCCTCCCACCACCATTCAACACTAAAATCCTGATCTGACTACAGAAAACATGTATTGTGGCTCCACATAGAAGATACTTTTACAGTGTGTAAACAGTGCTTTTCTTACTGCTAAGAATCCTACACTAGTTAACCTTTAACTTCAGTATTTTATTATTCGTGTTATAGACTGGGAATGACCATAAGAATAATCATCTGAAAACCTTTGAGTTTCTTGTTCTCTAGGCTATCCTGAGACATCTTGCTTCAGTTACTTAATAATCATTTTATTTTAATCCTCTTTTTTAACCAAAGGAAAGAAGCTCAAAAGTGAGAAAATAAGAAGAGCCCTGAGTCTTTTTACTATGTGCTTGAGTCTGTAGCAATTGTGCAGGATTCTTAAATTAGCATTATTTTTAAAAGTCTCCCTTTCAGAGATTAATGAGCTTTATCCAGTATTTGACCTTTTATCATTCTTGCTTTCTGCTCAGAAGTACTTCCTTCCTTCCTACAGTAGCTAGAAAAGACTGTCTCTTATGTTACTGTAGGCAGTGCTAACAGGGCTCTCTACAAATGGTGTTATTATGGTCACTATGTATTTATCTCAGGGGTCACGAACAAATCCATGCAACTGCTTCTAAGGATTTCAATAAATAGGACTTTTTATCCAGACAATCGCCTTTTATGTTACTTTTAAACAAAACTACTAGTCCATCAAGAGTTTCAAAAGAAAACAATTCTACAGAGTGCCGGTATGGCCGCACAGACCAATCATCATGGCACCCATTCTCCAGTCCTTTATTTTTCAAGTCCACAACAATAGGTTGTTGATTCAATGGACAAGACCAGAACAATCAAGTTCTCTGTTTAGCAGCAGTGCAGCATTTTAATGCCCTTTTCTAATAATGGTCTCATTATTGTTATTCTAAGACTGGGCCTCAGGAGGAGGAATATTTGCTGGAGGTACGTCATTATTTTGCAAATTTCGATTAGCTCATCATGTTGTCTGTAGTGTGAAAATCGTAGCTAATTAGGGCAGCCAGTTAGACTACCAGCTTTTGAGCTTATGAGTTAAAAGGTAGCATACTTGCTAGGCCAGTGATGTGAAAAAGGTGGTAAAAGGGAGGATTAGAGCAGTTGCCTTAGTAACTCCAACTTCCATCTGTGAGGCAACAATGGGCTTGTGTTTCTCCCCCACCTTGGTGTAAAAATTGGTTTTGTTTTGAAAGGACAGGGTTCTTTTTATGACAATCTGGAATTCAGCCCAACTGAGTGTAGTTTTAGTTGTTAGGAGAGACCATTGGGGATAGGAAAGATGAAAGGTCATGGTGAGCTTCAAGGACATGAAAGGTTGTTGTCTCATGGAACAATGGTAGATTGTTTTTTCTCTAATATTTCTAGCCAGCCCCTAAGTCAGGTGATGGAACAAATACCTACAGTTTAGTCAGGTGAAACAGGAGGGGGAGGGGAAAGGAAAGGAGAAAAATGGAGTAAGAGTTTTTACTTTGTTAGAAAAAATAAAAGGGTAACTTCAATTTGCTTTTATTAAGCAAAGTGATATGTATTTGTCACCATCTCTGAGATTCCAGTGTGCTTTGGATGGTTTGTCTCTGTGGGCCATCACGTCTCTGGGAAGCTCTCCAATGTGTTAGGAAATGTGATTTAAGCTTTCTTCCTGAACTCCCAGAAGGACCAATGATGTGATACTTAACAATAAATTTAGTTGTTGTAGCTTTCTCACATTATTGGTGTTCTTAAAAGGTTTTCCTTCAAATGCACAGTGAGTAAAATGAATGATAAATATGAAAGAAATTTGTTTTACCACTCTGCAGGGTTTTATCATAAATTCTATGACTTCCATCACAGAAAGTTTACAGGAAACTGTCTAGATGTTGCTGCAATAGCAACACAAATTCTTCTCTGTACATAAGAAAATTCCACAATTTTAAGAGCTATTGGGGGTTTTGTATTAAAGAAAAGGATTGGATCCAGTGATATTTCTTAAAAACTCTCACAGCCAAATCACCCTTTCTGGGTTTGAAATACTTACATTTCAACAAAATAAATGACTTCCATTTTCCTTCCATATCAATATTAAAACAGTTGGTTGTGGGTGTGTGTTTACAACCAGACAGACTGTGGGAACACTATCTTTTAAAGCAAAAAGATAGTCTTTTGATGATCAAAGGGACCTTCATATTTCTTCCTTTCTATTGTCTCCAAACAACCCTCCTGTAATTGAAGTTGGATTTGGTCCAGGGGGTCAGGGGGATTTTCAAATTCTCTTTTAATCCCAGGTTTTCGTTTTTTTCCTGACAAAAATCCCAGCATAAGTGGGAAGAGATGTACCCCTAAGATACTAGCATGGCACTCAGAAGCTGCAATCTTTCTTGATTGAGTTACTATATAAAATATTTTCATATTCATTATTATTATTTAGGATTTAAACACTTTTTCCGGTGTGACAAGTTAGTTAGCTGTTTCTTAGTTTTTGCATCTGTAGAAAGGGACCTGGTGTTATTCAGCTTTATTAAATGTTGTAGGACATAACAATCAGTATATGATTGAAAAGGCAATATGCATTTTATAGAATATTATGAATATAAATTTGTGCTTTATCCAAAAATATATTCCAAGGCAAATATGAACTATAATAGTCAGTTCAATATAAATGGCATAGTTTATTTTGGAATCATTCAGAACAGATTTAGAAATTTTGGACTTTGTTTAAACATAGAGGAGAAAATAATTCTTCATTTCAGCTCCTTATTTCGTAATAAAAAATGTACTCCCTAGCAACATTTTGATATATGAGAAGAAAGAACATGTCTAGCGCCCAGCCGGCATGGCTTAGTGGTTGAGCATCAACCTAGGATCCAGGAAATCAATGTTCAATTCCCGGTCAGGGCACATGCTCGGATTGTGGGCTCGATCCCCAGTAGGGGGTGTGCAGGTGGAAGCTGATCAATGATTCTCATCACTGATGTTTCTATCTCTCAGTCTCTCCCTCTCCCTTCCTCTCTCTGAAATCAATAAAGACATACTAAAGAAAAAAAAAAAAAGAGCATGTCTACCTTGTTTACTGCCCTCTCTCTGGTGCCCAGAACAGTGTGTGGCTCATAGTAGCTACTTGAAAAATAGTTGTTGACAAATGGAAAAAAACCAAAAAAGCAAAATTGGGTCATAGTTTAGATACATTTCTGTATTTAAGAAATCATTTTATTGGATTTTCTCATGTTAATAGTCTTTTGAAAACATGATTTTAAATGACTATATCATATACTCTTTATATGAATATACCGCAATTTGTTTTATCATTAAATTATTGATTTCCAACTTTTTGCTTTTATAATATGAAAGTTAATTTATAAGGATATCTTCCATTTATTATTAAAGTGATAAAATTTACAAATTGATAAAAAAAACCCTTTCTGATCATAGAACTCCACCCATCCCTATCACCTCCTTCAAGTCTTTGCTTAGATGTCATCTTCCCAACGAGGTCTACCTCGACCACTATATTTTAAAATTGCAACGCTCCCAACATTTCTGATCCTAATGCTGTTGTTTGTTTCCATAGCTTTTATTAACTTTTAACATACTAGTTTGCATATCTATTAAATTTATTGGCCAATTTTTCCTTATATTTCCTAGACTATAAGCTCAGATGGCAGAGATTTTTTTTGACTGTTTTTGTCACTCATGTTCCTCAGTGTCTTAACAATGCTCCAAACATAATAGGTTTTCAACAATATTTATTGAAACTTAAAAAGATGGAAGTATGTATTTTTTGGTCAAGAATCAATCTTTTTTTTTCTTGACATAGGAAGCTCTGATCAACCAATTTGTACACTGACTAAGGACTTCCAGTTTCTCAGTGATAATATGTACACATTAATCCAGTTAAATTAAGCCATAGCACTTGACTGAATCTTAAGCCATGTTGGATACAGTCTAAATTTCTTTCAACAAATGCCCCAGACTTCCGCCACTTGAAATCACTCTGATTCTAACTTTAGGGAGATGTTTCTGGATGAGAAATGTTACTAGTCACTCCAATGGATCCTTTTTCTCATCTAGAAGTTCTGGTAAGACTCTTATAATTTGTGTTTGACCTGTGCAAACTTAGGTTAACTTGATTATTTATCTGTATTTTGGGATGATTTTATCTTATTCCTCCCCTAATTGATATTGGTCCTATTGATATTTTCTTAAGAAATATATTTCACAAACTCCTGTTTAATTCTTTTACTATCTATGGTTTACACTTTCCTTTAAATATAGATCTACCATATGACCCAAGGGTCCATTTCTGGTATTTATTTGAAGAAAATGAAAACACTAATTTGAATGCACCCCTGTGTTCATTGTACCATCATTTACAATAGCCAAGATATGGAAGCAATCTAGGTGCCCTTGAGTAGATGGCTAGATAAAGAAGGCAGGTGCGTTCGTGCACACACACGTCACACGCACACACATGCACTGGAATATTACACAGCAAAAAAACCCCACACACCACAAAATCTTACAACATGAGTGGACCTAGAGGGTATTATGCTAAGTGAAATAAGTTAGACAGACAAATACCATATGGTTTCACTTGTATGTGGAATCTAAAACAAAACAAAACAAAACAAAAAAACAAAACAAAAATAGACTCATAGAAATAGAGGCCAAAGGTACAGTTGTCAGAGGGGAGGTGGGTGGATGGATTAAAAAAGGTGAAAGGTAATATAGTCAATAATATTGTGGTAAGTTTTACAGCAACAGATAATTACTAGAATTAATGTTGTTATCACATTGTAAGGTATAAAAATGTCAAATCACTATGTTGTACACCTGAAACTAATATAATATTATATACCAACTATACTTTAATTAAAAAATACATATATATAAAATTGCCATTTTGTGTCCTTTGTGGATGTGTTAATTATCTTTATACAATAGCAATTTCTATAGCTATACATAATTTATATAGTAATATACTTTATATAATAATCTCATATTTATATGCTATTTATAGTTTCAAAGCTCTTTAATAAATATGATCTTGTTTAATTATCAAAATAATCCTAAGCACACAAGGCATATGTTTATTATACCCATTTACGGACTGAAACCATAGAAATTAAGAGACTTAATCTAGATCATAAGCATAGGAAGTGGTAGAGAGATCAGGAGAAATGCAAGTCTTCTGAGTTCTATTAGTCCAGTACTGTTTTTCTTTTATAGTCACTTTAATCTTCTCTCCAAGTTAAATAAAATTGTTTTGTTGACCTTTTAAAATAGGCTATTCCATAAAAATAAAAACAAATGATTAGAATTAAGACATTTTTCATTTCATTTTACCTCATCTACTGTTCTGTTCTCTAGGACTTCTTTTAGATTTCCGTGGTTCTTCTTTCCCCAGTCATTTTCTTTGCCCTTACGCTGACTGCAAACATGGGCTTCTGTAACAGTTTGTGAAAGCCCTGGCTGCGATGTCTGTCTTTTCACCTTTTAGCTGGTTGTTCCTTTCACATCTCTAAATGTGATTTAAGCAAGCCCTGTTCATCATAACAGGTACAGAGCAGACTGGTGGGGGTACACTAGGATGGGAGCAGCCTTGGGAGACAGTTAATATAGCAGACAAAATGCATTAGCTAAAAGACTGGACAGTGAACACCAATAAGTATAGTCTATGAATGTATAAGAGAGGCATAAAACAGGAGATTAAAGTGTTTTCATAAAGCAGACAAAGCAAGAAAGTAAAAAAAGTCTGGGATTTAGGCAGCTCTAGGCCACAATAAGAACATAGACACCAAGTGAAGTTGAAGGACACATTTGTTTCTGAGCAGTCTGCAAGTGGAAGGTTTCCAAGACCATGGGAGGGTCATGGTCTTGGATGGACTACTACACTCAGGCACAGGAAAACAAGGTAGAACCTTAGTTACTGAATCAAAGCAAAAAGTTCAAGGTCAAACTAGCAGTAAAAGTAATTAATTTCATTCCATGTCCAAATTTCATTCTGTGTTGGAGTCTCTTAGATACAGTCAGAAATGGTCCTAGAGGAATGGCGCTCAAACTTTTAATGTGCTTAAGAATCCCTCAGGGTGTATCAGATTTCTGAAGTAGAACCCAGGTGTCTATATTTTTAACAAGTGTCCCAGATTATTCTCTTGCAAGTATTTATGGATCACATTGGAGAAATTTTCCATAAAGACTGAGATGGCACTTATTGTATGATAAGGGACCAAGCGATTACAACCATTGAGAAAGGAGGCATTTAGAGGTTGAAAGTCAGACCTTTCTACTAAGAGAAAAATGAATCTGTTATGCCCAGAGCTGATTTGTATTTATCTGAACATAAGAAAGCAGAAAACATGGGCTGATGATGCACTAGACTGATGTGTTAGAAGCCCATTAGGTGTTCTGTTCTTGTCTCTTGTTTCTTGTGTTTATGACCTGAGTGCTTTTGTAATATCTAACATAAAGATTTATATCTATTAGTGTAAGAAAGAAAGGCTGCTTGTTCTTTTGTGCCTAATCTAAACTGTCCCTCATTTTTATTTAACATTTTTTGTCTGTGTAATTGAACTTCAGCCTTTTCTTTTCGCTCCGTAAATTGATTAGCACCAGTTGGGCAGACTGCCGCAATGCTAAGGGTTAACCAGAAGAGAATTACAAATGAACTATCTAGAAAGTTGATTATTAATCCAGCTAGAGAAGAAATATCCTTTTACTTAGCAAGAATGAGTATCCGAAGAGCTGATAATATTGTTCAGGCAGTGAGGTGGAATGGCAGAGCTTGGTAAGTAAAACAAAAGTTGGAATTAATCTTTTATATCTATTTTTAAAAATGTGTAGAATTTTGATCTATTTAAACAGCTAAATGTAATATGAATTTACAAGCTGCCGGAACAAATCTAAAAAGTTTCAGATGTGTTTGTTAATGAGATCCCTACACAGACTATCGGTAAAAGTTAACTGAAAAGTATTTACATAAGTAGATAAATATATTTAATTTTGAATATTTATAAAAATACACGATTAGATTTGTGATTAAGAACACGGAAGTGGGCACGGAGGAATGATTACTAAAACAGTTTAAGGCCAAGCCTCAAACTGAAGAATATTGAGTGACAAAATTGTTTTTTCACAAGAGCAAGTTCTGGATTCTTAGGTATGAAAATATAATTTAAAATATAATGTTCACATCAAACATTCAGTGAGATATTTTTCAGACTTCTAGGTAACAAAAACTGTCTTAAGTTCTCTTATTTCCAGGGTCCTAGTACTCATTTCATCGTGATGTTTAATTTAAGGACCTTTCTAAAGACAGCTTTTTATTGTATTTGTGAATTGAAAGGAAGGAGAAATGAGAGGATCTGTGCTATTTGTACAAAGAAAATTAAGTGAAAAGATATGATTTTAATCATATTCTTGCATCAAAAACTGTTCCTTCTGTCGTAGAAAAATTTTGATGTCAATATTCAATTCTATAAGATTGAAGTATTACATGAATTACTTGATATTGCAAAAATGAGCTTTTAAACTAGACTGTACTGAATATTATTGCAGTTTTATGCAGTCAAAACCACTCAATGTACCATTGTACTTAGGTGAAGTTAGTAAACTTATTAAACTTTCCTGAAATTGTAATCATGTACCATCAAAGGATGGATTTTAACCCTTTATTTAAAAGTATTTCTTTGGTGGCAATAACAAGGCCTCAAATTAACATTTTGTTGTTTACTGCTTAAATGAGCACAGAAAAGGTGTCTTTTTAAAAAATTCAGTATTGGAAATACATGTTATATGCGTACATGTGTTTGTGTTTGTGAATACACATGGTATATACACATTCAAAATACCGGACCACCATTTGCCCATATACACTCAGCTTTTTGTTAGTTGCAGTGTTCTGGATCATATCTAGGACAGGGAATATAGAGTATAATAAATGAAATAATAAAAAACAATAGTTAAAAAGTTATTGAGCTCTTGTGTGCTAGCTGCTATGTTAAATGCTTTATCTCATTCGATCCTTATATTAACTCTGGTTGTTGGAAAACTACAAGGATTATACTGTATGCCAAAACAAAAGATAAGCTAATTAAAGAGCCTCTAGCATCTGATACAAAAAGTCTAGACAATAAAGTTCCAGGAAACAAAGTCTATAAGAGGGGAGATCCCTGAACCCTGTGTGCTTGTCTTTCTGGTGAAGAAGAGGAGCAGGAAATGAGCTGGTGAATTCTTTAAAAAAATTTATTATGAAAATTTTAGTCATACAAAAATACATATAGAATAGCTATATCTATGTTTTTATAAGGAATAAAACATAACCAATACAGTCGAAGCCTCCTGTGAGCTCTACCAATTTTATATCTCCCTCTTTGTGCAGGAGGTAACCATTCTTTTCAATTTGGTGTTTATCACTCCCATCCTGTTCTTTATACTTAAACTTCATTATAGGAGGGAAAAAATCCACTGACCATCTTTTGAGATCGAAGAAAGACCTTTTCTTGGCTTCCTATTACATTTTAATTGAAATGAAAAATCCTTAACATAACCTGCAAAGCCCTGGCCCTGAACAATATGGCTCCTGCATTGGCAGCCTCAGCTCTTGCCTTTCTCCCAATGATTTCTTCAGACTCAGCTGCTATGCTGGTCTACACAGTCCAAGTTTTTTTCCTGCTGCAAGGTCCTCACATAATGCTGTCTTTTCAACTGGAATATACTTCTTCCCACTCTTCTTCAGAATAATTGCTGCTTATCCTTCAGGTTCCCATTTAAATGTCATTTCTTCAGAGAAGCCTTCCCTGATCCTATCTCTTTTGTGTGTGTGTGAATCTTTATTGTTGAAAATATTATCGATGCTCCTCTATTTTCCCCCATTAACCCGTTCCACCCTTTTAACTCAAATCTTGTCTGCCTGCAAAGGTCTTGCTTCCCACCCTTTAATTTATTTCATAGCTGATTTTGCAATGAAAAAGTATGTGTTTATTTGTGTGATTTTTGTTTAATGTCTGTCCTTCACTCTGCACTGGCCTAGTTTGTTCTCACATGTTTTCCCTAGCACTTAGCACACATGGTCTTGTACTTACAGGCATTCGATAAATATTTGTTGTTGTTACCAGGCTAAGGGATGTAGTGAATGAGAAATAGGAAGAGAGGATATTGAGAGAAAGAAAATTGCATAAAAATAGTGTCTGTGGGTTAGTTTGTATATATACTGTTTAGGTAAAATTATGCAAGACTTGGGTGAGGGAGGTGGTGGGGCATTTATGTTTCTTATCATCTGGCTGTAGAACATGTGACAGCTTTTCTCCATTGTTGCTTCCTGTTTTTCAGTGCAATCTTTCACTTTCATGTTGTCATTTTGGGGAATCTGCATTCCTGAAGTAAGAACAGAGCTTTCAAATTATGAACTTGTAGAGCAGCCCTAGTGGCTATAATCTTAATGTGGGAACACTATAGTGAGTTCTGAAAACCTGGAAAAATTCAGGACACACAGTTGAAAAAAATGTATCTGGTGCTCTTGCATAGGAAAGCCATGAGGCCACTAGTCATAGTTTCAAGGTGGAGAACTATAACTAAAATTTTCGTAATGGTGGCAGTTGCTATAATATTGTTAGGCAGTTTGATTTTTTTTTCAAGAGAATATAGAAAATGTTATAAAAAATGATAAAAAGAAAATGAGGTCAGTCTGAGAGGAAGGATGGGGTTTTCAAAATGTCAGAATATACTTATTTTGTACTCTATGTAAATTTTTGCTGGCATTTGTAATTAAAGTCCAAGGTTACAAGATTGTGCTGAAAAAAAAATTTTTTTTGGTTGATGGTTCAAGAAAAGGAGATAAAAAAGAGAATTTAATTAAAATGTAGTGTTAAAAGGAGGGGATTTGTAGAGTGTCTCATTTGTGGTCATAGAAGGTGCCATTATTATTAATAATATTGTACCTTACATTTTTATTGCACTTTATACTTTTAAATTAACTTTTTCATATGTTATATAATTCTTGTAGTAACACTGTGAAATAGTTAAAATAGGGGTCTTATTGTGCTAGGAAAACTGGGACAGAAATAAGGCTGAAGCTGGGACTAAAACTTAAAAAAAAATTCTAGGTATAATTGTCTAGGCAAGACTAACATTCACTCCACCTTTGCCCCCTACAAAAAGGTTTAGATTGGAGGGTATAATTAGATTCTTCTAAGGACCAGGATAAATTAGGTGGATGTCCTCTGTAGGTTTTCCAGACTTAAACAGTTTTTTCCTAATTTCCCAAAGATGCAAAGTAGTTAACCATCTCCAACAAATCGAACTGAGATGGTTAAATGCATATGATTAACAAACACATTGCTAAGCCTATTCTAAGTTAAGGTTTATTGGATAAAGTTTAATGGGCCTAATATCTTAGAGGTCCAAAAATAAGGAGAAATAAGTATGAACTTTTAAGAATGAAATACCATAATTTGGAGTAAATTAAGTGTAGCTCAAATAAAACCATGTGATGAAGCAGAGGGTGTAAACCCAAGTCACTAAGGATACATACTTTAGATACATGCATTCATTTAAAGGACTCTTTAAAAGAAAATGTGAAAGGCAATATGTATGTTGCATATATACATGTGTATGGGCAAGTAGAGGGATATTTCTTTGAAGACAAATGCCAGGACGTCTTTGTAATCATTAGCTAAGAAGGCTGTTTGCTGCACTAAGGTAAAAGCCAAATCTTGTATTTTTTAATTGGACAAATAGCCTGGTTGCAGAGAAATTAAATTTCTCATTCTTTCTGGGCCAGTTGTCAGAAGCTTTCCTTAGGTTAAAAGAACCAGGCATGTTTACTCAGAAGAACAGAAGTCTTAAGAGAATCTGATAGCTGTCCTGAGACAGCTAAAGTGCTGTCATAGGGAAAGAGTTTATATTGTGGAGGGCCAAACCCAAGTTAGCAGGTAATAGTCATAGGGAGCCAGAGTCACAGGAACAGCAGGAGAAAAAACCTTGTAATAGTTATGGATGTCTAAAAATGAAATGAACTTCCTTGTTGAGGTAGTGAAGGCCTTGTAACTGGAGAAAACTGGGAAGAAAGATTAAAATTTTGAGTTTACACCAAGTTATTTCAATATTAAAGTTTATAAGAAGATGTCCTCTGTGTGTCACCTGGCTAAGACAAGTGAGTGTGTCAACATAAAGGACAAAGATGTATTCCTTTATCATGGGAAGCCAAGAATGAACTTCATGAAGGCCAGGTTTACCTTCTGGATTGCTCAGCCATACTTACTGTAATCTGTGAATTAAAAAAGTCTACATATTTTTATCTGTAGGCAGCCATTTGATGCCAGAAATTACCCCAAGTCGGAACTTTAGACTTCACCAGCTATTTCTAAACCTCAGAAGAATTGGTGTAAGAGAATGGAATTTTCTTAAAAGGTGGAAAAAGAGAAATTGGGTTTTTTTCTCCATTGGGTCCAGATCTAAACAATAAGAACTTAGTCTAGGTTAGATAGAACAGATTTAAAAATAACACTGAATTAATTTACTTACAGTTACAAGGCTCTTGGGCTTCTGGTACATTAATAAGATAAGGGATCGGATTTTTAAGCACTTTTTCTGTTATTTCAGTTTCTACTTATTGAATTAAAACTTTTATTTGGAAAATTAAAAATATTTTAATATTACACAAGTAATACACAAATACATTTCTGTTGTGGAAAAGTGCCTGGCATATAGCAGTCAATCATTAAATGTTTCTTGAATAAATAATTATTGAAAAAAAAGCGAAGGAAATTTTCCTTAATTTTCTCCCCACCCTAAATACTGTTTTTCTTCTCAGACTTCTTTACTATTTTCAGTCTGGTTTGTACACTTTCAGACCTCTTCTATATAATCATATACAAATATACACAATTATATAAAAATACGCAATTTTATTTTGTGTGAGGGTAACACTGCCCCTTTTTACACATATTGCTTTATTCTTTTTTTAAAATTAAAGTTATGACTAAGGCTTCTTTGTCAATTTATATAGCTTTACATTGTTTTCTCCTATGTAGTACTTTATGCTGTGTATGTACCATTGTTATATTGATAGACATCTAAGTTAGTTCCAATTTAAATATTCTCAGTTGAAATTTTAGATACTGAAAACTTGGGGAATGGCAAAATTTGACTGTGTTCTTCCAAAACATGCAAAATAGGCATAGAAAATGTGTACTTGGCAGGGTTATGAGAATTAAGGACATTATAGGCAAAAGTATAGAATTTATAAAGGCATAGAGGAATGACAAAGAATAGTATCATTTAATGCTTCATTAAGGCAACACAAGAAGTCTTTATTATTAGAGGGTAATTGGTAGTAAAAAAAGCTGTTATAAGTTATTCCATTTAAAACTGAGTGGGGATAACAACTCTGAACTCTGAACAAATCATGAGGAACTGAAGATACTGGAGAGCAACCAGAAGCAGGCGAAATCTTGAGAGGAGATGGCAGTTGTAAGAAGGGAGAGGGATACGGGATAAGCTGGTCATTTTCAAGGTTTTCTGTATGAGGGCAGGGCCCAGTCTGTGCCAGATAGAGAGAGCCAATAAAACTGCAATAGGCAGTCAACAGTCTTTCTGGCTTGAAGAACCAGGAGAATAGACTTCGGGGTGACCACAGCTACTCGGAAGTGAGGAGGTAATCCTGGAAAGAAAAGAGCCACAGAGAGGGAGTCCCAAATTCTGTGTATAAACTTTGCCCCAATTTCTGACTGACCCCTAAGCCATGCATGCACAGGATAGGCTTTAAGCAGCCCTTCTTTTAAGGCTAAAAGAAAGAAACAGATATTTGAGCTGCTGTCCACTGCATGAGAGACAGAATATGCAGTTTGGGCCTAAGCAAGTAAGCATTTTGTTCAAACAAAAAGTAACACTCTATGAAAGAATTCAGAGTTTCCAAACATGATAGTAATGATGTCTAAGATCTAACCCAAAATTACTCACCATATAAAAAATCAGGAAAATGTGGGGGAAAAAGGGCATTTCAGAACAAAGATAGAAATTACAAAAAGAACCAAATGGGAATTTAAAGCTGAAAATTATAATATCTGAAATAAGAAAATAGCTTGGTGAGCCAATCAGTAGAATAAAGATGACAGAGGAAAAAGTCAGTGAAATTGAAAATAGATTAATTAGAAATTATCCAACTTAAACAACAGAGAGGGAAAAAAGAATTGGAAAAAATGAATATAGTATGAGGGATATGTGGGATAATGTTAAATGATCTAACATTTGTAAGTCCAAGGAAAAAAGGAGAGCAATATTAGGATAGGAAAAAACACTTGGAGAACTAATGCCCCAAAATTCCCAAATTTGGTGAAAGAGTTAAATTTCCAGATTCAATAACTTCAGTGAACCCCGCACAGGATAAATGCAAAGAAAAGCACACCTAGACACATTATAATAAACTACTGAAAATAGAAAAATTTTATAGGTAAAAGTTTCTTTTTTGTAACGACCAAGAAAAAAGAAAACACAGTTTAACCAATATCAGGAATAAAAGAGGAATTACCACTACAGAATTTATAGAAATTAAACAATAAGGGCATGTTATGAATATCTTTATGCCAAAAAATTGTACAATTTGGGTGAAGTGGATAAATTTCTTGTAAAATACAACTTACTAAAACTTACAGAAGATGAAACAGAAAACCTAAATAGCACTTTATCTATAAAAGAAATTGAGTTTTTAATTAAAAATTAAAACATTCTATATGCAAACTGTGGGCCCAAATGGTTTCACTGATGAATTCTATTAAACATTTCAGAAATAACACCAATCTTACATAAACTCTTTCAAAAAATAGAGGAAAGACAAATAATTCCAACCTCATGAGGCTAGCATAACCCTAATACCAAACCTGAAAAAATATTACAATAAAGGGAAATTTTAGAGTAATATTCCTCATGGTCATAGATGCAAAAATCCTTAATAAACATCAGCAAATTAAATCCAGCAATGTGAAAAAAGAATAAAATATTATGACCAAATAGGGCTTATCTTAGATTGCAAGGTTGACTTAACATTTGGAAGATCTCACCAAATTCACAAAATAAATGAGAAATATATGATCATTTTAATAGAATAGAAAAAAGTATTTGACAGCATCCATTCATAATTAAAAACTCCCAGCAAACTAAGAATAGAAAATAACTTTCTTAATCTGAAAGGGCATCTGTGAAAAACCTACAACTAACAACATTTAAATTGTAAAATACTGAATGCTTTCTTTGTACGATAGAGAACAATATAATTAATGCCCATGCTCACTCACCTTATTTGACATTATATTGGCTGTCCTAACCCTTGTAATGAGGCAAGGAAAGGAAATAGTATAAAATATCAAAGGAAAAAAGTGGAACTATCTCTACTTGTACCTTTGGCAAGGTCATGTGACATATCTTGGTATTTTAATATAGTAAGTGGATTGGGATCGAAATTTCATGGTAAACAATGGGCAAAATGATTTCATTTTGACTCAATCTTAGAAATTAAAAGCAATATTAATAAAAATAAGTCTATATAATTGGCAACATTTGTAATTCTAATTATGTGTTATTTCTTAGAAGAATGAATTAACTGCATGTTTTTTGAGTAATTTTTCAAGTCAAATGTGATAGCACAGTCACTTTTGATTGTAGTACCACTATAAGATGGGTCATTTTTGTAAAGAAAATTTCCTAAAACCTTTGCTGAATCTTTCCATATTCAAATCACTCTCTTTTGAATAATATTCCATATCAGCTCTCACTCTTGCCAGTTTTGGTTCCTTGGTTTCTGCCTAGCCTAACGGCAGATTCTTGATTTGTCAGTGATTTGGGATGTTTTTCAATACTGTATTGCTCCTGAATTTTCTCACATCTTCTGCAAAATTTGCAATTTCACTTTGCAGTCACTTTACATTTTTATTTTGAATATTATTTACAATAGTCCACGATGCAATAGACATTAATGAGCTAGCCTGATTCTCAGCCTGACTGAAAAAAATTATTGGGCAGTTTTTAAAAGTATTCTTATTCTTAGGCTCCACTTCAACCAATTAAATCAATCTTTGGGAATAGGACCCAGAAGTCAATATTTTTTTCAAAGTTCCAATGTGCAGACAATTTTGAAACCAGTCAGCTGTGATTATCAAAGATAAGAAGAAATTTAACCAAATGGGTGAGATATGTTATTTGTGAGATATGTTTGAGCGAAGACTAATTTTATAAATGTTAGGATCATTAATGAATATTTTTATATTTTGATGCCTTTCACTTCCCGTGTAATTTTGGAGACTCACACAATGAATATTTGGATAATGAAGGAGTCTCCTATATCCATTGATTGCCAAGTATGTGTGGGCCAGGAATACAGTGGTGAACTAAAAGGTATTCTGTCTCTTTCTCTAAGAGTTTATAATGCAAAGAAGAGGGAGACAGTACATATTTAATTATAAGATAATAAATGCTACGAAGGAAAAGGGAACTTAACCTGCACTTGAGATCGAGGATGGTGACTGTGTGACTGTGCATTAGTGATATTAAAGCTGGGTTCTGCAAGATGAGTAGGAGATGATTTGCTAAAGAAGAGACGTAAGAGGGAACAGAATTTTTGAAAGCCACGCACTAGGAAGAAGTGTGCAAGCTCTAGGCACAGAAATAAGACAAAGGTGACTAAGAACAACCAACAGAATATATAGAGAAGATCACGTTTTAATTTGTTAAGTGTGTGTGAGCGTCAGGAGATAAGACTAAAAAGATGGTTTGGAAGATATATTTGGAGTTTATTCTCCAAGTTATGAGGAAGTAACAAAGGTTTTTAAGCAGGAGATTGAGATGATCAGATTTTATGTTTTAGGACCACAGTTGAGCATCAGAAAAGTAAACTTTTCTTTGTTATACTTTTTCTGCACTGCAATAAAATTAAAGAAGAATGGATTTGTTCTCCAACATTCATTATTACCCTATTCCCCAAATGAAATGCAAAACCACATGTATGAGGACAGAAAAATCTTCACTAGCATTCCTCAAGAGCTATATGCTTGGTTAAATTTACTCCTAGGTATTTTATTCTTTTTGAAGCAATTGTGACTGGGATTTTTTTTAGTTTCCCTTTCTTTTTTATTTAAATATATCTTTATTGATTTCAGAGAGGAAGGGAGAGGGAGAGAGAGATAGAAACATCATGATGAGAGAGTCATTGGTCGGCTGCCCCATGCACTCCCCCCACTGGGGATCGAGCCCACAACCCGGGCATGTGCCCTGAGTGGGAATCAAAACAAGATCTCCTGGATCCTAGGTCGATGCTCAACTGCTGAGCCATGGCCGGCCGGCTAGTTTCCCTTTCTGATAGTTCATTATTGGTCTATAAAAATGCAGCTGATTTCTGTATATTTATTTTGTATCCTGCTACTTTACTGAATTAATCGATCAGTTCTAGTAGTTTTTTTGGTGAAATCTTTAGGGTTCTCTATATACAGTATCACGTCATCTTCAGATAATGACAGTTGTACTTCCTCCTTTCCAATTTGGATGCCTTTTATTTCTTCTTCCTGTCTGATGGCTGTGGCCAGGACTTCCAGTACTATGTTGAATAAGAGTGGTGAAAGCAGACATCCCTGTCTTGTTCCTGATCTTAAGGGGAACACTTGTAATTTCTGCCCATTGAGTATGATATTAGCTGTGGGTTTGTCATATATGGCCTTTATTACATTGAGGTATGTTCCTTCTATTCCCACTTTGCTGCCTTATAACCCAGCAATTCCACTTCTGGGGATTTATCTGAAGAAACTTGAAACACTAATTCAAAAGAATATATGCACCCCTATGTTCATTGAAGCATTATTTACAACAGCCAAGATTTGGAAGCCCCCGAAGTGTCCGTCAGTAGATGAGTGGATAAAGCAGCTTATGGTACATTTACATAAGGGAATACTCCTTGGCCTTAAAAAGGAAGAAGATTTTACCCTTTGCAACAGCATAGAGAACATTATGCTAAGTGAAATAAACCAGTCAAAGAAAGACAAGTACTGTATGATTTCACTCAATTGGAATTTAATGAATAAACTGAACTAACAAGCAAAATAGAGACAGTCTCAAAGATAGAGAGCAGGCCGACAGCTCCGGTGGTGGAATGTTGGGAGTTAATGGAGGGATTGAGCGAAAAAGAAAAAAAGAGAACTCATGGGCAAAGACAACAGTGTGGTTGATTGGGGGGGGAGTGGAAGAGGGTATAGGGGAGGTAAGTGGTGATTTAAAAATAAAAATAAAGAAAACAATTGCATCATAAAAAAAGAGTTATATGTATACCAATTCTTAAGAGTTTTTTAGTTTGCTAAAACAGCTTTGAAATAGGGCCAGGAACTTGAGAATCATACCGAAGGGATTGACCCCAGAGAACAATGTGGTTCCAGAAACCACAGGTCTCTGAAGATACTAAAGTGGCCCAAGGCAATTAATTTGACAGCAATAAACATGAAATTGTCCTTTTAGTGTGAATGACTATTAGCTAGTAG
The DNA here is from genome assembly GCF_054644295.1 of Miniopterus natalensis. Lineage (NCBI taxonomy): Eukaryota > Metazoa > Chordata > Mammalia > Chiroptera > Miniopteridae > Miniopterus > Miniopterus natalensis. The sequence continues at coordinate 50,307,480 of NC_142091.1, read as the reverse complement.
GACAGGAAATGGGAAAGAGAAAAATGAAAATTTTAATTAAATAATGTTTTACATATTTTTTTCTCCTTTTAGACTCAATTCAGTCACAAATGATATAGCAGTTGCATGGGATTTCCACAGCATTAATTAATTCAAAAGAGCAGAAAATGAATCAGAACTAGAAACTTATTTATTATGCCCTCTTTCCTTTAAGCGCCATGAAAAACTCAGTGTCTCTTGTGATCACAAGAGTTTGCATTTCTAAGACTTGGATGTATCCAATTTAAAAATGGATTAAAATGTGTTCCCAAACATAATAATAAAGGAAAGACATTTGTTTTTTCACCTTTTTGTTTATTGAAAGTAAATAGTGACAGAAATGTTTAATATTATATTTATTTGTATATTTAAGTTATGGAAATAAGACATGAAAGTAATGCCCCTACTGAGAGTAAAGCACACCTAAAGAGCATTTTTGTTTGTTTTCCACAGATAAAATGCATGTCAGAAAAAAGTTTAAAGGCATGATTTAGACTTATCCTTCTATTATTACAATCTGTAGATTCCTCTGGCGTTAACGGTGTCCATTGCCTTTAGCCCACGGACAATTGGAGTTCAAGAAAAGAAATAAAATAGTCACAGCTGAATCAGTTAAAGTGCCAGTTCGATCTGGAGATATCAACTTTTAGGGGAAATTTTGGAAAGGGTGAACTGAATATTAACTGGGGATGGGGAGGGAGGCTTGTAATCTAAATTCTAATCCTAGGTGAACTGTGCGGCTGTGTTTCATTTAGTCCGTCTCAAATCTGTACTGTTACTACTGATAATAATACCAACACTTAAAGGAACTGAGAGTTTCCAGTGTCCCACTACTTTATGCCTGTTTATGCTCTACTTTTCTCTCTTTTAAAATTAGAGCTCTAGTTATGAGGAAATAGGAAAATGATTTATATTTCTAAGAATCAGTGCTTTCTCTAAGTGAAAAAGCCCCCTAGGATCTGCTATATAGCTCTCTGGCATGTTCTGTACTAACTACATAGTTTTCAGCGTGACAGTTCCAAAGAGAGATGCACACTGTATGTCGGGAAGAAAGAATGTGTCATAGGTTCCTTTCTGATATTTTAATTTGCTTTTTTTGCTGCCACCTCCTCTTTCTGTTTCAGCCGTGTAGAGTCAGTCATTACTCAGTAATATGTAAATTTGCCTATGGCATTCTAATTTCTACTCTAGAAAGTAAAAAAAAGTGCATTTCACTTATGACTCTGCTTTCTGAAATGACTCCATTTTATCAGTTTATTTTGCTCTTTCCCTAGAGTTGTTTAAACATTTTTTTACCCTAAAGGGAGGGTGTGTCAAATTGTTGCAAGCAAAGATAGAGGTAATCGTATGTCGTTCCTGTTATAAGCTTTGTGTTGATATTGGCTTACTATTTAAAGTAGTACCCCTAAGATGAATCTACTTTTAGCAGTGTTTCTTTTTCAAGTGAATTTATTGTGCTGCAACATTTAGTCGGTTTTTTCGTATCAGTTGCATTTTTGTAATGCCTTTATTGCACTAGGATCAATGTGACGGTTTCAACAAGGGACTCAATACAGAGTGAGTTAATCCCTCTGTTACACATTTGTGTATTTCTTAGATTTCTAAACACTGCCTCTTTAAGCACCAACATTATTTTTAATGTTACCTATACCTTCTGATATCCTAGACGGTTGAAAAATATAGAAAAATTAAAGAAGAAAATATTTAAAATCACCCATAATTCCATTACCAGAAATAGTCCCTGTTAAAATTTTGGTGTAATGTTTATGTAGTTGAGGTTATATCATATCCAGTTTTAAATTATAATTTTAAAATTTAATTTCTTAATAACTTGTCTTGATGGCTCAGAGTTATCATTATGGACATCTGATTCCTTGGAGCTGCCCCTTGAGTTGAGGGTCTATTAAGGCCACTTATCTCTATAATGAGTGGCCCCCGAAGTGCTATGCTTTTGGAGTTCCTGTGTCTGCGTTTTGGGTTTCCTGTCTTTGCCTTTGTTTTCAGACTTTAAGCTGTCATTTATCTGTAATTTGTGTTTTTGCTTCTAGTAATATTAATTCTCCTTCCATCCTCCTATAAGCTGCTATTTCTATTTGGCTATGGGCTGTTCAATTAGATAAGAGAGGGAAACGAACATTTTATAGTTCCTTTTTGTTGTACAGTACTGATGTGGGTTCTTTCACATAAATTATGCTATTTAATTATCAAAATAAGTCCTTGAATTGTTATTCATTCATTTTTTTAGATAACATAGAACCATTTATTGAGCACTAACTATATGCTAGGCACTGTGCTAAGCACTTTACATATACTATATTCTGCAACATTCTAGTGAGGTGGACTATTTTACAGATAAAAAATACCTAGTCTCAGAGAAGCTGAGTATTTTGCCCAAGATCATACCACTAGTAAATGGTAGATTCAGGATTTGAGCCCAGGTATGCTCCTCAAATAATTAAAAGTGCTGTAATTATGTCTGAAGTAAGAGTAAATAGATTCTGAGCTCAGGAATTCTCTTTTAAGAAAAGTACCTAAGCTTTAGTGTATTGCCTTCTTTGAGACATCTGTTTTGGGTTTTGCTTCCTTTCTAAATCTCTTCATGGCCCTATTATGGAGATGCTGTTGTACAAGGGATCCATGGAGAGGTGTAATGATGTAAGAGTGGAAGTGTCTAAGGAACTCCATATTCAAACCAAATTAATCCTAAAAGAAAGAAGCTAAAAAAAATCTACCAGGGAAGAACAATTCTTGTTATTGTTAACTAGGCCTCTCTTTCATAATTCATAGAATCATGAGTGTATTCTTTGCTAAATTTTCTATATCAAAAGGTACTGATTTATGGAATTGCATAGAAGTCAATACAGTAATTAGCCAAAATGCCATTGTATTAATTGTCCATAGCTACATTTTTTGAGGAGACAGGTTTTAATCTCAATGTACATTTCTAATTTTACAGGAAATGAAGGTAATAATTCCAAGGAGCAAAAAACCTCAATTAGATTCTTTTATGGTGGTTAAAAGGTTAAGCGGTGGGTGAGAGCTTGGTCTTTAAAGTTTGTCTGCCTAGATTCAAATTCTGACTCTACCATTAATAATATAATCTTGGATAAGTTAATTTCTATGTGCCTATTTTCTCATATGTAAAATAGACATAGTGATAATAATTATCTACATAATAATACCTACTCCTATATGTAATGTTTGTTTTGAGGACTAAATAAGTTAATGTACATAAAATAATTAGAATCATGCCTATAGCATTATAACTGCTTTACAAATGTTAGCTATTATTTTAATTCAAATTTTTAACCATTTTTCAATCTCAAAGTTCTGTAGAAAGTGCTAACAATCTTTATAAAAATATTTTTTTTAATCCTCACCTGAGGATATTTTTCCCATTGCTTTCCAGACATAGTGGAAGGGGGGAGGAGAGAGAGAAAGAGGGAGAGAAATACTGATGTAAGAGACACACATTGATTGGTTGCCACCCGCATGTGCCCCGACCAAGGCCAGGTATCGAGCCTGCAACTGAGGTACATGCCCTTGGCTGAAATCTAACCCAGGACCCTTCACTCCATAGGCTGACGCTCTAACCACTGAGAAAAACCAGCTAGGGCAAAAGTGCTAACAGTCTTAAGTCTTTGCCTATCAAAACATTTTATTTTTCATTCCACAAATAACCTAGTAGTTTCTTCCATCATTCACTCTCTTTCATTAAGACCTATCCTGAAGTTGGCAATGATCTCACAAAGAACTCTGTAACTTCACTTCTTGTACCGAAGAACAGAAACACCCAAAGTCGCAGTATTTTATTCAGGGTGGATGCAAGCTCCTTGTGAAATATCAAATGTAGTGTCTCTTTACCTGCAGATAATTTCTCCCCAAGTTGTGAGATTTTCTCTACCCTTTGAAAACAGGCAAACAGAGTAACAGGGCGACTCAGTGGTTGGCTTAAGTGTCGAATGTGCATCGGTATCCTGTAATTGAGAGGACTCCTTGTTTATTTGCTATGTTATTATTGAAAGAAATTGCAAAAGGCAATTTATTCCTTAACCCTCGCTATGGTGTGCATGTGCGAGACAAAGATAAAAGCTGTGCTTCCTTCGCAGAAGGGTGTGGAGGTAGAGGATGATTTCAAATTAGAAATAATGACAGCAATAGAGCTTCCGATGAAGACACTGTGGCCACCAAGGGACAAAGAGAAGAAGCTAATTCCCGAAGTTGAGGTATTTGATTAAATATTAGGTGGTTCCTTATGAGTACAGGAACCAGACAGGTTGTTTTTTTATGAGCTGAAAAGATAGTGTGTTTGACAAAGATGTTTATTGGATGGTGATTGGGAGAGAAGCAACCCTGTGATATTCAGAAAACTTGTAATAAGCAAGGTAAAAAAATAAAGTATTTTGATAGGCAAGGACTTTTTGTTTTTTAAGGCTTTTGCTTCTCTTTTATAATGGTTAACTATGAGAACTGGCTTATTATAATGGTGTTGGTTTTTCGGGTTTTTTTGATAATAACATTGACTTAGAAAAAAGTTACCAGACTTTGATTAGAATGTCTAATGTTTTATTACCTTAACAAATTTTTTGGGGAGAACCAGCTTTCAACTCTGTCACCCTAAAGTGATTTATGTTTAAATGTTTATTTTTAAAAGTCTGGCATTGTGTGTGTGTGTGCGCGCGCGCACGCCTGTGTGTTTGGATTGGTGGGGGAGGTGAGGAGAGAAGATGAAATTTTAAGGAGGTGGAAAGCCAGTGAAAGCTGATGTAAGGGACTGGAGAGTTTTGTACTGAAAAACAAAAATTTACTTCATGTTTTCTCCCTTAGTGGGAAAACTGAAAGTGACTGTATTATGCATATTTCCATGAAAAATGTGTATAAATATGCACAGTTACAAGAACAAGCAGACTTTCTAAGAGATGGAAGAAAATACATGACTTAAAAATTGTAGCAGAGGGTTTTTTTGTTTTTTATTTTTAACATACTTTTATACATAGTGTCTAACTGGGATAAAGTTTTAACAGAACAGGCTGGGCATTTATAGATTACAGGACTTTCAATTTTCTCAATATTACAAAGTGTTGATTTTGATAAAGAATTTGTTGATGCTGTATCAGCTTCTCCATGTGGAGAAGTGTTACTGGGTGATTAGTAAGACTTGGGGCTCACAGCCAAAGTTCAGAAATTTGGTCCCCAGTTTTTCTGACCTTCTGAGAATAGGAAAACAGCTACTAAATTTTCCTGAGTCTTGATCCCCTATAAAAGAAATTCTTCATTATCAAAGATGTCGGCTTTTTTTCTCTTTATCATGTTATTTAAAATTTTTTTTGTGTGTGTCTAATGTTATTACCATCTTCATTTACTTTAATTAGATACTAATTTTGAAGCAACTTCAGGGTTTATGTTAGCTTAGTTGTATGAAAATTCTCAACATTTGTATAAATTTTTACTGTAATTTTAAAGCCAAAGAGTTTAATTTTTTACTGTAAGTTTAAAGCTGAGGAATCTAAAACTTGGTGAGATTAATTGATTTGCTCAAGATCATACATATTTAGGAATCCAGGCCAGAACTTTTGGTATTGCCACACTACCAAATAATTGTTCCCTGTTCATTTTTTTTTTTTTTTTGTCTTGCTGTATTGATTATCAGTGTCAGCATATTTGTTTTTAATCATCTGCTTAACCATTTGCAATTGTTTTATTTTATTATATCTACCTATCTATCAAATAGATGGCCACATAACAAGGACATTTGCCTGATTGCCTTGTAAGGCTCATTTAGGGGTTTATATAGTATATTTACAGGGTTTCATAATTTTAAATGAAATTTCTAATTCTATGAAAGTTGCTTTCCATAGAAAACTTATCTTTTTGTGTCTGTTTTCACAATAAGAAGGTAGTATGTCATTTTTTTGCTTTCCCATAAATTATAGACTTGTTAAACAATTAGAATGGATTTGGAGAAAAGCATAAGATATAGTCTTTCTTACAATTGCTTTTTCTGATGAAAAAAACAAACCATAGTTATTGGAGAAAATTTGGAAAATATAAAAAAGAATGTAAAAAATATTTTCCATAGTGACATCTGGAACCATTTCAAAATGCTTAAATTATATACTAGAAGTTTTTTTTTTTTTTTTAACTTTAATACACATTTTTAAAAAAAGAAGAAAAATGGTATCTTATTGCACAGGCTATTTTGCAAGCTACTTTTTAAAAGTTAATATATCATGATAATTGCTCCTATGTCATTAAATATTGTCCTGCATACATTTTCTTGTTAAAATGAACTTTATAATGTACTACAAAAGTAACAGTTATTACATATAAGAAATTTAGGAAACATATCAAAATAAAGAAAAAGCTGAAAAACTGCACTCTGTTTTCCAGATTTAATTATTAAACATCAAGGTGTGTATATATATATATATATATATACAGTCAGTAATTAAATGTGATGTCTCTATGACTTTTATATATATATATATGTGTGTATATATATATATTTCCTATTGAAACAAAAATAGAATCCTGTGGTAACAACTGCCTTATAATCTGCTTTTTTATTAAACAGTATGTCATATCATTTACGTTTTCTCATGATACCACTATTCTTCTATATCATTAGTGTTAATAGTTGCGTATACTATTCTGTTTGTGGGCATTTCATGGTTTAGCCGGTCGTCTGTAAGTAGTAGGTCATTTCTGATTTCTACTATCATTAACATTGCAATAAACTCCTTTGTAGATCAATTTTGACAAACATCTTTGAAATTTTCTTTAGTTCAAATTCTTAGAAACGATTGATTGGGTAATTGTTTTTTAAAGGCATTTGATTCATTTTGTCACAATGCTATCCAGAAAAGCTGAGCCATCTAACTCTTAGCAGCAGTGTCTGACAGTACTCATTTTGTCACATTCATGCTGACACGTATTATTGTCATTATTTTCAACCACTGACACTATTACAGGAAGAAATGGCAGCTTAGTTTTAGTATAATTTGTATTTCTTTAATTAGTAAGGAAATGGAGTATTTCATTTGTTTAATGTCCATTTGCAATTCTCTTCTTTCTTTACCCCCATAAATTTCTCACTCATATCCTTTGAGAATACATTTTGGAGTCAGACTGTTGGTGACAGAGTTTGAACCTTGGATCTGTCATCAGTACTTAGCAGCTTTGTAATCTTGGGTGTTTGTTTAATCTCCCTGTGCCTTAGTTTCCTTACCTGCAAAAGTCTCCCATATGTCAGAGGATTGTTGTGGATCAAAGGAATGAACATGAATCAAACACTTAGAAAGTCCAGCGGCTAATTCTGATGGTTTTATAAGAGGATTTTATTAGACTGAAATAGGAACCTTTTATCATACGTGATGCAGGTTTTTATCCAATCTTGACGTTTTGTCTTTCAATTAAAACTTTTAGAAAATCAATTCTCTCTCATCAAATCCACAGTTTTGTTTTCCTCCTTTTGAGTTTCTGCCTTTAGTGTAATTTTAAAGACTGTCTTTCCCACCCCAGTTACATAAATGTTCACATATATTTTATTATAGCATTATCATGGTTTTATTTTATTTTTTTACCTTTAGGTTTTTAATCCATGTAGAATTTATTTTGTTGTGCAACATGCAATTAGAATTTAAAAAACCAATTGTCCCAACAATATTCGTTATATAATCCATCTTTTACATACTATAATTACCATAGACTAAATTCTTAGAGTAATTTGGGTTTATTTTTCAACTTCCTTTGTTAGTCAGTGTGGCGATTCCTTTCGAACATTTTTATTTAATGAGATTTAATTTTTTTAAATTTAATTACTTTTCTTTTTCAGATTATCTTGGTTTTTCTCAAGCATTTGTTTTTCCAGATGGACTTTAAAATAATTTTATCATCTATCCCTCCTACCCCCCAGAAAAACCCTATTTGTGATGTTTATGGAAGTATGCATTTAATCTATAAAACAGTTTGGGATCATATAATTTTTTAACACTGATACATTGTATTTTACTTTAAGGCTGTATTTTTAATTTAATGAGTCCGATGTATTTAGCTCATAGTAGGCACTCAACACAAATTGTTGAATAACTATTAAATGTTTTGCTACTAACTGTTGAAAATTTAGGTTGCTTTAATTTTTTTCTGTGTCATAAGCAGTACTTCAGTGAACATATTTAATATATAAACCTTTGAATACCATGATTGCTTCTGTGGAATAAATTCCTAGACATCTAAAATCTAGTTCAAAGAGTATTTTTAATGATTTTGATATATTGCCAAGTTGCCTTCCAGAAAGGATGCACCAATTTAGATTCCCCTCAGCAGTTTGAAACCATACTGTCGTGAGCAGCTTCTTATTTCTCTCCCCATTGTAAGGTGCAATACCAATTTCTAATGAGTTTGAAATTAATATTTCATGGTGAAAGAAACATTTTTACTTTTTAAATGCTTGTGTATATTTGGAGTAAAATACATGACTCCTCTTCTAGAGGATAGTAAAATCACCCATGTAGACAGACGTAATTGCACATGCTTGGGCTGAGGCAGGTTCAGGGGGTCCAGATAATAGCAATAGTAATAATAAAAATAAAAATACAATAAGTATTACTTTAGGATAATCTCTTCAAGTGGCCTTTTTCCTATATCCTAAATTGTTTTTCTTCTTTCTTTATACTGTAAATACACTTCTTCCTCTCTTCTGATAAAAACAGATGCTGATTACTTAGTTTGAGTGTCTATCCGTTTTTAGCTCTTTTCAGAGTGACAAACTGTTTTCACTGTTGCACAGCATGAAAACCTACCTCACTCCTTCTATACCAACTGGCTTTAAGTTGCAATTTTTGTTGGAGGGAAAAGCTTGTATTTATTTTGTTTTGTCCTTGCATACCTGGGAAATGAGATTGAAACAAGAAAATAAACTAACATTGCAGTTTGAATAGTTGGGTGGAAAGACGCTTAATAAACAAAGGGCTTTAAGTACGCTGGTCCCTTCAGTCTTCACTGATCTATTTATTAGCTTTTTTCCTTCCTCTTTATCTCTGCCTTGATGCAGTATACGTACTACACAAAGAGAATACTGCTCAATCGTGATGGTGTAATTATTACTACATTTTAAAAAGTGAAATCCTCTTTGCCTAGAAACAAATACCAACAACCTCCATATCTCTGTTACTAACAACTTGACTTGTTTTTGTGTAAAAGGTTTCTTTGTAGATTGTTTTAAAAGACGTCAGTTTTCTGAAGAATAGTACCTCTTAATGCTTTTCCCCCCTTTTCTTTTTCTCTCCTTCCTACGCTCTCTCCATCTCTTCCCCTTCCCCTTCCCCTTCCCCTTCCCCTTCCCCTTCCCCTTCCCCTTCCCCTTCATTTCAGTCAGGGTAATGTTTAGTGAGCGTTAGAGATACAGTCGTCAGCTCTGGAGTCCGAAATGTTCCATCAGTAGTGCAGTAGGTTTTCCCCATTTTCAGCAATTGCCTAGGGAGATTGAAGGTGCTCTATGCTTGGTCTAGAGAATGTGGTCATGGGTTTTAGTGATGACCATGAGGAATGCTTTCCTCATGGTCTTCACTTTAACCTCATGGAGATCATGTGAAAAACTCTTACACTTAGCGAGAGTGCAGTGATTTTAAAACCCAATTTCCTCATATTTTCCGTTATTCTATCTACCCATCTTTTGGAATGAGGTTTTAGCGATTTAAAGGCAGGAGTTGTAGAGGAAGTGGGTGAAGGATACCACTGATAATCATCGCTAACTCTATCAAACACGCACAGACGTCTTGAGCATTGAGTAAAACAGTTTTACAATTCTGGCATGACTTTCCCTTGACAGCCAGCATGCCTCTCTCTTCCTATCCCTACTCCTCATCTCCACTCTCACCACTTGCCAGGTTTTCTTTTTAATTCTAGTTTATCTTAATATTGACCTTAAATACACCTAGTTCAGAGAGTATATATCCAGGAAGAATTAAATAAAAATCATACTATGTGTGATAGAACTGTACATACGTGACTTGAGATTATTCAAATTGTTTTTAAAAAATCCTGTAGGCATTACATCTGCAATTGGCTCCATTACTATAATCATATATCATTCATTAGAGAAGTATGCAATGAGAGATTTTTAGTGAGTTTCTTTTTTTTAAAAAATCACCCAAGGATATGTTTTATATTGACTTTAGAGAGAGAGGAAGGGGGGGAGAGAGAAGGGGAGAGAGAGAGAGAAACATCAGTTGGTTGCCTCCCTCATACACTCCAACTGAGGATCAAACCCGAAATTCAGTATGTGCCCTGACCAGGAATCGAGCCCACAACCTTTTGGTGTTCAGGAGGAAGCTCCAACCAACTGAGCCACTGGACAAGGGCATTAGTGAGTTTCTTTAGGACCAGTTCCATTTCTTCTCTTTTCTGTATAATGCTCAGCACTTTGGAGTTGGGAGATCTGGATTCTAGTCCCAAATTTTCTCTGGTGCTTTGGAGTTTGAAGAACTAGGTTCTATTTCCAACTTTCTCTGCTACTGATTAGTAATTAGTTACTGGCTTGAACAAGTTGTTTAAACTCTCTAGGTCTCACTTTCAATTGTAACACTCTCTAGTTCAGTGATGCAAAATATCTAACTTTAACTGAAGAGATTAGGTTTGATGAGTAGATGTCATTACCTTGTTTTATAGCGTGCATGACTTCTGTGTGAGCAGGCTGAAAAAATAATTGGTGTATACTAATAAACTTTGAAAGGGTTTAAGAAGTGTTAGTTGAAAGAGTGAGCTGTTGAGATTTCTTTTTTATGTAAGTTGATGAAATTGTACCTATTTTCTAATATAAGACCTAATGGCAGTAGTCATCTTTTGGTTAGATACCCTTTATTTTTAAATTGCACTCTTAAAAGTTGTTAATAGGCATAGTGTAGCATTACGTTTGACTTTCATCCTGTGATATTTAATCATGGCTGTCCCCCTTTTCTTAAAACAATGATACAAAATAGGAAAGTTTCAATAATTACAAAAATAAAGAGAAGGGGGAGAAGTGTAGAAGATGAGAGGAGGGAGGGAAAGAGTGAGAAAGAGAATGAACATGAAATAAATAACAGTGAAATTTTTCATTCCTTTTTAAGTATTTGGCCTTCAAATGCAATTTTCCTTTACTATTTCTTGGGTATTGCAGGGGATAAAGCATTGCCCAAGGTGAGAGGCTACATCACAAAATGGGTAAATTTATTACAGGGATGTAATTCTTTTGCCTCATCAGTTTGTTTTTGTTTTCTGCATTACAATAAAAAACCAAACTCATCACTTGTTTTTTTAATTTTAATTACTTAAAATATTTAAGTCCTATTTTGGCACATGTTTAAGCAGAGGTTATGGAATAAGTCTTTTAAAGTGCTAGATTGGAGAAAATGGTAAAGATATAGGGAATGTCGTCAGTAATATCATGATAACTATGTGTGGGGTCAGGTGGGTACTTGAAACACTGGGGACCACTCTGTAAAGAACATGACTTTCTAACCACTTTTCTGTACATCTGAAACTTATACAGAATAATATTGAATGTAAGCTATAATAGAAAAACAAACAAACAAATAAATAAATAAAACTTTGCTGTCTATATTCAGAAGATAAAAATACTAAATTGTAATTTTTTTGTTTGTTTTAAAAGTGCATTTCACATGTGATATTTGAGACACCATTTGTATTGCTAGAAAAGTTAATTTTTAGAATTAGTTTGAGATACACTGTCATCATTTTACCTGAACAACCACTAAGAATGCAGGGGGTTGGAAACAAAGGCTGCAAACCTGTGAGTGAGTGATAGTATATCTCAAGAGTACTTGTATTTTATAATTAGTAGAGATTTTAATGAACTGGAAATAAATAAGTTGCTGACAATAAGTTTTGCCGATTTTCTGATTTTTTGGGTAGACTTTTATAGGACTTTTAATGTTTTATCAGAGGTAGTTCCAAGATGTGTGCACATTCAGTCCAGGGTGTTCTGAATGATGAAGAAGCACTGTCTTATCTTAGCCTGTTTGGGCTGCTATAACAAAATACCACAGACTGGGTAGCTTGTAAACAATAGATATTTATTTCTTACAGTTCTGGATGCTGAAAGTCCGAGATCAGGGTGCCAGCATAGTCAGGTGAGGGCCCTCTTCTGGGTCACAGACTTCTCGCTGTATGGGAGAAGGGACTAGGGGGCTCTGTGGGATTTTTTTTTTATGAGAAGCACTAATCACATTCATAAGGGATCTACCCTCATGACCTAATCACTTCCAGTGGCTCCACCTATGAATACCTTCACCTTTGGGGATTAGGATTTCAACATACATAGTTTTGGGGAGACACAAACATTCAGACCATTAGCAGGAACATAGGGAGCTCAGAGAAAGAAAGATTTGGCTTATGATTTAGGCAATTATTGTGCAGTGTAATGTTATGAGATGATATCTGCATAGAAGCTATAGTAATTGTATTGAGTTAAAGATGGGTCGAAGTACGTATCCTTGAGTATTTTAAAAATATACCAAGGGCTTAGAAACTGTATTAGTAAGGATAAGTAAATTCTTCCCTCCCTCCCTCCCTCCCTCCCTCCCTCCCTCCCTCCCTCCCTCCCTCCCTCCCTCCCTCCTTCCCTCCCTCCCTCCCTCCCTCCCTCCCTCCCTCATGATTATTATTTAATAATGCACAGGATATATAAGTTGAAAAGAACATTTTTCAACTTATTTGTGATATACTTTCATTCTTGAAGATTACAGAGTTAAGCACACACAAACCATAAAACCACAGATTACAATAAAAATTGGGTAATGCTTAGGTATGATTATACCTCTGGAAATTATAGAAACCCACCAATTAAGTTCCCAGGTATTCTCAGGTGATGCCACATCATTTACTTGCAAGATGAACTGTTTTCAGAGCAACAGAGGGAAATGTTGTAACAGGCTAAGTTTATTTGGTAGTGAAAGAATAACCCAGAGGAGGAAGTTGGACTCAGGGGAAAAGAACAAAGTATGAAAGGAGGAGAGTTAAAGGAGGCGACTTCAAGCAGTGGTACAGAAATTGAAGAGCCCCATTTGCTTGGACTGGCTACTGACACATCTCTGTTTAAGGATGCATCTAGAATTCATTTCTTTACATTTTGTAGAAATCCAGAATTGTACATTGTGAACTGTCCTTTGTGGTGGTGGTTGTACTTCTGAATGATGAAAGCATGTGAGGGACTTAAAGCTTAAATAGTTTGTGTAATAACTATAGTTTATGATAAAATTATATTTCTTTTGTGCATGGTGCTCATAGATGTGCACACTCACATACTAACACACTACTGTGAGTGATAATCTGCACCATTCCGTTTTCCTCTCCCATTGCTCTTGACAAAGCTACACACCATGGCAGCATATTTGTGAAGAGGTAAAAAGTGGTTGTGTCATATGACCATGGCAAGTTTGAATGTAGTTCACTAATGTGAGTTTTTATAGCTTCAGAAAAAAAACCAATAAAATATCAAGGGGATAGGTTGGGGTTCGTAGTAAACAAAAGCACATTTACATACCAGGACCTTAATTAAAATTTTTTTTTAATTCCAGGTATTCCACCCAGGTTTCCAGCCAGTGATGTCACAGTTACTAATCTATACTGGCTTTGATTACCAACATTTCAAAGATGTTTCATGATGATTTTATTTCTCTATTACTTTGCTTTTATTATAATTCTCTTGGAGTTCCCCATCTGGGAGAGACAGCTTCTTGTGACCATTGGTTTACCACATCCTGATTTTGGAGTCAGTTGTTCTGGCTCTCACTCAGCTGGGCTTACCTTTGAGTGATCTTCTGAAGAAGCAGCCTTTCCAACAGAGTCCCACTCTCACCTGTCAGCCTGAGTCCTTCTTAGTCGTCTGCTCTCACAGAGCTTCGATTGGTTGACTCCTCAGTTTTAAAGCCTGCTGTCTGTCTCTACTTTCCCTTTCTTTTTGCCTTTTCTTCTTATGCCATTAATTTATCATTATATCTTTCCCCCCAGTTTTTTTGAGATATAATTGACATACATCACTATATAAGTTTCAGATGTATAACACAATGATTTGACTTACATGTATTGTGAAATGATTACCACAATAAATTTAGTTAACATCCATCACATCACTATTTTTTTTTCCTGCTAGAAAAATCTATGTATCTCTATTGTACAATTAAAAAAGTCTTTAGCCCTGATTGGCATGGCTCAGTGTTTGGAGTGTCTGCCCGTGCACCGAAGGGTTGTGGGTTCGATTTCCGGTCAAGGGCATGTACCTGGGTTGTAGTTTTGATTCCTAGCCCTGGTCAGGGCATGTCGGGGAGGCAGCTGTTTGATGTGTCTCTCTCTTGAATCTATGTTTCTCTCTCTCTCTTTCTCTCCACTTAAAAAAAAATTTTAAAAAATATCTTTAGTATACTTACTAAATATTTTTGGTATGCTTTGGTATACTGTAGTATCACACACAGTATGAAAAAATAAGGAGTCAGAACTGACAAACTTGCCTTTCTTTTTTAATGTTTTTTTATTCTGGTCAACTTGACTAATGTTTTTAGTAAGTTTAATAATAATATATGAATATACATATATATCACCAATAAATCAGTCAAATTAGCTAACTATTGTATCCATATGTGCAGTCCTATGACATATATAAAGAGGTATAAAATATGATTCTTGCAATGTAAGCAAATTCAGGCAGTATAAAATGTTGAATTTTAGACCATTTACTTGTTTTCTTACAAACATTAGATGCCTTACATAATAATAGCTAACATATATTGAGTATTATCTATGGGCTAGACACTGTGTTAAAGTTCTTTACATGTGTTACATAATTTAATCCTTTACCTAATTTCTGTGAGCTAGGTTTTATTATTATCATCGTTACTATTTTATGATGAAGCAGATGAGGCACAGAGGTCAAGTCACTTCCCTAGGGTCATAGAGCTAGTGGATGCTAGAGTGATAATGTAAGCCACGTGGCCTGACTCTTTTTTTTTTTTTTTTTTAATATATCTTTATTGATTTCAGAAAGAGGAAAGGAGAGGGAGAGAGAGAGAGAAACATCAATGATGAGAGAGTCATTGATCGGCTGCCTCCTGCACGCCCCCACTGGTGATCGAGCCCGCAACCCGGGCATGTGCCCTGGCTGGAAATCGAACTGCAATCTCCTGGATCCTAGGTCAACGCTCAACTGCTGAGCCACAGCCGGCTGGGCAATGTGGCCTGATTCTTAAGCGTGTACTAGAGAGCCTCCATATTTTATGTGGTAGGATTATAAATGCATTTTGAGCTACATTTCTTTGATAAAAAAGGATAACTTGGACATAGCATTGACTATAGTATTAGAGTTTGTAATACAGTTTTACTCTGCAGAATATATTCAAGATCATATATACATATGGATATATATGTTACAATGTATTTCTATGTGCGTTTATGTTAATTCATGCTTTGCTGCTTTGTAGTTTGGAGTTTCATTCACCAGATGTTTCCTGAGCATGTACTATGTGCCAGGCACCATCTGGGCATTGACGATACATCAATGAATGAAATAGAAATTCCTGCCCACAAGGAGCTTGTGTTTAGTGGAGGGAGAAAGGCAATATTATATTAAAAAAAAGTAAATTATCATGTAGTAAGTCAGAGGACAAATGCTATGGAGAAAAAAAAACACACACAAAAAAACAAAGAAGGGGAATAGGGAGTACCCAGTGTGGAGGCATGTGCAGTGCCTGGAGGTTCAAGGAACAAGAATGAGACCAGAATGGCTGGAGACGAGTGAGTGAGAGGCAAGTAATAGGAAATGAAGTTAGAGAAGTAGCAGGAACCAGGTCATGCAGGAACTTGTGGATAACTGAGAATTTTGGCTTTTGCTCTGTGTGTGATGGGGAGCTATTGGAACATTTTGAGCAGAGGAAGTGATATTATTTGACTTACGTTTTAAAAGGATCGCTTTGATTGTTGCTAGTGATAAATTATAGTGGTACAAAAGAGCGGAAGCAGAGTGAGCACTTAAAAGGCTATTATAATAATCCAGGTGAGAGTTATTTGTGGCGCTGAGTAGCAGTGGAGGTGGTGAGAAGCAGTTATATTCTGAGTATAATTTGAACGAAGAACCAACAGGACTTTCTAAGAGATTGGATTCAGGAGGTGAGAGAAAGAAAGGAATCAAGGATGACACCAGGATTCTGACTTGAGAAGCTCTAACGGTAGCATTGCCATTCAATGAGATGGGAAAGACTTTGGGAGGAATGGGTTTGAGGAAATATAAGGTGCTTAGCTTTGGACATGTTAAATTTGGGATGCATGCTAGATATCCAAATGGAGATTTGGAGTAGGCAGGAGAGGACTGGGCTATATCCTATGAGGGCACAGTGCTCCTAGATCTCGATCTGTTTGTGCTGCATTCGAAAGGCCTGTTTTCTCATTCTTTGGAAACAAATCTGTATTATGTTTAATTTTGAGTGATGTAAATCTGTTGTCAATCTTTTGGTCTGCCTGAATGTTCCACTGTGTAGTCACATCTAGTCAGGAGAAAGAAACCCACGAATAACAATTCAAGTAGATGGGATTTAATTGAAGGAATTTTGTATGCAGATATTGGAAGGCTGCAAAAGCAAAGTGAGGCTACCCAGATATTCCTAATTGCAGGGAGCCTCTGCTCGCCATAATGCTGCTGGATCAAAAATGGGAGAGGTTGGGTTTCTTGGACCTAGGAACTTGGAAAAGCTGGTAACTGGGCTTGTCCCTCTGGGGAGAGGGTGTGCTGTGTGACCTGTGCTCAGACCACTGAGGGAAACAGCACGGCTAGGCTCTAATCACCGAGAGGAGTGGGCCAGCTGCTGCTGCTGTCTCTGCGGGGTTCGGCAGCCGGTCCTGGGAGTGCGTAGGAAGCCATCACGGGTGGGAATGTAGAATGGTGCAGCCATAAGTGTGTTTTGCTGCTGGAGTGATACTGACAGGAGCTAGAAAAAGGAAGTCTCTCTTCTCCTCCTCCTGCCTTCTAATTTCCCACTAGTCCCTGTCATGGCAAAACCTAAAAGGAAGCCAGCTGGCAAGGAGGCCTGGGAAATACAGTGTCCCAGAATCGCAGGGCAGAGAACTGAAGGGTGGTGTGAGTCAAGAGGCAATAAGTTAAGAACTGGCACGTGTACTCGGAATGTTAGGACACAGACACAACTCTAGACCTTGCTCCACTGAAGTGCTCGGTGAAGTGGAACACTTTACGTTCTAAGTCATAGTACTTTGGTATTTGTTGCTAATAAAGAGAAGATAATATGTGGTGTTAAAAAGGGTAAAAACTGATTAATTGAAAGAATGATTTGGTTTTCAAAACTTTTAAGCTATTTTCTGTCTCTACGCAAGAGATTAGTCAGTTAATTCATTCACAAATGTTTATTGAGCATTTATCACATGCCGGGTACTACCATTCTTGCACTTAAAATATATTAGCTACCACAACAAATAACTTTAGTTCTCATGGAGCTTATATTATGGAGAGACAGATTACAATAAGCATGATAAGTAAATTATACAGTATATTGGAAGTCCATAAGTTTTATCGAAAAAAAAAACCAAAACAAGAGTTGGATAAGATGGCTTGATAGTGCAAGAAAGCGATTTTAAGTAGGATGACCAGAGTAGGACTCATTGAGAACACGACAGTTGAGCAAGGACTCGAAGAAGGTAAGGGAGTTAGCTATGGGAGGGGAGAATGTTATTTTCCATTTTCTTTTTTTTTTTTGGATAATAGCCATCCTAGTGGATGTGATGTTGTATCATTGTGGTTTTTGATTTACATTTGCCTATAGTGACTGATAAGGTCAAACATTTTTATATTTGTTTATTGGCTATTTGGGTTGCGTGTTCTTTTGTTGTTGAGTCAGAGCAATTCTCTATATTAATCCTTTATCAGATACATGATTTGAAGTTTTTTCCTCCCATTCTGTTGGCTATCTTTTCACTCTCCAGATAGTGTCCTTCGATGCACTTAAGTTTTTTGATTTGATTGTGTAATTTATCCACTTTTGTTGCTTGTGCTTTTGTGTTATACCCAAGAAGTCATTGCAAATCCAATGTCATAAAGATTTTTCCCTATGTCTTCTAAGGGTTTTATAGTTTTAGCTTTTAAGTTTAGGTCCTTGATCCATTTTGAGTTAATTTCTGTGTATAGTGTAAGGTAAGGGTTCAACTCCATTGCTTTGTAGATATCCAGTTTTCTCAGCACCATTTGTTAAAAACACACCTGTTTATTTTTTGTCTGATTTTTTAATGAATTTGGATTTGGGGGCAAATGAAATTAGAGATTTATAGTTTTTAGTAATTGTCTAGTGTTCAGCACTCTTTTCATATCTCTCTGTTGCTTGCCATAATTTGCAAAACATAATAGAAATGCTAGTTAATTAAAGAATT
Organism: Miniopterus natalensis; assembly: GCF_054644295.1. NCBI lineage: Eukaryota > Metazoa > Chordata > Mammalia > Chiroptera > Miniopteridae > Miniopterus > Miniopterus natalensis. The sequence continues at coordinate 50,289,042 of NC_142091.1, read as the reverse complement.
GTTTTGTGGCCAATAGACAGTTAAAAGAATACTATATTTAATACTTTCTAGGAAAGTTACTTTTATAATGTACATATGTTTTATGTTTGTGTATATATGTTACCATAAAGTGCTGGACAACAATTTTTCTGTATGTTAATATCAGTGTTTAGTCCACTGGAAATGTAGGCCATTGTGACTTTTCCATTTACACTTTTGTGGTTGTAAGCTCCTACTGTTTGTTAATCACTCATTTTCATATTGAGATGTGTCTAAGCTGGGGTAAGATTGAAAGTTGTATTCCAAGGTGATTCATAATTGCTTGGGATAATTATCTCAGGTAAATCTCATACTTCATTGTGCAATTCTCTCTCTTCCTTTTGCCTTGTGCTGTGGTTACATATTACTGCCTGTGGTTTGAGAACCAGTTCTTTCCTTTAAGCCCCAAGGGAGAAAATGTGGTTGCATTCTGTGTCATAACTGTGTGAATGACTTGGGCTCCCAGTGGCATCATTAGGGATCTCAGTAGAGAGCATGCTGTCTCTTCTAGCATGAGTCTGGTTTGCGGGAGAGTACATTTAGAACTTTGTTCTTTCCTGTGCTTTGTTTTCCTGAATATAGCACTCATATTGGATCCAATGGGAAACTGAAGGTAAATTTAGCTTGACAGTGATAATTCCAATAAAATAAGACGGTACACTGTGCTTCAGATAAGGAACTTTACTTCTGTTTCAGAAACAAAGCAAAACCCAATCAGAACACACATAAACGCAAAATGTGCTTCAGCGAAATCCAAACTATACCTTAAATTTAGTCTGAGGAGGTAGACTGCAAATTTAGATTTCCCTTCTCTACTTATTACACTTGAATAAATTTTACTTGTGTGAGCTAGTTATTCTAGCAAACTTCTGATTTCTGTACCACCTATATCGGCCATCATCTTTATAGGAGTTATTGATTATTTAATTTTTGCTGACTCAATAGGGCCAACATAGTTTGATGAAAACTTGTAAGGTGTTTTGATGGTTTTATGTTCCAACACTTGCCCTGTGATTTTTGTACTTGGGTTATAAATTTGGGACCTGACATTCCTGTTAAATATAGAAAAGAAATGAAAGAACCAGATAGAAAATTTATAAATTGTGACATTGATGTTCATAAGAGAGGCTTTAGTGTTGAACAGTGATTCATTTTGTGTACTACATTTACCTAGTAGATTGTATGCATCTCAATGCAGAAGGAACATAATTATGATAGACCATGGAATATTAATTAATATGTTCTCTATGACAGCTGTTGAATAGTGAAAGCATGGGATTTGGATCTGGGCATAAATCTTTCTTCTGCAATTTCCTTGCAGTATTTTTTTTTTTTATCAATAAGCTGGGAATAATATCACTATAACTATGATAGACTTGGAGGATTAAATGAGATATTATTTGCATCTCTTTTTCTACTTGAAATAGTTCTTTATAGTAGGAAAAGCATTTCTCTATGTATGATTTGATTTCATTATATGTAGATAATTTTATAGTTCACTCCCTCTTCAGGATATCAGGATCTAAGAAGAATAGGAGTCCTTTTCAACCAGCCCCTAGCAGCTGATTAAACACTGCATGGGAGAATGGGAAATATGAAAGAGGCAAATGAAGTCCTGGCAGAGAGAGTGGTCTAATCCCAAAGGATGTTTTCAACAATAGCCTGGGCCCTGTGCCTAGTACTGAGAGGGGCCTGTGGTAAGACACTCTTGCCCTTCACTGTACCATTCCCAGAATCTTACTTGTTAATGCTTGGCTTTATTAATAAAGTCATGACCACTTGTTAGGCATTGCATATGGTTGGTTGTGATTTCCAGCTGCCCCTTGGGCTAAATGTAAACAGTGGGTAGATTGTTATGTTCTATTAAGCTTAAAGCTGTGATCTCATGTCTGTACCACACATGTCTGCAACCAGAAATATACCCTTTCCCTGATCTCATTGAAGAGAAGCAGCCCTGTGTGTGAAAAAAGTCTGAATTTATTAGTCTAAGGGCTTCCTACTTTTCAATTTATTGAAACCAAAGAACAAAATAAAGGCATAAAAAGTCCATGAACATTATCAATAGCATGTCAACATGACACCAAACAGCATAACATATTGTCAAGATGAACATTTAATCTGGTGAATGAAATTTCTATATGTTTGACTTTTCACAGAAGACAGAAATGCAGGCAATAATCCAACAACCCACAGTCACAAAGAGCCTCAGTGCTGTGGGTGTGAAATAAGCGCAACAGTTTGAGTGGCTGAGAAAATACCCACTGATAGAACTGGCTCCTAAACTCTGACTCAATGGCCAATATGCTGGGTTAATTAGCATCTACATTTTTGCTTTAATATGGTGATCAGGGATGCTGTTGTTATTGTTGGTGGTGATTTTTTCTTTTTAAATGAGCTTCCACTGCTTGACATTACAGATGTTTCCCCTGTTCACATGGTATGAATGCTGGATAAAGACCTGATGTTCTAAGCTCTTTAGAAGAGGAAATTTATAATAATGATGCCATTTTCTATCATAAACAAGATACTTTTAGGTGCATATTTGTCAATATGTTACTTCTTTCTCCATAGGAGTTTCACAGGAGACTATTCCATTTTCAGATGAGGAAACTGTTTGTTTAAGAGTTTAAACAACTTGCCAAGGTCACAGAGTCTGGACTCATCCCTGGGGCTATGTGACTGCTGAGTTTTGATCTTTCAGCTTTATCACACTGCTTCTTTCCTCTTTTTATCTGATTTTACAAGATGGCTTTCTGCTCTGAAATACTCAGTAATTTTGAGTAGCAATACTAATAATTAAGTGTACTACCTTACATTCATATGGTATTTTATACTTTTCAAATTGATTTTATGGCTACTCGTTCACTTGTTCTACCTGAGTGCCCTATCAGGTAATCAGGGTAAGTATTGTTATCCTCATTTTACAGATAAGTAAAAATCCCAGAGAAGTGACAGAACTAGAACTGGAGTTAAACCCTTGTTGCTCCCAATTCAGTGCTTCTGTGCAGCCTCTGACTTCCTTCGGGAGGCTTGACTGCAGAGTGGATCAACTTTGTAAGTGCAGCTCAGAAAAATTCCCTTTCAGCCAGGCTGGTAGGTAAAGTTTTTCTTTCCCTGAAAAATGCAAGTCTTTGGGCCACCCAATTATTTTCTAGAAAACCTCACCTGGGAAGGCCTTGTCCTCTAAGTCCTGACACTTTTTCCAGGGAAAGAATATTAGGATGGGGTTATTCTTGCTGAGTAGTAAGCTTAAATAATTCCTTCTGGAATTGTTGAGGCCAGTTCCTATACTAGAGCTATTAAAAATTCTTTAGCCTAACTGGAATAGAGATTTCAGGAAGAGGAAAAGGTAGATTTAAAAGTGAAATTTCCTTATAGTTACATTTTTGGGTAATGTAATAGACCAGTAGTAGTATATACTAAGTATAGTTTCTGAGTGTTGGTGGAAATATATACATAAAAGAAAATTAACAAAACCTTTTTACCATCAAGGAGCCTGGAAGACACAGTATGGTGATGGAAAAGAATGTTGGGCTATGTGTCAGAGGATTGGATTTCAGTGCTAGGTCTGCCATGCATTGGCTGTGGGACTTCAGGCAAATCTCTACCCTTCTCTGTTCAGTTCCCTCATTTGAAAAGTGAAAAAAATAGAACTAGATGACTTTTAAGGGTACATTCATCTCTAAATTCTGAAATCTTATCTCTCCACCCTAATTAGAGAAAAATTGAGTGATACTAATAAGTAAGTAAAAATGCAGAGTAAGCGAAAATGCAGACTCTCTTAGGGCGCTGACTTTTAGTAATTGAATAGTCCCTAAAGATTGAGTCTTAAGTGGTTTTATAAAAATTGTTAGGGGCACATAGAATAGTATTAGGGCAGGGTGCAGTTCTTAGCTCTACCCCTTACCATCTGTTTAACCATCAGTAACCATCCTGAATCTGTTTCCACACGTGTAATATAGCGATCACCTCCACTCACTTAAAAACCTTTTCTGAGCATTAAGCATTATGCTAGATGCCAAGGTCATAAGGTCATTCCTTTCCTTTAGGTACTCAAAGTGTCCCTCTACCAAGGACGTTTGCAATTTAAGCCTTTTATTTAGTAGTGGAACCATAGAATCTTAGAGGTGGAAGAAATCTTGGAGGTAATTTAATTTGGACTTAAAATGCAGGCTCGTAAGGGCAGGGGCTTTATTTTGTTCACTGCTTTATCCCTAGGATTTAGACCAGTGTCAGGCATATACTTATACCTACTCAATGAATTCATAGAAGAAGAATAGTGAGAAAAATGTTTGGGCTAAGTAGAGCCTTCCTTACCTGGAACCAAGTGTTTACGTGTTAGACCGGCAGCGTTCCAAGGTTATCGAGCTAGAGTTGTACATAGGGATATCCTCTGTGGGCATTGGCACACTGGCTGCCTCTGCAATGAAATATCTGACTTGTCATTCCTTGCCTGTGATGTTGAAAGAGTTTTATGCTTTAGTGCTGAGAAAGGGTAGATTTGCTTGTTGACCTCTGCTGCTGGGTAGCTCAGTTGGGTAAAGTGTCGTCCCCATATGCCAAGGCTGTGTTCGATTCCTGGTCAGGGCACATACAAGGATCAACCAAAGAATACATAAGTAAGTGGAACAACAAATCAGTGTTTCTCCCTTACTTTCTTTCTAAAATCAATAAGTAAAAAAAAAATTAAAAACATTCTAGAACTCTGAAGTGAGCAGTTTACTTTGTGGCTTAGAGTTCTGCAACCATAACAAACTGGATAGACTTGCCTGCTTTTACATTTCTTTCATTTTTACACCCTAGCTCCCCTATACTCTCCACCACACATACAAGACACCACACAGTGATTCTGCATAATCGTGCAGTATTTTGCTTTCCCCTGGAGAATGATTTTATTTCCTGAATGGGAAAATTGCTTTTTTCCAGGGTTCTAGATTTTCTCTGGTTTTCTTTTGGCATTTCCCCTGAATCGAGTCACGGGGCTTGTTTTTCATGTGTCGGTGACACTACTGTGGTGGCTTTATGTTGCAGATTGTTACATTGTCTAGACCCAGAGAGGGAAGAGTGAAGCAGGGGAATGTGGAGAAGGAAATCAACTAGGAGGGCCTCTTCCCCATTACATCTTTTACTTTCAAAGGGGGAGAAGTGGAGATCCCTTCAGAGAGCAGAGAGATGAGACTGTCATTCTGATGCTTCAGTCTTTGCCTATTTTGAAATTACTATTACTTTTTAAATTTTCTACATCACAAGGGGCTGCTCTTTTCCATTTTGTTCAAGAGAAAACCACATGATACCAGGAAAAGAGCTTTGTTTTGGAGAACCAGGACTTTAGGCGTGGCTTCACCACTCTCCAGCTAAATAACTGTGGAAAGTTTTCTTCTCTGGGCTGTATTTGTAGAGGCAAATTTTGTGGAGATGATGATAATACTACTGATTTCACCAGGTTATTGTATAAATGAAAAGAAACAATGTATAGGAAAAGGCTTTGCAAATTATAAATTATGAATTATATACAAACTTCTATCACTTGCTTCTACTTACCGTTATCTCTAGATTATCAAGAATTTCTTGTTGCCTTTTTAAAGTACAAATATATATTGTACTTTTCTTCCTGACTTGCAACAACCTAATCAAGTTCAAACAATTTGGAAATCGACATTCTGTTTTCCAATGTTTCCATTCTGTTTTCTTTGGGATCTTCATCAGGCCATTTCTCCCAACACCCTAAACAGCTGTTGTGTGTCAGTCCGGAGGTGGTTGCGTTTCCCTGGTTCATGATTACATGATTCTGGTGTAGAGTTGCAAGGTTTTTGCTAACAATGATTGCTCACTCTGAAGTATACTGAATAATTTGGTGTATCAATGTGAGAAAGTCGTCATGGATGCTTTATAAATCTCAGAACCTTTGTGAGAAAATGGTACACTTGGAACACTCTATTTTTTTTTTTTTGGTAAAGAGAAATACTTCTCAATTGTCGTTTCTTCATATTTTCCCAACATCTTTGTATCTGCTGCTCAGGTTTTCTACTATATGCAGACAGAGACTCTTCTTTTGTATCTTCTCCAAACTCTTCCAGTGTTTATAGCAGAAGTAATAAATGAGTTTTATAAACTTTCAGGGCATGAGAGTTGTTTAGTTTTAGAACAATGTCTATTTCAGTGAAAATAGCATTGTAAAATAGTCAAGGGAGTGCTGACTCTGGACTGAGACTACATGGGTTTGGATCCCGACTCTGCCACTTATTAGCTGTGTGACTTTGGACAAGTCACTTAATTTATTTGTTTCTTAGTTCCCTCTGTAAAATGGACATAACAATACTACCTACATCATTGGATCTTCGGTCATTATGAGGATTGAATTCACACACACACACACACACACACACACACACACACACAGTTTGCTGTTACTGTTATTATTATGGCTGAAAATTTCCTACTATTAAAGCATATGGAAGCCAATCCATACATTAGTAAGCCCTAATATGTGGTTAGGATTCTGCCAGTTATCTTGGGGGATACAAATTATATGACAGAATGCTTATCCCCCTCTAGAGGCATGTTGAGAGCAGTGTAAGATATATTTGGATGGTACAAACTGCCTGAAGAACCTACTACAGGGCACTTCCATGAGCTGACTAATCGGGGACATAGAACATAAACAGAACATGGAACCAACATACACAAATCTGTCTTCATTAAGGTAAATGACTGTTATACAAATAATTGCAATAGGAATGCAACAATGGGCTGATTTGTTCCTGAGAGGCTTATGGAGGAGGTAAGATATTAGCTGAGCCTTGGAAGTGGAACCTGGAAATGTAGAGATTGGAAAGGGTCTCATGGGGAAGGAAGGAGCAGGGAACTGGAATGGGCACATCATAATGTGGTGGAAAGGGTGCAGCCAAACACAGCAGGGTTAAAGCTCTGGTGCTGCTTTTTACTGGTTTTGTGACCTTCAGTACGTTACTTAATCTCCCAGAGCCTCTGTTTTCTCTACTGTAAAATGGGGGCAATGACATTCACTCTTTTAGGTCATTATGGGTCTTAGCGCTAACCTACGTAAAGCAGCTAGCATAATTCTTAGCATATAGTTAACATTCAGTAAGTGATATCATAGGGACTAGAGTGTAAAAGTTAAAAGCCTAGGATTTAAAGTCAGAACAGGTTGAAATCTTCTCTACCATTTACTAGCATTATAACCAAAGCCAAGTTACTATAAGTGTCACTTTACTCAACTGAAAATGGGGATAAATTAGTAGCTTTACTGTGGATTTGTTTGTGATTTCATGAGATATTGTGAAGCGTATGTAACAAGGGTGGCACATAGTATGACTCAATACACATTAGCTATTATGTTATTTTTATTAACGTAAAATAGCTAAAACGTAAAATAGCTAACGTAAAAGTGGCGTCTTTGCTCTTCCTCCCAGATATTTCCTTTGTGGTTATTCATATGCTTTCATCCTTTCCTCCCCCTCTTTTTATTTACCTTCTTTCAACAGCATTTATCAGTGGTGGTTGTAGAGACTGGAAACAGAGACTTGAAAGAATGTGGAGGTAAAAAGTAACTGGCCAGCACCAGTCCGCACCACACATCCAGCAGCACACCAAGGACTAGATAAGAAAAGGGCAGCTAAGCACACATAAATACAAAAGATAGGAGCATAAACACATACACAACCTTCTGGATGACTCACCTTTCCTAAGGCCACTAAAGATTTTTTCTTAAGGGAAATTCAGATCACATTATTCCCTTGGTTAAATTCCTTCAGTAATTTGTGATTTCCCTGATGATAAAATCCAAACTACTTTGAATTACATTCGAAATCCTTTTTAATCTGTTGTCAGCTCTTCCCACTCAATTTTTTTCTATTCCTTCCCACCGTGCATCCTATATTCCAGTCCCTTTGAAGTTTTTCCCCTTCTTTGTAACCGTATGTAACCATATTCTTTTATATCCTCTTGCTTTAAATATCCTGAAACGCCCATTTCTCTTATTTCCACCAGCTGAGCTTGGGACGCATCCTTTAGGAACCGGTTAAGTGGGACTTCTGTAATGCCTCTGATCCCTCCAAAATGAATGATTT